>NW_024423453.1:3740733-3986967 GCF_017311325.1 Ursus maritimus
CTGAGCTGAAACCAAGAGTTAGAAGCTCAACAGACTGAGCCACCCAGGTGCCCCTTACCTTTCTGTAGCTTTAAATGAGTGCATTTTCCACAACAGTGATGCTGAACCTTTGATTTGTTTCAGGAGCATTTTCATTTGGGGGAAACTTCTGTAGTGGCCTCTCAGTGGTGTGTTTTGCGGCTGCCCTCCATATTTTTTTTTTGTTACAATAGTTTTTAATTACCACAGATAAATGATTGTTTACCTACACGCTTTCTGCAATAGGCACCTAGAGATGCCACTGGATTATTTTTGTTTATTATATGGAATCACCCATAAGCCAGTGCAAATTCTAAACATCATTACCCTGTCCAGAAGTAGAAATGAACATAAAACATTTGTCATTTAAATTCAATAAAGTTTTGGCCACATTCTAATTCATCCCAGTTAGAATCTGAGACTGCCATTGTTTACTTTGAAAACTGCCCAGCAGGTGTATGAATAGCAACTCCAAGAAACAGAGAGCCTTGACCATTTTTTTAGGAAGGCAACACCCTTCTAAAAACATAACTGCTGAGCTCATCAAAGAAACCACACGCCCCAGCGCCTTGTGCTCCAAAAGCCGCGGAAGAGCACAATGTTCGCTGGAGCAAAGAACTAGTCATTAACTGTTTATTTTGGTTACGGTCGCTTGTCCTTAAAGAGAAGCAAAACAATTAACAGGACGAATGACATGGTAGTTAGTCACCGAAGGGGAAGTATTATTAGCCTCATTAACTTGGAGCACCCTTCCGGCTCACACCTAGAGTTACCACCGAGCGGACCTGTGACTACCCCTGCCAGGCAACCTTGTGAGGTTTGGAAACCCACCTCTTGGACCTAGGCCTGGGCTACACCCTTTGAATAACCGCGGGTGTCCCCAAGCCCACTCACACCGACGTCAAGAAGCAGTTTCTGAATCAGCCACGGTATGGGGTGGGGGATCCCTTCCCGGCCCCATCCTTAAAAGTTGCCGGGAGTGGCACCCAGGGAACTTTCCCAGATTGAGCTCCGTCACCGCTCCGGGAGGTCTGCTCCGGGCCTCAGGCTTTCCGCCGGGAGCCAATCGGCCCAGCCTGCCAAGCCCCTCCTTCCCTGCACCTTTAATGGCTGAGAGAGGGGAGGGTCGGCTGGGATTTTCTTCTTAAGAAGTCGCACCGGTTTGTCGAGCTCGGCTCTGCGCCTGGACAGCCACAGCAGCCGGAGCGGGCGCTGCCGCCACCCGGCCGCGGGTGAGTCACTGTTTGGAAATGGAGTGGGCGGGCGAGGGTGTGAGAGAATGAATGATGTCAGGAGCGCGCAGGGCGGCGGGGGGGAGAGCGGGCCGCGGGGCCGCGGTAAACAGCGAGCGCCGCGCCGCGGGCCGAGCGGGCGGGGACACCCCGCCCTCGGCGCGCACTGAGCCGTCCTCGGCCGCCGAGCCGGGCCCGTGCTGCAGCGCCGCCGGCAGTGGCCTCGGGGGGCGGCGGCCGCGGGAGGGACCCGGAGAGCGGCTTCCCTGGCGGGGCCGCGGCGAGACCCCGAGCAAACTTTCTAGCGGCTGCGGCCCGGGGGTGGCTGCGGCAGCGGGCTCCGTCCCCGAGCCGGTCCCCGCCCGGGAGCTGGTGCCTTCGGCTGGGAGCATCGGGAGCCCCAGCTGAGAGCGGGTAAGGAGCGCCCGGAGGGGCCGGGGAGGAGATGGGGCTGAGAAGCCGCGCGTCGGGCGCAGCGCGGGGAGGGGAAGGTGGATGGCGAGCGCGGACGTGGCTCTAATTCGGCCCCCGCGCGCCCCGCCCCAGGGCATCCTTCGTTGGTGTTGCCTGGTAGGGGGGTGGACGTGTGGCTGAGTCTCCTTGCTCTGAGCTTTCGTCTCATTCATTTGCAACCATTTCGGGGAGCTCGGTCCTGGCGTTGAACGGACACAGATTAAACCATACCTTGTCCAGAGCCACTCCGGAGGGCAGGACTGAAGTTCAGGAGGTGGAGGGACTGCCTTTTTCTCCTCTGGGAACCACTTACTGACGATGTGTGAACAGCAGTAGTCCAGCCCTGGGCTGCCCACCCGGGAAACCTTTCAACGTTTGGCATTCCCGAGCCGCTCTGCTTAAGGAAAGGGAGGATTGATTTCTCCGCGCGAATGGGTGGGAATGGACCTGTCTGCCTCTCCGAGATACGGATAATCCTCAATAACCCGCGGCCACCTCTTGAAACAACTCAAATGTTCTGTAATCTTTTATTTCTCTTTTCTATCTTTGCCATTCTTCTGTTTCATCTCGTCTGTTCTGATATGACCTCAAAACGTTTTGACGTGTATGCTAAATTTCGAGGAGATTCAACTGTTTAGTGACTCTAGGTTAGGCGTGGATTTTGAATTTAAACTTAACTTTGCAAATCCTTGGTGTCACTCGTAGTCTCATATATTAACGGTGGGTTGTCAGTCACACGAAACACTGACTCAGTAAAATGGGACTGTAACTACAGATGATAGTAATGAGGGTTTTAGAGCAAGAAAGACCTATCATAATGTCTGGCACAAAGTAGACCCCAACCAATTGCAACTGTTTATGTATAAATCATGGTGTGTTCCAGAGCTGGCATGGGTGATACCCAATTAATTTTCCTGCTTATAAACTTGGTGGGCTGAGGTTTCGCGTGGGAAATCCTGTGGCAAGTTCTTGGTTCTTCACGAAATTAAACGTTTCATGGTGGACACGTGAAAGGGTTTTCAGTGGAACCGTTTAAATAGATTCAGAGCAACTGGGCAAGTGGCAAACCTGGGATTTGGAGGAAGAGTGGACGGGCAGACAACTTTTAACCCCCCCCCCCCCCCCGAAATAAGCAGTGCAGAATTTCCTTTTTATAGTCCTTTCCTTGGTTTGTCGCTAGTCTTACCTCACAGTACCCTTCGGTTGAAGTGTTGTTTTACGAGTTAATATTTAATTTGGTTTCTTTAGTTTTCATTTTTAAGTAAAGCGGGTTGACTTAGGAACCTGAGGGGAAACACTGGACACCATTGGGTTGCTGCCTCCTGGCCTCAGTTTCTCTTCTCCTGGGATCATATAAAAGCCCGAGGAAATATTTGGAAGGATAGGAAGTATTTGCTCGGGTATTATTGAAAACATTTGCTCTTAACCATATCTACAACAGCGTTTAGGGTCAAAGGTCACAGGGAATTTTTCATACCACATGATGTGGAAAGGTCTTGGGCTTTGGAATCCAGGAGACCTGAGGCTATCTGGGTGGTAACTTACTTGCTGTATAAACGCTTGGATTTGGGAGGGACTTTAAGCAAAATACAGGGCAAAATAGAAATAATCTTGCCTCTATTAAAATAGACAGTGGAATACAGATGGGAACTTTTTCTTCTTTAAAGAAGTGATACTTTGAAGTGAATTTTTTTGGGGGGGGAGGTGGTGGCAATTACTGAGAATTCTACAGTTTTGCGCTACAGTAGCCTACCCACCTTTCCCTAGTTCTCTTATGGAGGAGTTGAAGCCTCTAACCTGAACTATCAGACATTTATTCACTTCATTGCGTTATTAAACATTTAGTGAGCAGCTGCTATATTCTAGCCACTGTGCTAGGTCCTAGTGACACTAACTTGAAGGAGATTTTGTAACTGTCCTTGAAGCTTACAGTCCAGTAAAGAGCGCCCCTTGCCTTTGATCATGGAGGGGGGGGGGAGGGAGCCAAAAATGAGGAGAGGATGGGGAATTGGGAGGAAAGCAGAAGTGAGTAGGCTCCCATAGGCTGCCTCCCACTGGTAATGCAAGATCCAGTGGCATTACAATGAGTCCTGAATTGGGACTCATAAATCCTTACGGGGATGAACAATGCAAATATGCTTTGCTATGCCCAATAAAAATATTAGAGACAAGTTAGGCCATTAAGTTAAGATAATTTTAAATGAACCCCAGAGCAAACTTGTTTAAATGAAATCTGAAGGGTAAATTCAGCTAAACCAAGATTTATTTACTGTGAGCAAAGCACTATGGTAGATTTTTAAGAAGATAATCACTGTGTGAGAAAATTCCAATTTGTTAAATTTTCCCTGTATATTAAGTAGTATATCACTTATGGAAGTTTAAAAGTACAGATTAAACAAACCAGCAGTCACCCAGAAAATCACTTAATGTTATATTCTCAAATTCTTTTTCACCCCTGTGAGGACATATTACACAAAGAGCTAACGTGTGTTGAGAACACTGATTGAGAGAAATTAAATAACTCTCCTGAGGTTGCACCTGCTAGAGACTCATCCTCTGCAAAATCGAGCTTGTTCCCTACATACATGTTTTCTAACTTGCTTTTGTTCATCCAAAGATGGACATCTTTATTACTAAAATACTCTTATATAGCAGCTTTTATAGTTTTCTAATCTATGGCTGCATCCCAACTGAACCAATCGCCTATTTTGGGACAGTTAGTTTGTTTCCAATTCTACTATTTTAAGCAACTGTGCACTAAGTATCCTTCTAGCTGTATCTATGTATATATCCATGATGATTTTGGTCATTCTGCATTTTAAAAAATGAATTATGTTTAACGTAGCTGCCTTTTTTCTTTTACCATATTAACTCGAAAACTTTCTCTTTAAAATTTAAGAGTTTTAATTTCTGTGTTCCTTTAGTATTTCCCAGAAGATTTCAGCAATAGGACCAACATTCTCTGTGGAGCTGCACAATAGGTCAGTAGCTCATTACGCAAGGGATTTATCTGATGAAAACAGAACACACAGGCTTTCTTAAAGAGGTATTTGGGCTTGTATTTTGTTACTAGCCATAAAGCTCAACTCTTGTGGGCAAATAGAGCAGAATGGAGCAGTGCTAATTTTGCTAGGTAGCTCTTTAAAAGAAATTCTACTTCTATAACTTGCCTTGTTAGTACCCAGAAAGACGAACAAGTTAAAAATTTCAGACATTGCATTTAGCAGATTTATCACTACACTGGGTGTAGCCCAAGCTCCATCACTTTTAAATAGGTCACCTTTTTAAAAATCTTATGCATTTGTTGTTTGATCTCTTGAAAAGCTTATCATTGGTAAAGCATTTTGGGGTTGATTTAATGAACGTGCAATAAATTTCCATTCGCTAATTTTCATTATAGGTATAAAGCATTTCTTCATTTAAGTATTCTCAAGTTTTATGATAATATCATACCCTCTTTGCTGCCCTGAGTCAGAATTTAAATTTTGCTTTGGGTTTATATTTCCATTTCCAGTGCTAGTCACTTTATCCTCACGGTTTTGATCAAGGATGTTGGATTATGAGTAGTGGTCAGTTTAACTTATTCATAGAGAAACTCAGATCAGTTCTATTTATTAATTTCTAATGACAACTTGTAATTTAAAGCAGAATGTAAAAAAACAGGTAATAGAATGAAAGTATAAAAAGGGGGCACCTGGGTGGCTCAGTCGGTTAAGTGTCTGCCTTTGGCTCAGGTCCTGATCCTGGGATCGAGCCCCGCATCAGGCTCCCTGCTTAGTGGAAACTGTTCTTCTCCCTGTCCCTCTGCCCCTCCCCCACTCCCCCACCCGTGCCCGTTCGTGCGCTCTCAAATAAATAAAATCTTTAAAAAGTGTAAAAAGGGTAAGCTGGTTGGTTTTCCCTGCTACCAAGCCCTAATTTGATGATTTGCTTACAATTTAAGATTCAGCTCTATAATTTTGTGTGTTAGTTTGATCATGTCACTTAAAATTTTCAAACCACACTTGGCGCATTCTTAGATTTTTTTTTGTTTAAGGAGCATTAAGTGGATTGAGTGTTGTATATGTACATCTTTTCTTTCAATGTATCCCTCCGTACTATTAAAAAAAAGAGTAAAACCACGTATTAAAATTGTTCAAGAGGAGGGGATGAAAGGAAATGAAAGTAACACATTCAAAGCCAAAGTGTCAGAAAAGACTGCCAGTTACTAAAAGTCAAATCAGGTGAAAGACTGTGGAAGGGCCCCTTCAGGTAAATGTCACTACTCTGCCTGGTAGTGCCTGTGCTGAGGTTCATTCATCGTGATACATTTCAACTGTGGGAAGACAGATGCCCAGTTGTCAGGGCTAGCCTCAGGCAGAATTGAGAGGCGCTGAGATGCCCACCTTCGGGCATCCTCGACTCTTAAGTTTACCTGGCAGTACTTGCTTCACCTAGAAAGGCTCGATGAGTATCCCAATAAAGGCAAATTGCTCTCCAACTGAAACCGTGAAACTGGAGGGATCATATTTATGGAGAATTGCGGGATGCATGTCAACCCCTGGAATTTAATTACCTCTTTTTATTAAGATGATTAGAAATGCAAAATCCGTGATAAGAATTAAACTCTTGAAAAGCTTTTCCACAAATGGGAAGCAACTGAAGGGAGGAGGAGCCCTAGACGTGGAGAGAGCATTGCAGAAACAAGGATGGGAACGTCCTCTGGGTTCTCCCTAATCCTGAGGCCTGCTGGGAATTGGCTCCTCCTCTTGGTACTGGGGTCCTGAGCGATCCTGGAGGGGCTGGCCGGGCAGGGGTGCAAACGTATGTCAGAGGCCTCCTTGGCCTGTTCCGCTGATGAGACTCATCCTGGGAAGGCACCCCTTAACACACATGCTGCTGGACACTCCACTGGAAGGGGTTAAAAATTACTTTCAGTAGGTAATCTGATCTAACATCTAGAGAAAACGTGAAGGAATGAGTTTTCATTTAGGGGTAGGGAAGTGGGTCAAAGAAAGAATACGTGGTTTTGGATCATGGACCACTTAGCTCATGGAGGTGCCCTGGAGGCAAACCTTTAGATGGCAGTCCGTCTCCAAGGAGAAGACGAGTTCTCTCAGGAAAATACTTGCAGCCGTAGTTGCACGTGAAGCCAAGCCTTTGAAACAGAGCTGACCCTTCAGGCTTCATCACAGCCAGAAGCTGGACCGAATCTGGTAAAGTAATAATGGTTAAATAAGGGGAGAGGCTCTGAGATAGCGTTTTTAAATCCGCATTAGAACTTCTCTTCATCTTCGGACTGACCTGCAAAATAGCAACTGTGCGCTCCCCACTGTGGAGGTGGGGAAACCATTTTTAGAAAGGTTAACGTACTCGAGGCTGCAGAGCTGTAGGAAGTAGAGCAAGGGTTTTGAAGGGAGGGCCAGCTGATTCTGGTGCCCCCACTGCCCGACGTCCCCCAAGGCTTTCTGTAATCTTTCCACTCGCTCTGGAGATATGGTGGTTTGGGGGCGGGGTAATATATTTTAATATGCGATTGTATGTTTACCATGCAATGCTTATCTGGTCTGTGCTGATTCAAGGTCATGAAGGAATGCCAGAGAGATGAACACACACAGGCTTAGGCCCACCTGGACAAATGCAAATCTCAGAAAACAGGAGCAGCTGTGTGAAACACATGGTCTCAGGGCCTGCTAAAGAAAGACCCACTCATCCAGGAGGACAGTGGGGTGTTGTGAGTCCCAACACCACTGCTCACCACTAGATGACCTTGGGCAGCTTCCTCAGATGAACCTCCATTTCCTGGCTGTAAAAGGGGAATAAAATATTTATTTCATAAGGTGACCTTATGACGTATGAAATTTTGTGAGTAAAACACTGAGGGTAATGCTTGGTTGATATAAATACTCAGTGGCTTAGCGTTCATTGTTTTTATTTTTGCATACAAACTGCATCTCTAACTTTTAAAGACAAAGTGTTCAATCCTATTACCTCAATCAAAGTATCTCTCATTATTTCTTTTGTAACAGAACAGCCGCTTGACACATCATGCCTGTTGCTGGTAGGGTCTGAAGGTCTGGGTCCTGTCGGTCAAGGGGGTTAAGGTAAAATCATGGAAGTTGTTTGTACACTGCCATTGAATTCGAGAACTTTGATAAGAAGTATATCACATCAGCTGTGAGTGCAGAAAAGCTTTCAAAGCGGCAGTCGCAATATGCCAGGCCTAGATGCCGGGAGCACTCACGTAGCACAAGTGCCACTGAGCCTCGCAGAGCTCAGCCTTCCGAGGAGCGTTGTACCATGAGCACCACTGTCCCAGAAAGTGCCCGGGGCCGTTAAGAATCACAGACCCCACTGTCCTCCCCGATGCTGTGAGTCTTTCTTTAGGAGGCCCTGAGACAGTGTATTTCACACAGCTGCTTCTGTTTTCTGAGATTTGCATTTGTTCTGCAAGTTGTTTAACGTCCAGTTATGACCCCCCCCCAGTAGCTACCAAACTTTAATAGCAACAGAGGGCATTGTTTTTGTTAAATATATATGTGTGTGTGTGTGTGTGTGTGTGTGTGTGTGTTTATGTGTATGATATATCCTCTATGATGGATTGGTACGTGCCGAGAAGTACACTCCCTTGAAATATAGTTTGATTGGCAAGTTAAAAGCAGCAGGCAGGAACATTTAAAATTGTATTTACCAAATACTGAAAGCACTCACTATTTGTCAGGATTTCTTCTGAGCGCTTAGACCTTATTTATTTACATCTGCCCCAAACACTCTGAGGTGCATATTATTATCCCCATTTAAGGCTCCCCATTTGAGACAGAAATGTTAAGTCACCTGCCTAAGGTCACACAGCTAGTGTGAGGCAGAATCAGGTTTTGAAAGCAGACAGTTTGGCTGCAGAGTTGAACCACCACACTGTTGATTATAGAATCTAGCATGTATGTCATAACGTGGGTCCCCGTTGTGTCCTTACATGTACAGTTTTATCAAAGGAAATATCACACCTGTCTAAACATGCCATCAAATCCCTGTGATTTACCATATGGAGGGTTAAAATAGGTCCTATATTTCACTATCAGGATTGAAAGATAGCAATGCTTAAATTTCAATATGGTATGTCAAACATCTTTTTAAAAGATTTTATTTGAGAGAGCGAGAGAGCATGAGTGGGACAAGGGGCAGAGAGAGAGGGAGAAGCAGACTCTCTGCTGAGCACGGAGCCCCATGCGGGGCTCAATCCCAGGACGACAGGCAGACGCTTAACCAACTGAGCCACCCAGGTGCCCCTCAAACGTTTTTCTCTAAAAGTTTCTGAGTGTTCAGTCAGGCTTGGTGTTGCGTCTGGGAAAGAAGTATATTCTTCCATCCCCCTGATTAGTGCATCAGCTCAGCAAGAAGATCTGCAGTCTTATGCCTGCTACTCTAATGATATTTATTCTTTAAGTTTTAGGGCTTTCACCTATTATAGTTGAAAGAGCAGCTTGTACATGTGAGGTTTCATTGACTGTTTTCTAATTAGTATTGGAGATGGTGGTAGGCAGAGTAATGGCCCCCCCAAAGGTTTCACATCCTAGAAACCGTATCCAGAAACTGTATCCCTTATGTTATATGGCAAGAGGGAATTAAGGTTGCTGATCAGCTGACGTTACCATGTGGAGATTAGATGGTTGGTCCCAGTGGAAAAGAGAAGCCCAAGAGTCAGAACCAGAGAGAACTAATAGAGCTTCGAGTTTAAAAAACTCAAAGACCGTTGCTGGCTTTGAAGCTGGTAGGGGGCCACGAGCCAAGGCGTGTATGATTTCTAGAAGCTGGAAAAGGCTGGGAACTAGAGGCTCCGGAAAGGAATGCAGCCCTGCTGACACTTGGATTCTAGCCCAGTGCAACCCATTTTGTACTTCTGACCTCCAGAAGTTAAGAAAATAAACGTGTGTTGTTTAAACCACTGACTTTGTGGTAACCTGTTACAGCAGCAAAGGGAAACTAATAGAGTTACCAGAACAATCTGCATTGGGTTCTGCTCCTTAGGTCAGCCCCGGGAAAGCTGCTTAATCTCATGATTTCTTGTTATGGGTACATCAAGTGTAGCAAGTGTTTACGTTTGGAGGGCTGTCCTAGTTTACATGCAGATTAACCCCTTTGGGGTAGAGGGAGTTAACTTGATATTCTATATTTTTACCCCTAGCAAATGTTTAAAATGCCAGCACCAAGGTTTCAACAAAAAAAGTCTATGGGTTTTGGAGTAAGTGGCGCCCCCTTAGGCCTTTCCCATCAGAGCTGCTGGACAGAAATGTGACTGCACCCCACGGAGTGGTCGTCACCACCCTGCATTGATTTGGGGGTGAGATGATAGTCTAAATGTAGTGGAGCTGATCACTTGAGTTTTGACTCCAGGTTCCCTTTAATTTTTTAAAATTTGCTCTTTGCTTATCTAGCAATGTTAGTATGCATTCTCTGAGAGCAAGGATATGTCTATGCAAGGACTTCCCAAACTATAACGAATTAAATAAAAGATGGTATTGTTCATTGAATCATCTATAATAAATATCCAGAGGGTTATAGGCCCCCCAGGTAGGTGATATCTTGGACTCAAAGCATCAATTATTGATATTAAAAATTAAAAATAACAATTTTAATGGATGGGGTTTTCTTTTTTTTTTTAAGGAATCCTCCAGTAACTAATCTTACATTGTGATTTGGAGACAACTTCCATTAATTAAGGGTCTCTCCTTTGTACAATGTAGAAATAGCAGCAGTGTAAGGAATAAAATCTTGGGAATTTTCCCATATAAAAAATGAAATAAGGGCTAATGTAAGAGTTTTAAAAATAATTTTAAAGAAATATGGGTGGAAAATTAGCTGGATGGCATAAATATATAAATGGCAGTTTCTGGGGGGAAGAGACTGCCTTGTATAGAAATATTTTAAAAATTGGAAACTCCTAAAACCACAGAGATAGGACGTTTTCATATTTGCATTTCCTTTAAATATACCTTTTCTAGATTTGGAGTCACTTTGTTAGTTTAGGGGGGAAATTATAGATGTATAAAAAAAAGTAGGATTGATTTCCTCTTATAAATGTGAAGGTTTGGAAAAAACTCAAAACGATATGGAGGAAAGAAAGTTTTGGCCTGTGTTCTAAAATGCTTTGGGAGGAGATTTTTCTAGGCCTCACTCCTCTCATCTAGGAACTTCCTGGGCCTTGGCTTTGGGGGTGCAGGGTTCCTATATGACTCTTGACTCATTTGCTTGTACTTTATCCTAAACAAGTAATTCTCAGTGAATAGTTGGCTTTTCCCTGCCAGTATCTCCATAGCAGAATGAGGACGTCTAGGTTATGTGAGAGCCTAGTAACCTTCGCTCGTACCAGAAGGTATGGATCCCATCTCCTAGCCATCATTGATAAGTTAATAGACTGATGTTTTCTGTTGCATCTTTCGTTAGTATGAATCAGCTCCTGAGCTTCTCTCTCCTGGGTGAACTGATCAAAGAGTTTCTGGGCAAAGACCAGACCTGGGACCACTGTGCTGCCCCCCCCACCCCCCCAGCAGGTAACCATCCACTAAGAACCCAGGGTTATCCAATGCAAATATGCGTGAGCCACACACGATAGTCACATACGTGATTTGAATTTTCCGACAGCCTCATTTTTTTTACAAGAAGTTAAAAGGTGTAATTAATTTTAAGAACATTTTAATTCAATATATTGAAATGTTATATTTCATATTATCAATTATGATCAGTCTAAAAATTCTTGACGTGTTTATACATTTTTTTTCCTAAATCTTTGAAATCCGGCATGTATCCTGTCCTCACACCGCATCTCTACGTGGATTGGCCACATCCTGAGTGCTTAGTAGCCACGTGTGGCTGGCAGCTACTCTGCTGTGTAGCTCTGACCAGCTCTGTCCTCAAGCAGCAATCCCCTCTGTGAATCTGGAGAGAATTCTTTAAGAGTTGCCATCCAGCGATTCTGTTGTGTTGTATAAATACTGAATGATGTCATGGAGTCACCTTGGTGAGCACCAGGGAAATCTGGTTCTGGTGCCTTTTACTAGAAAGAGTGAACAGGCTGAATGGTACCGTGGAACATGTCTCTAAGGTTATCTGTGACGTAAATGTGTGAATTTCGACCTCAGGAGGGGTGCCTGGGCCTATCAAAGAATTATTTAGATAATTAAGCCCATGCGTGCAGAAAAGATGACTGTGATACCATGGGATGTGTGTGTCGTCTGGCCTGGCCTCAGCCCCCGTGCTGAACGTCTCTCACCTCACTGTCCGACCTGTTTATCTGCCACCGTCTTTATCCTGTCCTCACCCTGTTTGTATGCATAATGCTGCTCACCAGTTATGCCCTTGCTCAGTTGCTTATTGTAACAATTTGAGAAGCAAGCCTCCTGTAAAACCTAGATGACAGAAATCATTACTTGATATCAAATATCCATCTGCCAGGAACTCTTAAGATGAGAATATAAGAAGGCCCAGGCACGGTGTGAGAGGGAGAGAAGGGAGAGGAGGAAGGAAGGGAAGAGTGCAGTTCTGTGTGGGAAAATAACTAAAAGCAAAGGGTTTCATAGCAAAAAAATCCCCAGCTACTGGGCAAGCCACTACAGTCACGAAAGTCTCAAGATAGGTTGCTTTGGGTTTCATTAATGTATTGACTGATTCAAATACCTCCACGACACAGACGGTTGAGACATACTCCCAAGCCCTCTTCAGTTCCTTCTGAAATTAATAACATCCAACACAACGTTTGGAGCACTTGCTACGTGCTGCACTTTATTCTTGATTCCAGGGATTCCGTGAACAGGAGTCAAGGTTTCTACCCTCATGCAGATTGTTGGAGTTTATGTGTTGAGAGAAGAAAAGATGCTGCAAAGAGAGGTTGAGCAATGTAAGCAAGTAAGACCACTACATAAACAAGGTGAAGTTCAGAGTTGGACCCGTTCTTCGAAGGCAGCACGGTCACCTGGTGGAGAGTGACTGGGAAAGCCTGCGCCCGTGCAGTAAGGAGAGAGGTTTGTTAGAAGCAGCGGGGCTTGCACCGAGGTGTAAGGGATGAGAGGGAAGGATGCGTGCCGCAGCCCGGGGAGGAGAGTGCTTGGTCACACAAGGAGTGGGAGGGAGAAGTGGCGAGGCCCGCGGGGTCAGGCGGGGTGGGGCTTGCAGACTTTGTAAGGAGGATGAACCTTCTTGCCAGTGCAGTGAGAAGGTGTCCCCAAGTGGTCTAAGAAGAAGCGGGCGTGATCCGATTTACATTTGTGACAGCTCTGGCTGCTGGGCAAAGAAGGACGGAGAAGTGGCCAAGAGTAGAAGCGGGATAAGTTGAAGCTACTGCCTGGGCAGGGATGCGGCCAGCAATAAGGGGGCGAAGTTGCAGAGGGAGAGCCCTGGATGGATTGGAGAGGGATGGAGGTAGGATGGACAAGACTTACAATGAAGTTTGGGTGAGTGATCCGAGAGAGTAGGAGAAGTCCAGCAGGACTTCCAGATGGGCGGTGCGTGCGAGGGTTGTAGGGAATAGAGTTCTGTTCTGGCCATCGGTTAGCTTGGGTTGCCTGTTAGTCCTTCCTCATGGAGACAGATGTCAGCCAGCAGTGACTGAGAGACCTCCATTCAAGGGTGAGGTCGGGGTGCGAGCTGTTTGGGGACTCTGCAGTCACCTAGAGAGATTTCACAGGCAGAGAAGAGAGACGGAGGTCAGGCTCCAAGCACTAACAGTTGAGAGATCAAGCAGGAGACCTTGGTGGAACAAATGAGACAGGAGGAGGACCAGAAGAGAGGGGTGTTCCAGATGCGGACAGAATCGGGTATCTCGAGCAGGATGGAGTAATCAGTTCTGTTGTAAGTTCTTGAGAAGTTGAGTAA
Source organism: Ursus maritimus (assembly GCF_017311325.1). Lineage (NCBI taxonomy): Eukaryota > Metazoa > Chordata > Mammalia > Carnivora > Ursidae > Ursus > Ursus maritimus. The sequence goes on from NW_024423453.1 coordinate 3,754,281, forward strand.
GAGGAGAACACAGTATTCTCTGGGTTTACCAATATGGAGGATTCTTTCAGATGGTGATCTTGTTTTTTAAAGAAGTGATTGAAAGCACAAATGAATTGACCTCCAGCGTCTCCTGCAGGGAACTTTCCTCACTCTCTCCCTTTTCCACAGCATCCCTGCGGGCTAGGTGTTCTCTCTTTGTTTCGGAGTACTGAGGCCTTTCTCTGTTACTGGACTACCATATGTAACATGATTTTCTGGTGAAATTAGGTTCTTTCATACTGAGCTCCTTAACAGCAAAATTTATAGGTTTTTGTTTGTTTTGTTTTTTGTGTTTCTTAGCATGATGCAGACACTCAATATATGTTTTCTGACTCAGTGCATTGAGTGTTTTCTGAATCAACGTGTTTTTGCTTGTGTTATTTACCCCTGTGTTGTGGCAGGCAGAGGCCAATGAAGAGCACAGGTTTTTAGATTCTCAGTCTGCTGTCCTCTGCCTTCCACGGCCATGATCTCGCTGGGCTGAGATTAGCTTTTGCCCAGGGTTGCCACCCCCCTCATCTATCCCTCTGCTCCTCCCCGCACACCGCCTGCCAGTGGCTGCTTTGGAAGGCTTCCTTAGCTCTGGTCTTCCCTCTGGTCCTCTCTTCTTAGCCCTTTCCCTCATACCTTGTACCTTCTTGGGAGCCACATGCAAACACCTGGGCAATCACTTCCCTATTTCAGAAACTGCATCTCTTCCCCACCTTCAAATTCTTTGGATGCAGTCATCTGCAATTACTCCATACAATTTACCACTTTCACCCCATTGCATTCTTATGCATCTTAAAGGCCTCACAGCAACTGATTATAAATGCAACCTCAAAAGGGTTCTTTTTAGCAATTTTTTTCTTTCCTTTTTTTTTTCTTTTTTTTTGTGGGGGGGGTGGTTATTTTCCCACCAGGGCTGTGTGGAAAATTTTTTCTTCTACACTATTTCTATCACTTTGTTTTCCACTTCATTATCCTCCTGTTGCAACACCGCAATTATACTAGTTGCTGTGGAGATATTAAGTGCATTGCTAATAACAGAGGATTATTCCTTTAGGTGGAAGAGTAGAAGCAAGAGGAGAATATAAATCTTGTTTTTGTGCAAATGTTTCCTAGTAACAAAAATAACTAAATGGTACTGGAGACTGTGGTGCAGAAATGTCTATATGGGGTTGGCTTATGTTTTTAGAAAGGATGGCTTTCTTAATTAAAGAAAATATTAATTTAAGCTTCTGGTCCTCTTAGCGATTAATTCCCTAGTTTAATACTTTACTATTCATTCTCTAATTTATATTCTTTGTCTATTAGGATGTCTGATAATAGACCAAATTTTTTGTGGACTTCATCTTTTAAAATTTATTTCTTAAAACCTTTTTTTAAATTAAAAAAAAAACCTTTTTAAAAAACTTTACTAAAGGATACACATTTTAATATTGTTCATCTGATTTTTATTTCATGAAATCTTGCAGCTTTCCATAGACTTTTTTTTTTAAGATTTATTTATTTATTTGAGAGAGAGAGTGTTTGCAAGCATGGGGAGGGGCAGAAGGAGAGGGAGAGAGAAACTCAGCAGACTCCTCACTGAGCTCAGAGCCTGATATGGGGCTTCATCTGACGACCCTGAGATCATGACCTGAGCCAAAACCAAGAATTGGATTCTTAACCAACTGCACCACCCAGGGGCCCCTCCATGGACTTTATTGTAATTAAAGTGATCATGTGTCTCGGTTTGCCCAGGACAGCCCCAGTGTATAACTGTTGTCCTGGTGTAATTACTGGTAAGGCTATCTTGCACTCTCAGAACTGGCCTGGTTAGGATGTTGATTATATGGTCACCATAATTAAAGACCACATTTATTTTTAAATTTTTTTTTGTTTAAAGATTTATTTATTTGTGAGAGAGAAAGTGAGAGTGAGAACGCTCACACGTGCTCATGCGGGGGGAGGGGCAGAGAAGAGGAAGAGGGAGAGAATCCTCAGGCAGACTCCTTGCTGAGCAGGGAGCCTGACTCGGGGCTTGATCCCAGGACCCTGAGATCATGAACTGAGCAGAAACCAAGAGCCAGACACGTAACCGACTGAGCGACCCAGGTGCCCCTAAAGACTGCATTTAATAGAAAACTAAGGGAATGAAGTATTTTATATATTTTTGTTTTAATCCAGATAACATATATGTACATATTTTTAGATAGCTATAGATGGAAATACATATGTGGATTATATACACCCATGTGTATATAATATATACACACGTATATACATATAATATATATACATATATAATATATATACATACACACGCATACATATATGTATATATATTTTTCTTTTACTTCCTCCAACTAATGGTTTGGAAATTGCCAATGTCTTGATGCTATAGAAAGATACGTATATATTTATACACACATGTATAAACATATATATATATATATGCACACATGCACACACACATATATATGAATTTCTCATCTTCATGATTCCCTTATGTTATATTTTCACTAAAATTCATTTTACTGTAATAATGCCTGACCTGGCTCCTCCTAAATGGACAGGAGCTATATTCATGGATTAGTGTCCATATAGCTGTTCTGATTTGAAATGACTTCTCATATCTCATTTGATTTCCCTCTGTCCAATACAGATGCTCACCTGTTATTCACGTTAGATTTTTTCCCCTGCATGTGGTAGAATTGGGTGTATATCCTAGACTATTCCATTGTATTGTCTATTAGCAACTCAGTTATTGATATACCCAAAGGTAGGACAACAGCCACTAGAATAAGAAAAGAAAGGTCTTTTAAAATCTTGGATAACTTGAGGAGTAAAAAGTACCATTTTGATATTCAAACTTGCTTTTGAAAATATGTACATTCCTTCCCTAACTCATCCCCCTTAGTGTCAAGTTTATTATTGTAAAAACTCTGAAAGTCATATTAAAATTTTTATAAATGATGGAAGGTCCTTGGGGAAATCTCTGGGAGTTTATGTTCTGGGGCCAAGGGGATCTTGAAGTGGCTTAAAAAGAAAGTGTTAGTGAATTGCTCTCAGGGTTAATCTCTAGAGAAGGGTGCGGGCACATCCTTCGGTATGTCGGGGGAATACAAGTCGGTTGAAGGAGGGGGTGCTTGGCAAGAAGCAGAGAGCGCCATTTTGTGCCAGGCTGTGTGTGTGTTGTAAACAGACAGACATGGTCCCTTCCCTCTTGGAACCTACCACCTCGTGTGGGAGCCATCCAATTAAAACAAGGAAACAAGTATATAATCAGCAATTATGAAAGTGAATCAGTAGTGCCTAGAGAGAACAAGAGGGGAGACCTTCTCTAGGTCAGGAAACACCCCTTGAGGAAAGAACATTCAAGTTGAGAAGCAAAGGTGGAGAAGATGATGGCCGTTTGTAGTTGTTAGTGGGAGCAAACAACCTATGTTGCTGTATCGAGGTGCGACTCAGGTTAAATAACTTGTTCTGGATCATTTAGTCAATTAGTAGCAAATAAGGTGCCCTCTGTCAGTGTTTCTCAACCTTTTTTTTTCTTTTCCATTATTGCCTTTTTTAGATAGCTTTTTCTTAACTATTCCCTTCCCCCTGTGAAATCTTAATGCCCTTTGAAGGATCCCAAACCATTTCCTCCACCCGTATAGCACCAATTTTCACCAGTGAGGATGCACACTCTATCAGTTATTGTCTGTGGGGTTCATTTTAGAGAAGTCAGAAATAGGCTTTTATTGAGTTAACGTAGTATCCTTGGATCTCCAACTGGATTTGAAGTGTCTTGAGGCAGAGACAGTCTCTAGTAGGGACACAGTGATAATGGGTGCCACTTACTGTGACACTTTTTTTTTTTTATTTAATCTTCCATGAGGTTGGGAAGGGTGAAATAAAAGCATCTGAAGTAGAGTATGAAAAACCCTAAGTGGTCTAGTTCATCCACTTTTATATTTAGGTGAAGAAGCAAAGATTACTAGGAAGGCTGGGGCTACTCAGTCTCTTTAATCCACTTTGACTCCATTTCCAGGACACTCTTGGTCAGGAGCAGATTCAGGAAGGTGGTGACCGTCAGGAGCAGTCCAGGTTTTATTGTGCAGCCTGAAGATTTGCACGTGCACAAAGTTGCAATCCCACCTAAGGAGATTAAGTTGGCGGATTCTTCCAGTACTTTTCTAAAACATGGTGAAGATCATGAAACGGTGTGGCATAGAGGATGAAAAGGGATATCTGATGAGTGATTGCTTCTGTGTTTCCAAGGCAGCATATCTGTCTAAAAGGCAGCCCGACAGGAACTTAGGAGAAAAGTGAACTAAAGATATAAGATACTAGTAAGCTTTTGAAGAGAAGGAAATTAAGGGGGTGATGAACTGTTCTTTACCACTCCGATTCTTTTGTCGTTAAGGTTGGGATGATGCATGTCTAAGAGACGTGGGTTTATCGAGGATGATTCCTATGATATATGAGGTTGGGAGAAATGCAGGGAATATACTGAAATTAGGTGATGGAACCTCTAGTTTGGCTCTTTCTCTGTATCCATCTCTGTGTGTTCATGTATGTGAGAGAGAGAAATTTAGATCAAGCTCATTCCAGTTATCTGGCCAATAGTCATGAAAACTGGAGAAAGGTATACCTGTCTTAATGACCAGTTTTGTAATTTCCTACTGTGCCTCAGTGAATTTTGGAGGCTCAGTGGACGACACAAAGTTCTAAATTTTGCAATGATTACTTCCTTTTACTGTATCTTCATCTACCAGCAGTCACATACAGATCTTAATCTTTTTTTTCAAGATCTCTATTCAGTGGTGTAATCCAAGTCTACTTCCCCCCCCCACCCTTCCTTCCTTCCTTCCTTCCTTCCTTCCTTCCTTCCTTCCTTCCTTCCTTCCTTCCTTCCTTCGAGAGTGCAAGCATGAGTGGGGGAGGGGGTGCATAGGGGCAGAGGGAGAAGTGGACTCCCCACTCAGCAGAGAGCCCGACATGGGGCTGGATCCCAGCACCCTGAAATCAGGACCAGCCGAAGGCAAATGCTAAACAACTGAGCCACCCAGGTGCCCCCAACCCTTTCTAATCTTGCTTTTTAGTTGTTTTGTTTACCTTCTTGACAAGTCCATCACCTTTAGTAGGTGAACAAGAAGCAGGAAAATTATGAAATTACAGCCAGATGGATGTAATTTATAAGATCTTTCTAAAGGGTGAAGTGGAAAAAAATAAAAAGTAAAGGTAATGTATGGTATCAGTCCGTAAACCTCACTTCTGTTCTTTTTGCCCCATTTGCACAGGCAGTGGAGCCCTGGCCCTACTCAGCCATCATTCAGAAAATGAAGCTGAATTGTTGTTTTAAATGATGTCTTTGCACCATGCTTCTGACATGCTGTTTGTGAAACAATCAGGGTTGGATACATACTTTTTTATACAAGTAATTAATTACCTATTTTTGAATTCTAAGAATCCTTTGATTCCTTCCAACATGAAACACACAAAAAAAGGAAATGCTGATAAAATGCCTTTTTAAATCATTTGTCCTCAAAAACATTTTAATTCATTCAAATGAGATTTGATTATCTTCTACAAAGAATTTGGATTGAGTCTTTAAACCCAGCCAGAACTTAACAAATATAGCTATCTGATAAGCCACCTTTATTATTATTTGTTTATAAACCATATGTGTTACTAATAGTTTCTAAATATTATGTCTGGAAACGGAAGTAGTGGAAGTAATGTGGTGTCAGCTGTGAATTGCCATGGACGCAGTTGTCAATGAGAAGAGGAATACACTGAGGGTGTGTCAGCTACAGGACGCTGGAAACGGAAGTACGAGGCCCAGACTCCTTAGGGTCAGCCTCCCTCCCGAGGCTGCTTTCACAGGAAGAGGTTCCAAGGCCCCACACCCTTTGGGTTAGACTAAAGAGTAAAATCGTCACGCAGTAGGGTTCTACTTTACAAAAGGCGTTCAGGGTAACCAGGTTCCTTGTGCAGTTGTGAACTGAAGATGTGATTCGTAGAAGCCTTAAGAAGGCTGGATTGAAATTGACATGTTTAATTTAAGACCACACAGTATACAACTTACATGGAACTTTGCAAATGGCAGAAAAATACCTTTTGGACCTGGCCCCTGTTTCTGTAGTCACATTTCCGTCTCATTGGCAGATATACTTCATGTCAGCCGCATCTTCACTGATGGAACGTTCTTGGTAGAAAGTTGCTTGAGGCAAATGCAGCTTGGGAACTCTTCCGGTAGGGGGCTCCATGAATGTGAGTGTTTGGCTACAAGAATGTCCTTAAGGGAGGTCTTAGATGTCCTGTTGGAAGCAAAACAAGTCTTCTCTTAGGTGTGGTTTCATCTGGGTACAGTTTTGCAAATGGCACATTATGGATTTGTGCTAAGCGCCTCCCTCTGTGTGCGTAGGCCGCACTGAATGAGGCCTTTAATTTCAGCAGGGGTGAGGTGTGCCCTGCCATTTGGTATACAGAGCATAGCCTTGGTGTCGGTTGGGATGAATATGTACGTGGCCTATGAAAACCTGTGGGGCAGTGATGGAGTTACAGATCTAAACACGTTCTACCACAAAATGGAGTGCTGCCCTGACCACAGAGGTCGCTTCGTCAACATCAAGTAGTGTTTAGAACGCTCTCTACATTTAGAAATCTTAAGTGCTTTTGAATTACATGGCAAATTTAGATCAGCGGTTGTGTTTGAGCGAATCGTCTTTGTTCTTGAAGGACATAACCAGGGCTGTTTTTGCCATTAACATTGGAATATTGCTTTACAGCTTAAATCACAGTATTTGGAGTATTTTTTAAATACTTTACAAAAATTATCACTGTCTTAAATACGAATGAGTTTAGGGGTAAATCTGAGAAGTACTTTTTTTTTAATTAATAAGTTTTATTTTTTGGAGCAGTTTTAGGTTTACAGAAAAGGTGAGCAGAAACTGCAGGGTTCCCACATGCTGGGCCCCTTCCTCCCCCAGTTTTCCCTATCATTAATGTCTTACTTGTGTGTCATACATTTGTTATCATTGAAGAGCCAATATTGATACATTATTATTAACTAAAATCCATAGTTTACATTAGGGTTCACTCTTTGTGTTATGTATTCTATGGGTTTTGAAAAATGTGTAATGACATGTATCCACCATTGCAGTGTCATATAAAAATAGTTCAACTGCCCTAAAAATTCCCAGTGCTTCACCTTTTCATTCCCCCACCCTAACTCCTGGCATTCACTGATTTTTTTTTTAAGACTTACTTACTTTAGAGAAAAAGAGTGTGTGAATGGGGAAGGGGCTGAGGGAGAGAGGGAGAAGAAATCCCAGGCAGACTGCACGCTGAACACAGAGCCCAACATGGGGCTCAATTTCACAACCCTGAGATCATGACCTGAGCGGAAACCAAGACTTGGATGCTTAACCAGTTGAGCCACCCAGACGCCCCTTTGTAGATATTCTTTATCAGGTTAAGGAAGTTTCCCTCTGTTCTTAACTGAGAGTTTTCTATCAGGAATGAATGCTGCATTTTGTCAAATACTCTTTCTGCATCTATTGATATGGTGATGTGACTTTTCTTTAGCCCCTTGATGTGACAGATCAGTTATTGATTTTTGAATGCTTAATTACCTCTGCATCGCTGGTATAAATCATAGTTACGGTGTGTAATTGTTTGTATACATTGTTGGATTAAATTTGCTAATATTTTGTTGAGGATTTTTTCATCTTTGTTCATGATGAAAGATATTGGTGGCCTGTAGTTTTCTTTTTTAATGTTTTTGTCTGGTTTTGGTGTTATAGTAATGCTGGCCTCATAGAGTGAGTTGGGAAGTATTCACTTTGCTTCTGTCTTCCAAAAGAGATTGTAGAGAATTGGTATAGTTTCTTCCTTAAATGCTTGTAGAATTTACCCATGATGCCATCTGGGCCAGGAGTTTTGTATTTGGAATGTTATTAATTGATTCAATTTCTTTAATAGATACAGTCCTATTCAGATGGTCGGTTTCTTGTGTGAGTTTTCTTAGATTGTATCTTTCAAGTAATTGGTCCAGTTCACCTAGGGTATCAAATCTGGGGGCATAGAATTGTTCATAGTACTGCATTATTACCCCTTTAAAATCTGTAGTGATGCCCTCTCTTTTACTTCTGATATTAGTGCTTTGTGTTGTCCTTTTTTTCTTAGCCTGCCTAGAGACTTACTAAGTTTAGTAATCTTTTTATCAGGAATGGTTCCATTGATTTTTCTCTATTAATTTCTTTTCAATTGCATTGATTTATGCTGTAATTTTTATTATTTTCTTTTACTTTGGATTTAATTTGCTCTTCTTTTGCTAGTTTCTTAAGGTATAAGCTTAGCTTATTGATTTATATCTTCTTTTCTAATATATGCATTTGCTACTGTAGATTTCCCTCTACTGCTTTTGCTGTGTCCCACAAATTTTGATAAGTTGTGATTTTATTTTGATTTAGTTCAAAATGTTTTAAAATTTCTCTTAATTTCTTCATTGACCCATGTGTTAATTAGAAGTGTGTTGTTTAATCTCCCAACTATTTTGGGATTTTCCAGCTCCTTATTATTGATTTCTAGTTGAATTCCACTGTGGTCTGAGAAGGGAGACACTGTTTAATTTCTGTCTTATTTAAGGTGTGTTTTATGGCCTGGAATATGGTCTATCAGTGAATGTTCATGTGAACTTGAGAAGAATGTGTATTCTGCTGCTTGTAGATGAAGTCCTCTGCGTATGTCAGTTGATCCAGTTGATTGAGTTTCTTTTATCTTTTGAGAGAGAGAGAGAGAGAGAGAGCACACACACATGCATGCGCTTGTGTGAGCAGGAGGAGGGGAGCAAAGGGAGAGAGAGAATCTTTTTTTTTTTTTTTAAAGATTTTATTTATTTATTTGTCAAAGAGAGAGAGCACAAGCAGGGGGAGTGGCAGGCAGAGGGAGAAGCAGGCTCCTGCTGAGCAGGAAGCCCGATGTGGGACTCAATCCCAGGACCCTGGGATCACGACCTGAGCTGAAGCAGATGCTTAACTGACGGAGCCATCCAGGCGTCCCAAGAGAGAGAATCTTAAGGAGGATGTGGGGTTCTATCTCACGACCCTGAGATCATGATCTGAGCCGAAATCAAGAGTCAAACGCTTAACCAACTGAGCCACCCAGGCATCCCACAGTTGATTGATTTTTATTGTTGGGTTCAACTATGTCCTTACTGATTTTCTGCCTGCTGGACCTGTTAAAGTCACTTTTTAAAGATCACAATTAGCAATATCAGAATCCAGATTAAAGCCAGGTCTCCTAATTGTAATGAAATATTCTTTGCCCATGATGTTTCCCCTGGGAAGCCCCTTTGCTGCTTATTTTCATCATATTTCCTACTGCTGACAATTAGAGAAGCTCGCCCACTAAGACACTCTTACAGTTTAAGCAAAGTACCGTGAAAAGTGAATGGGTATATCCTGACTGGAGAGAGTACTCATGTGTACACTTCTTTTACACCTTTTGTTTGTTTAGAGATGTGATGGGAAACTGGGATTATATACAATCTGTAAACCTTTCTGCAAGGGTAAGTTAAGAATTATTCTTTACTTTTCCCTGTAGCAAGCTTTTGACACTTTAGGGAGATGGGGGCAGGTGAATCTGGAGTTCTTTTTCTATATGCTGAACCTCATGCTTCTCTGAAGGTGGCATATTCTGAGGTCAAGGTGACATCCAAGGTGTCCAAGCCCATAGATAGTACTCTGAAAACAAGAGAGAGAGGCATGGTCACTGATGATGTCATTCCTAATGTTTGCTGCTTTTACTTTCTGTGCCTGAGGTGTAACTTCTGACTGTGCGTGACTTAGAAGCTCCAGGTAAAAGCGTGTGGCTGACTTATTTATTTGGTCAGCATCGCCATCCCATTTTGTGGTAGCTCGTTAGAGCCTGGGAGGTGCCTCTGCTTCCACCCTCGGGACTTCCGGTTTACACCGAGATGCTCAGCCCTGGCCCCTACCCCCAGAATGTGTTCATCATCCCAGATCTCGGGGTGCTTTGCTTCATCTTCCTTTATCTTGCTCAAGATTCAGTTACAAAAAGTTCTATGAGCCAGCCCCTCATTTCACTTCCTTCTTTCTTCTTCCTCTTTTCCAGTTATCCCCGGTACTTTAGTTCTATTTGGACACCAAATAACTCTTTGGAGTCACGAGAGTTGACTTTCTTGACTCTCCTTTTGTTCTCTGAACATCATCCTTCATCTAATACTTAAAACCTTGGGGCACCTGGGTGGCTCAGTCGGTTAAGTGTCCTGAAGTGTCCAACTCTTGATTTCAGCTCAGGTCATGATCTCAGGGTCCTGGGATGGAGCCCCGCCTCAGGCTCTGCACTCAGCACAGAGTCTGCTTGAGATTCTCTCTCTCCATCTCTCCCTGGTCTTACATGCGTGTTCTCTCTCTGTATCAAATAAAAGAAGACCTTAAAAGATGTTGGCTGTGTGAAATAAGGATTACATAAATATGCCAGTCTGTCGTTTGCCCTGGCGTTGTTTGGAAGGAACGTTGGAAGCCTGTTGCATGAGACCGAGAGGTGGGTAATGATGCACGAGGTAAACCAGGTCAACTCTTTATAAACCAGTTGAAGGAAGTATAAGTTATTCATTTTTAAACCCAAGTTTCTCACAAGAGAAGCAAACTGCTGATAACTAGTGAGGAAGCTAGAGCGAACCATCTCCTAGAAATCTTAAAAGCCAAAACAACAAAAGAGGGGGAGAGAATCATAAAAACTGGAGGAAATGGTCCCAGATCCAAGAGACTTGAATGGTGGGGAATCTGGAGGAGATTCCTGAGTGAGAGATGGAGGGATCACCCAGTTTAGTGCTGGGTAAAGACTCAGGTGCCACGTGTGTGCTCATTCTGTGAAGGCCCTCAGCTCTGTATAGGATACTGTAGGATCTCAGTGGTTTTGATTATAATACTTACTTGTATCCTGAGGAGCGACTCTGCCTCCAACAAACGTACTCTCTCCCTGACCAGAGCTGACCTCTCTCTGGCAGCCTCTTACTAAGAACAACCCCCTCCCAAATTTTGTTTCCATCTTAGTTCATATTTATTCATGTCTCATTGCATTTTTACTTCTAGATTCATTTTTATTTTAAAAGACAAGATTTTATTTGAGCCAGAGTAATCACGGTACACATGCACATTTGATGAACTGTGTAATTATGCCATATTTAAGCAGAGAGGCTGACCTCTTTGCTACTTGGTGGTACATTACCACAAATGGCCAGCTTGCTAAAAAGAAAACTTTTAAGTTTCCAAGACAGAGTATTTTTATTTGCTTACCACAGACAGTGACCAAAATGAAAAATAGGGTTTATTATTTTTATCCTTAGTACATAATGATATTAAACAGACTTTGTGCTTATGAGAAATGTTTTTTAGAGACTGTTAATATGGTAACTGATATTTAGAAATTTGTGTTGGGATTTTAGCCTCACCTTTTCTAACTTTTTAATTATGACAACAACTCGTGTTTATTTTAGAAACATTTAAACCTGGATCAGAAGGAAGGCTTAAGTCACATATAAATCTATCACCTGCTACTATTTTGCATTATCTTTCCAGCATGTGTTTACATGAGAGAGTCACGCACATTACTGTTTGTACTCTAGAATGCATCACGAACCCCTAAACACGGTAAGGCGGTATTTCGGTATGCCGTTGTGTCCATCCGCCACAGTGTAGCAAGCAATCTGTACTGTTGGATACTTAGCTGTTTCCAGCTTTTTACTATTGTCAACAATGTTGGAGGCTTAGAACTGAATCTTTGTTCACATTCTTAGGTTGTTTGTAAAATATAAGAGATGTTTTACATTAGTCCTGGAGAGGAGCTTGGTGATTTGGTTTGGTTTTTAGCCAATTTAACATGTGAAAGCATGACATCTCACTTTGACTTGGGTTTCTTTGCTTACCAGTAAGATTAAACACTTTCTCACTTTCAGTATTAAAGTACAAAAGGGTTATTTTCTTTTGTTGTAGAAGATCAGAAAGCATTTTGTAAAGTTAATTATTTAAGTTTCACTGTCATTTCTTAAGATTTTCCCTCTAAGTTGTTTAGGAGTTTGGATAGAACAGTAATACCTTCGTGTCAGGAAGGAAAGGACTAGATTGCCAGATTTGTGGACCAGATGTGTGAAAGACCTAACAGAAAAGCTGTAGAAAGCAAGGTTGCAAGACACAGGGCTTTTTTTTTTTTTTTTAACTGGATATTTATTGGGGGCACTTCCATTGAATTTCTATTTTTTTAAAGATTTTATTTATTTATTAGACAGACATCCAGCGAGAGAGGGAACACAAGCAGGGGGAGTGGGAGAGGAAGAAGCAGGCTCCCAGCGGAGGAGCCTGATGTGGGGCTCGATCCTGGAACGCCGGGATCACGCCCTGATCCGAAAGCAGATGCTTAACGACTGAGCCACCCAGGCGCCCCAAGACACAGGGCTTTTTAATCTGTTATTCAACCTTACTCTCTAGTCTTAAAAAAATTTGACTCCTATTTCTAGGATATTTTGAATGCAGTCTGTATTAGGCAGAGGGAAGTACAGAGTGACCTTTCAAGATATTTTAAATTTAAGAATCTATAATTAGAAAACACTACTTGAGTTCTCATAACATAATTTTACTCTTAAAGTCCCCATCTAAATTGGTGGGTCATTCCTAGCCCTCCTTTCTTCCTTCCCACTCTCATTCATGTCTGCCCTGTGTACATCCAAGGACTCTGCTTTGGAAAATACTCAAGGTATCGAATTTGGCAGTTTTATAATATTACAATGCTTTCCCTCTCCCCCCTCCTTTATAGGCTTACTTCAGTGACTTCCTTGTCTGACTTGCAGGGAGCTTGCATGGGACTCTTAAGGGATACAGCTGGTGTCTTATAAAGAGGGAGTTAGGCTGTGAACAAATACCCATTGACTTGTGTGCCAGGGAGACAGCAGAAAACCTGACACATACAGTCCCTTCCCTCATGGAGTTTACAGAAAAGAGGCAAGTAAGTCTTTAGTAACAATTGACTACATAATCATACTTACCAAACTGTTAAGATGGAGAAAGAGGGTAATGTGGCGTTGGTGATGGGGGGGGGGGGGCTCATGCAGTCCGGAGGAATGAAGAAAGCCTTCTCTAAGGAATGATGCCTGTCCAAGTATGCCTAGGAACTAGTTAATACATCCTTGCTCTCCCCTGCCTGTGAACTGCACACAAATTCATCTATTTCTGCTTTCTTTGGTGGCTTAACAATACCTCACAAGTATTAACGTGAAAATACACTGGTATAGTTGATTAACGATTTGAAGATTAACACTGAAGAAAAACTCATAAATAGCCTTAAGAACAACATACTTGGCCTGCTGGAATGGAAAAGGTTGACACATCACGGAGACAACATCTGCTTCGTAGGATTTGTGGAATAGCCATGGAAGTTCAGCGGTACCGCGTCTTCTGTGTACAGGACGGGAATGTCGGGAGCAACAAGGGTCCTTTACTAGCTAAGGTTTGCGCTCTAAGAAAATAAAAATTCATCTTTTTCCAACTTCTATTCTACATTCCAGCTTACCAATAAAATGCATCTTAACCACAGCGGCTTTTGTCTTTTGGAAAATCTCCATGTTTTACTGCCAGGTAGAGCCCGAGATGACTATGACAAAAGGAATATTCTTTTAAATTGTTTCATCCCCTGAGACGATTATGGCTGTTCTTTGCCAGACAACGACTCTGAAGTCCATTAGACTTAAAAACAGATGCTTCTGGGGAAAGTCACTTTCAATGCATCAGGTTACTTAGGTTTTTTTATGTGGCTGCATTTTGTCCATCTCCTGATGTTGGAGAATTTGTTTTACAAATCTGGAGCTGTCTCCTCGGCTCTTAGCAGAAGCATGGCTGAAGGAAATGCAAGGACAGGAGGAATATCTGGGGCAGTTGTATCCCTGAAATGAGCCAGACCATCATTTGTATCCTGTTGCCTTGGCTTCGTACCAAAGAAACTCTAGAGAGTTATGCTTCAGAATGTATTGAGGGACACCCTGAAAAACCACCGGACGACGTCATATGATGGCCTGCCTCCTGTGTACAGACAGACCCGCTGCGAGCGTATTGCTTGCGCTCAGTGTCCCTTGGGGAATAAAACATGGTTCCCCGCTGCTCTTTCTCTCAAATTAGTGGAATGGAGATACATACACTTTCTCTCTCTGAGCTTAGGAAATGTTTCTTCTTTTGCTTTACCTCGTACGAAGGAAATGAGCTAACTGTGCAGCTGGCTCAGTGCCACTTTTTGTCACATTGTGAGACTTAGTACATTCTGTTACCGCTTGTCTTTCTCTATTTTAGTTACTTAACAATAGTGCACAATATGCCAGGTGCTATTTCCGAACTCATTGTAAATATTAATCTCTTCAGCCCTCTTAAAGACCCCACGGAGTTTGTACTATTGTTATTCCCATTTATAGATGAGGAAACTGAGGCACAGAGAGTTAGTGTGGAGTTAGGTTTCAGAGCCCTTGTTCAGAAACCACCCCCACCTCCCAGCGGTGCTGCCTTAGCAGCGATTCCCCACCGGAAGCAGGTGGGACCCCTCCCTCTTCCACCGTAGCTTCTGACCGAGAACCCCTGGCCTGGATTTACCTGGCTCTGATTCGACATTACTCTTCTTAGAGTAGCATTTTATTTCATATGTTATATCATTTACTTTATTCCTTTATGAAGTTATGCATGGTACATATATTTCAAATTAAAATAAATCGTGACCTTCTGTGACTTTTTTTTAAATGGGTCCTTTCTTACCATGACATGACATTAGGATGTGTACAGAGAGTTTTTGATGTAGTAAGCATCAGTTTGCCTTCTACCATCCACCCCCCTGTTACCCATTCTTTTTGACAAGGGGACACATTCTAAGTTTGACTAGATGAAAGGCATCATGTTAGCTATGTAACTGAAAAAAATCTATAAGCTGAATATATTATTACTATCATTAATACCAAGTTATAAACAGTTAAAGTCTTCTAAAAAATCCATTAAAAATTTGTAGCGGCTGTCCATATTTCAAGGAGAATCTTCCAGCACTGTCTTAGGAAGTGACAGAGCAGCCTGGGCTTCCCAGACATTTAACTCTGCGCCATGTGTGGGCAGTCCATCCACCTGGCCTGCAAGAGCCCTTAGCGCCCTGGCCTCTGTTGTGTCCCTGTCCCCCCTCCTTTCCCCACCTGCACTTCACTACTCCTCTGATCACAATCTTCAGCAGTGCTCCCCTTCCCCTTCTTCAAACCTGCCTGGCCCCTCCCTGCCTCAGGCCTTTTGAACCAGCTGCTCCTTTAGCCTGGAGTGCTCTTCTTCCCTGGCTGCCCCCCCCCCCCAGCTGTTATCATCCTAAGTAGCATCCCCTCGGCATCTCTGACCACTCGCTCCAGACGAGCCCCACCAGCCTTGCTCTGATTCTGACTGACTGCTCTCGGTGGCATTTCTCACAGTCTTCTTGTTTATCCACTTGTTTGTCTCCACATTAGAATGTGAGCATTGTGAGGGATGCGAATCTGCCCGCCTTCACTGCTCCCACCTCTGAACAGGGTCTGGTGCACAGTAAGTAAAGGTCAGTGAAATGAACGGCTGGGTTGCTTTTCTCCTCCTCAAATGCCAGTACCTGGTAGAGTCCATGTTTTCTGGTGACACTTCCAGGAGGACAGTATTAGCTCTTCATTTCACCTCTGTCCCCAGGAAACGAACAAAACATGTAACAACAAAGCATCTTTCTTATTGGACCTCTCACTCTCTCCGTCTTTTAGAGCTGTCATCCCCGGCCCCATACTACCTTTCGCAGAAAGGGTCTGCTACGAGACGGGGGTGTTGACTGGGACTAGAACCAAGGTGGGGTTCGGCGTGCTCCCATCTGCACAGAGTAGGTTCAGTGGTTCCTGCTGCTAGGTCCTGAGTGTGATTTGCATCAGCTGAAGGATGGTTACCTAGCAGTTGTCCTGCAACTTTTCTGCTATCTTCCCTTTCCAGTTAAGACATTCCATTAATGCTTCAACTGAGAATTTCCTTGGGAGAGTCTTAGGTTTCAAGCTGATCCAGGTGAGTGGATGTTGCCTCATTCATTGGATTGTTGTCTTAAATGACAGTAAGAGAACTAGAGGTAACACCAGAATCTCCTAACTGCTCTGCATTACTGCCAAAAGACAGTCCTCAGGAACTGCCTCACCCATGCCTTCAGAAAAGTTTGAGGCATGAAAAATCTTCAAAGAATCATTTGTCAGCTGGGCACCTATTTGGCCACATTACTGAGATTATTACTAGCAAAGTGATTTGGTTTTTATGGTTATTTAAACCAAGGTTTAAAAGATATGGTAGTTATACCCATTCTGTGCCCACTGAGGAGGAAGTTTTCTCTTTTAGGATGGACATTGTGCAATTCCTCTCACTGTCTAGACTAATTTGAAGGATAATGTTATTCTTAAAAGAGCAGTTACATTTTTTTTTAAAGATTTATTAACTTATGGGGCCCCTGGGTGGCACAGCGGTTAAGCGTCTGCCTTCGGCTCAGGGCGTGATCCTGGCGTTGTGGGATCGAGCCCCACATCAGGCTCCTCCGCTATGAGCCTGCTTCTTCCTCTCCCACTGCCCCTGCTTGTGTTCCCTCTCTCGCTGGCTGTCTCTATCTCTGTCGAATAAATTTTAAAAATCTTAAAAAAAAAAAAAGATTTATTAACTTATTTTAGAGAGAGAGAGAGAGAGCGTGCGTGTGTGGGGGAGGGACAGAGGGTGATAGAAACTTAAGCAGACCCCGCGCTGAGTGTGGAGCCCCATGTGGGGCTCGATCTCAGGATCCTGAGATCACAACCTGAGCCAACACCAAGAGTCTGAGGCTTAAGACCTTGCCACCCACGTGCCCCAGCAGTTACATTTTTAATGCAAAATATTTTCTCTTCTATACAGCTTATGGGCACCTTATGACTGGGGGCTCATTTGACTCTTCTAACAGCCATTCTTTTTTATCATTACTAATTAATGTGGTGTTTGCCTAAAAAGACTTAAGTCCTAAGATGGACTCCGGGGTCTTGTAATCCCAAGTTAATTAAAAATAAAAATTTTATGAATATTTAAGAGCCATTGTTCAGCACAGCATTCTATAGGCTTATTTGTTTGTCTTCTGTAAGATTCAAAATAATTCTAGGAATGTTGCTCGGATTAGAATGCCTATATAGAGCAAATACTAGGAATGACAGCTATTTCTGAATATTTGACCCCAATGATACCTCCCTCTTTGTCTGGTAGTGTCTGTTCCATTGAAGCTGGATGAAGAAAAGAACTCATTTATTCAACAAATACTTACTGAGCAATTTCTGTGTGCCAGGCGCTCTGTTCAGTGTTGCGAATAAGGCAGTGAACAAAACAAAATCCCTGCTTTCAGAAATGGAGCTTTTAAGAAGCCCCCAAATTTCCTCAGCAGGCAAATGGGCAAAGGGAGGCACAGAGAACTTTATTGACTGTCAGGTGTCCTGGGGAAACCCCCTTCAAGCTGACAGGCAGGCTCCTCAGAAAGGAAGAGGGTGGAAACCCGATCTGGAAACAAGATAAAGCGATCTTATGCTCTCATTTAACCACTACAGAAATTACAGAAGCCTAGTAAAATGATCCACACATGCAAAAAGGTGCCAGCTTGATATAACCTGGACTTTGAAAAGAAACAAGTATCACTTGTCAAGTGTGTCCTTTTAATATATTTTTTTAGGTTTACAGATCATGCCCAAATTCTGCCTCCACTACCCTCTCCCAGCCTGTTATCAGTGTCTGATGCATCCTTCCAGAGTTTCTCTATACACGATTTGTATTCATATTTGCTGTTTTCATAAGGTAAAAGATAGTAAACTGTACTTCTGTGCAATGTATGTTTTTCTCTGAATATACGTAGGAGGGTTTAACAAATCAGTACTAAGAGAGCTTCCTCATTCTTTTTTTTTCCTCAGCAGTTACAGAGTAGTCCATTGTATGGATGTACCACAATTTAAATAGTGACCTATTGATGGACATCTGGGTTGTGGCCAGTCCTTTGCTCTTAAACAATGCCGCAATAAATAACTTTGTACATATGTCATTCTGCATATACACAATTATTACGGGTATACATTTGCAGAGCAGAATTGCGGGTCATGAGGCATATGTATCATTTTGATAAGATATCTTATTAGATTGCCTCCCAGAGGGATATTTTCTTATTCCCATCCCTACTAGAAGCTTATGAAGGTAGCTGTTATTGGGGTCTGAATTTTATTGCTAATCTGGTAGGCTAAATGGTTTCTGAGAGTAGTTCAGTTTGGGAACACTATTTGTTCAGAATTTTCGGTGGTATTTTATAAAAGAGGATGCTCAGAAAAGTAAATAGGAGTAGAAGTCAGCTTTTTTTTGTTGTACAAAA
Organism: Ursus maritimus; assembly: GCF_017311325.1. Lineage (NCBI taxonomy): Eukaryota > Metazoa > Chordata > Mammalia > Carnivora > Ursidae > Ursus > Ursus maritimus. Next base: position 3,772,698 of record NW_024423453.1, read on the forward strand.
GACCATCTTTAATCTTCTTTTATGTAATTCAAGACCATGGTTGTCCACATTAAAAATGCTACATTTTAAATACTAAAAATATGTAGGATAAGAGTGCTCTCAGGCTCATGTGCCTGAGTGACCTGCTAAAAGTAAGACCTTTCTCCTTACTTTGGTCTTACATTGCTAATTGAAACAGAACAGTATACAAACATGAGTTAGCACAGCAGGCCTGGGATCGCTCTCCTTGAAAGGCCTGCTTGCATCCTTGGCCCTTGGCTGGTATCTGGGAACTTCGATTTGGGGAGGGTTCCTACCATTCCCTCATCAGCGTGGCGCACGGTGCCTAAACTGTGCCAACAAGACAGTTTTGTTGAATACCTGCTTGCATTCCAGGAGTATGGGGTTTGGGTACATGCCCAACAGCAGGTTTCTGTGTGACCAGCCCGAAAGACATCCTAGACGCTGAGTCACTAATGAGCTTCCCTGGTAGACAGTATTTCACAGGTGCCGTCACAACTCAGGGCTGGGAAAGGAACCACAACCTGTGTGACTCTCACAACCCTTGGATATTTGCTCCTGATTGCCTCTGACTTTATCCCATGGGGGGCCTTTTTTTTCTTTGCTGATTTGTATCCTCTTGCTGTAACAAATCATAGCCATGAGTAGGACTATAGGCAGGGTCCTGTGAGTCCTCGTGAATCGCTGAACTGGGAGTGGTCTTGGACCCCGACTCGATCAGCTCTGCAAAGATTTTAATATCTTTGTATTAGTGGTGAGTGACACAAATATTTTTTAGAATGCAGTTAATTAACCTTTGGCATTATATCTTGACTTGCAGTCTGTGTTCTGTTGTAAAATGGGTAGTTCCTCAGATTTCTGGACAGTGAGTTACCATTTGCATCTAACAAATAAAGGCAGCAAGAGGGCAGTGGGTAGTGGGGGGTTTTACGTTTGATGGTGAATCCACAACAGGTCCTTTGGTCCTCTCCATGTCTGTATGTAGGCTTAAATGCTTCTTGTTTGAATTTTCTATAATCTGATTATTAGATAGTTGGATTTATTCAAATTCCTTTACACTCATGGCCCTAGAAGTTTAGGCAGTCTGATTTCTAACTATGCTCTGATTCGGAAGCTTATCTGCAAATAGTCCTAGAAACTTCACTTAGGATAGCAGATCTTTGTCCAAATAGGGCATAAGGCCCCAAGATTATTTTTAAATAATTGTATTTTCTTAGCGTCCTAGTTTCGATGTTAAAATATTCAAATGGAAAACTGGTAAGTGTTAAAAGCAAAGATTTATTTCTGTAACCACTTTTCCTATAGAAATTAGATGGCTTCTAAAGAAAAGTGATTATATGATTTAAAAACATCGAGTGTAGTCTAAAGCAGTGGTCCTTACGCTTGTGCGTGGTTGACTGGCCTCCGTGATGATAATGACGAGACTGAGGGCATTATGGCCGCTGCGTCCTTACTGGCTCACAAGGAGCTTCGTTTGCACAGCGGCCTCAGGAGGTAACTATTGTCAAGTCCACTTTGAGATGTCGAGGGTTTCGGGACTTGCCCAAAGTTAAGTGTTGGGTAGAACTGATAGAGTTTGAATTTGAGTCATCTGTCTTCACAGGCTGAGCGCTTAGCCGCTCTGCTCTCCTGGGTCACATGGTAACATCTCACTGGTGCTACAGGAAATTGATCACATGAAGAACCTTGTACATTTACCCTTGAGGACATGGGTGACCTGATCGTTTTCTGCTGAGTGTAAGACACGCTCATTTCCTTAGTTTCTCAGTGTCAGGAATCCTAAGTGGGATCATAACAAAATACAAAACTGATCCGTGTCACTCCCTGATCCTGTTATCCTGGGGGCAAAATCCAAATATCATAAAAGGGCCTTCTCAGGTTCTTTAAGAGCCTGCCCCTCCATTCCAGCCAAGCTGACTTTCGTTCTGTTCCCATTGTACAGACCACATTCTCCTTTGTTGCGTAGGGCCTCTGCGCATACTATTTCTCTGCCTTAAATAACCCCACCCCACTGCCTGACTCCTTCACTTTTCAGATCTGACTTAAAGAGGCCCTTTCTCCTAGGAAGCCTTACCTGACCTTCCCAAACTACGGGGTATGCCTTTGCAGTGTGTTCCTAGAATCTTGGTTTTAATTCTCCAAACATTTATCTCCTTGTATTATAGTTATTTGTTTCTCCAACTAGACCACAGGCTCTGTGGGGACAGGGACAAAGGTCTGTTTTGTTCTCCTGACCACAACGAATGTTCTTCTGTGATTGAAACTTGCATGAAGCAGATGGTCAGCAACAAATTTATGAACTTAAATCCTAAGCTTTCTGCTGGCAGCTTCATTCCCCAAAATAACTCTGTTTTGGGAAACCAAGGAACAGAGCTTACTATCCCCAGTTATACGTACAAGCCCAAACATGTTCTAGCCCTCCACAGGTTCATGTACCAACTATGAACCCCAAATCGGAAGGACCTACTTCAGGCATGGTTAAGGACTTAACAAATACTTTGGAGAGCAATACACCCCCATATTGCTTGCCAGGGGTAATTGTAACCAGTCAGCCAATTCTAGATAACGAGAACACCTTTTTCTTAAGTCTGCTGTGGAGTTTGTCTGGCTGACTTCAAGAAGTTTTTAGACATGGAAATATTTTTTTTCCCATAAAATATGCCTTTCAAAAAAAAAGTTGGAGAAAATTAAGTTTTAACATATGTTTAAGATGAAAATCTTTGCTAAGTATACTTACATACCCCTTTACAGCTGTCAAGAACAAAGTAAAATTTATATCGTGTATTAGACTTTTCATAGTTCTTATAGATAATAGGCATATTGGAACCCATCTGTTAGGATGGATATTATTTGATGCAGGGAAGAAAAAAGACACCTTCCTAAGCTATGTTTGTTCCTTCAGTCCATAAGCGTTAAATAAATTTAGGATTCAAGAGTTTCCCACCAAGATTAGAGGTACCATTTAGGTACATTCTTGGGTCTTACTTTCTATGCCTTGAGCAGGCGTGTCTGAAAAGAATGACAAAAAAAAACCCCACTCTCTGGTATGTGTGTATGTGTATGTTTGTTTCAAAACCACTTTTTCTCCTTTGAATATTTAAAAAACAGACATCACTGGGAAACAATGGTGGGTCCCTAAAATATTAGGGGAAATAATAATAACTTTTGGAGAATTTACATGAAGCGCAAGTCCATGGTGTTTTCTTCTAGAATGTGTTGGCTTCTGGAGTGACGTAGGCACACACGCCAACTTAAATTTGAAGACAAACCAGTGAGGTGACCTCAGGCCCGCTCTGACGTCTCTCTCTATTCATGTGGGTATTGGAGAGTGAATCCCTTCTATTCTGAAGCCTCTTAATTTGGCCATCAGTTCTTTCAGGTAAAATGCCAGGTATGTGTATACGTGTAAAAGGTTTTCTGGCCGCGAGTGTGGCCAAATGAGTCAACCCTGTTTGCCTGAAAAAAATTCTTAAGTATGAGGTCAAAATAAGTGACTCGGTGCTGTTTAGGAATATGTTATATTCACGGAATTCATGAACTAATTCTCAGAGGGATGGAAAGTACCTTCCATGCCAGCTGATAATTTCAGTTCACTTTCATATGTAAGAATTTTGTAATTACTTTGGTCTTAAAGTTTTTCTTCAGAACTCGGCAGGGAAAATAACGTAGCCTGTATTTCCGCGGTGAGGGATTTGTCGATGCCCCGCACAGCGTCCTGCGTTTTGGATTCCCTGACTGGAAAGGATTGACGGCGCCCCTGCTAACAGCACGCGTGAAAGAACAGTGTCCAGGTTACACATGAACTCGGCGGTCGGGGGCTGGGAGGAGGTCGTGCGAGTACATATCTGCCCTGTGTCTGAGTGTACCTGTGTCTGAGTCACCTGCCTCCGGCCAAACACAAACAGGTTGCCAGGCAACAGGAGTGATTCAGACGCTCTGAACACCTCACCACAGTGACATGTCCATCCACAAGATTTCCAGGAAATGTCCCTCTCAGAAGTCACGGGGGAGTGGGATAAACTTTCACGGAGGCACTGCAAGCACCAGGGCGGGTAACTGTTGGAAGGTGGGGCTGGCTAATGTTTGAAAGGAAGTCACCTCACAGGGCGAACACTGGTACCTGCAGGGTAAGTGGGGAGGAAGCGTGGGGGCAGGAAAGGTGGACTCTCCACCCAGAAGGATTCATGAGGAAGGAAATCCGTGTCTCTTCGGGGGAAAAAACAGCCCATTCCTAATTGAAAAATAGACCAAGATCTCAGAGAATCACAACATAGCACAGTGGCTAAGAGCACGAATGCTGGAGCCGGCTGGCCTGGGTTCATAGCCTCTGCCCACTGCACAATTTCTAAGTTTCACGTCCCCATGCCTCAGAGGGAGGTGATCATGGTGCCTCCCCCACAAAGTGGTTGTGCGTATTAACATGTTAATATTTGGGGAGCACCAATGTCTATTTTAAGCTCTGGGGAGTATTACCATGCTTCCTGCCCTCCAGACAACTCCCCAAGTGGTAGGGGCAGAATAGGGAAGGAATGAAGGGGAAAGAGGAGAACTTTTAAGGTTTCCTTGATTCTTTTATCATTTTGAGAACTGCAGTTAATAGAAATTATAATTATAGCGTCCTTAGGAAACTTCTCCTAGGGTTTTCAGCATTATGTACTTTTCAGAGTTATATATAGATTGCAAAACTACATTAGAATTTCATGTAGAGGGGTGGGGATATAATCACAGAGGTTGCTTGTGGGCCTCTGAGGTGTCTATAATGTTCTGAAGCAACATGCGAGTTTCTGCTTTACTATTTCTTATACCTCATGCTACAGCTCCCTTCTTAAATAAGATACATTATAATAAAGAATGCAATCACACTAAGTAAAGCATCCTAAGTCAGGTGAAATCTGGGGGGCTTTGTAGCACATATGGAAATCCTGATTATGAAGCTATATGATCGGCTCTCTTTGAGCGTGTGAGCTGACACATTCTTTCACGGTCCCTCCAGTGGCTCTAGAAACCAGGCCCTTGGCTGGCGGCCAGCAACGTTGACCCAGGTCAGACGTGGACTGCCCTTGCACCGCCCGGCCCAGCAGAAGAGAGAGCCTGCGCAGGCTGCAAACGGCACCCCCTCCAGAGATGGACTAAAGACACGGGAGGAGCTTAGGTGAAGGGGGGAAGCCATAGCATTAATCCTGATTCGATCTCTTAAGAGTTCGAACTTCCCTTGAATTTATTTCTTGAAGGAAAAACAGAACGTTACTGGACTGTGTTGAGAGTCTGTCGCTGCCCTTTGGGCTGGTGGGACCGCGTGCCTGGATGGTGTTCCGTGTTCTGTAGTGACTGAGCAGTGCTGGGAGATGAGGAACCTCTCTTCTCCCTGAACTCGGAGGGACAGTCTCCCTGGTTCTGTCAGGTGGGAGTGTTTCCCAAGGAAGAATCTGCTATCAAATCAACAGGAAGAAAGGGATTCGAGGAGTGGCTCTCAGGGTTATCTGAAAAGCTAACAACATTGGTTCACGTAAACTTACTTAGAAAAGTAAATAAATAAAATAATTCGGAAGCCCAGGTTAGTGCCACAATCTCAGTAACTGACACCCTTTTACTCAGCTGCTATGAGAATGTATTACCAAAATAACAGCCTGGTGACTTCAGGTAAACTTTTGGATCTCTATAAAATGTAAGGGAAAAGCTTATTTTACTCTAAAATTTCTGACTTTTCTTGAAGCCACAGTAGTGCTCAGTGAACTTGGCATTGAAGGTAGAATCCCTGTTTTACATGCAGTTTACGCCTTGAATAACATTGAGTGTAGAATGTTGATTTGGGGAAATGCTTTTAAGCTTGGCTTTGTAAAGAACCCAGAGTCTTTCTATTAATTTAGATTTTCAGTCTTTCGTCAGAAATCTTTGTTACTTGATGGAAAACTGTATTAATCATTCCTAAAAGATTACTGAACATGTAGAACTTATTTTCAAAAACAGGAGAAGCCATAAATAATGCTTCAAATGGTTCAGATAAACTTTGATGGAGTTCACTTAACTCTGTTTATTCTAAAAATTTGAGGGAGGAAATTTGTTATTTTAATGAACAAAGCTTTAATACTTGATCCTCTGCTTTTCCAGAGTTATTTGACTGTGTGTGTGTTGTGTGTGTGTGATGTCCGAGGTTAAAACTAGAATAGTCTGCTACCCAGGAAAAAAAAAGGTAAATCTAGTATTGTTGATCCATTACCAGTGAAGTCTAATCTTTTTTGATATCATAAATTGCCTGACTTTAACATTAATGATAATAGACAGTTATGCTCTTTAAATCAAGTTACACAATTTCAAGTTACTTGGGATATTTTTACTTCTCAATTTTAAGTATTTCAGAGAAGTCCTTTTTAAAACACTACTTTAAAAATAGTTTATACTCACTTGTATTACGTTATTTCTTAATTTTGGATCTGCATCCATTTAGTGGTCAATTAGTATAATAAAGCATAATACTTGATTCTTCTGTATCTTTCGGTATGGCCTCTGAGCTCACCCAATATTTTTTGTTGTTTACCTGGCATCTCATTTAACCATCACTGTTCTATGTGATGTGACCTTTCTCTTCAACCTTATGAAATTATTTTCTTGAGTTTTAATGTCTTATTTATTCTCGAACTAGACTGAGCTCAGCAGCTCTTTGTTAACCATTACTTAATTGGCTTCAGTCCTGGTGCAGAAAGGGTTCTGCGTCAGCCGCCCGCCCCCCAGAGGCTTCCTACTCCATTTAGAAAGCTGAATAGTGAATAGAACCTCATGGATGTTTCTTCCATGAATTTATTTCCCTCTTCATGTGGCATATTTTGACAAATGTGATTTCTAACTGTAAGAAACAAAGATATAAGATAAATCATGTTTTTTATCGTCCTATGCCAATGGCTAATCATTTGACACAGTCCCTTATTTGAAAATGTGAGAGAGGGAGAGGTAAGGCCAAAGGATCTGAGGACCAACGAAACTGCTTACTTCTTATCAAGTGGTGGTTTTAGATTTCCAAGATATTACCATGTAGGTTCAAGGACACGTAGGGGCGGTGGTTGCTGAATAAACTTCTGTCATTCGTGATCTTAATAAACCCCTATAGACCTGTTACCCATAAATTATCTACATCAAGCTAAATTAAAGTACCACACATTGTCATATCCTTGACAGAACCACTTTCTCACCCTACGAGCAATCTCATGGGGGTTCTGACCTCTAAGAGGAAATACCTAGAGCATGGATGGTTAGTTCATTCTTGAGCAATAATGTCACCTTACCCTCCTTCCCAATGTGAGAAACAGGATTTTTTGTTTGCCTTTTTTTAGCCGTCTTTGTTGAGATCACTAATGCATCTCTACTCTCTTTTTATAGGATGATGTATTTTTTAAATATGGCAAAGCGTCTTAGAACTAAAATAATGGGTTTGTATTAAATGAAACCAAAACCCAAGGTTCATAAATCACGTACCCAGGATTAGTCATGGCTTATTCGTGGCCGAATACAGAGACGAGGTTTCTGGTCTCTTCTGATCCACGGCCTGGGCGTGTATGTCACCGTTACGTTACTTTCTAAACTTTTAGCCACGGAACCCAGATTTCAGAGGACGTTTTGGGTAACCCGTCCAAAACAGAAAGAAAAGCAGACCTCCTTTAGTTAAGATGGGGGCCTGGAGACACGTCTGCATAGTCTCCCCGAGACTGCCCTGGAATGTACTTCTTTCTCCTCGGTACGATTCACAGCACAGATGATAGGTATGGCCCTTCCCTCGTTCCCAAGCATGTCCACAGCACAACAAACTAAACCCGGGCTGGTTCTACTTTGCTGGAGCATTTCTGTCCCCTGTGTCGGAAAGAGAATATAAATGGAAAAGTTGGGGGAGGCAGGTTGACCCAGCCTGGGAGTCACAGCCATAAAGGAAATGTCAGGTCTTCCGTGTTGACTCTGGAACATTCTCACTGTGTGTCAGGAAGCAGCAGCACAGGAGATCTGCCTAAGAGAGTCTCCTGAACTCAGAGGTTGGCTCTTCAGATGCAGTGCGGAGGAGGGGGGCGTCACATTCCCTTTAGTTTGCCCCAAGAAGGCATCGGAAGCTATGTGCTCACTTGTGGATTTTTTTTTCCTCAAAAAGTGGCAAAATGACATACTGAATAGAACCACCAAAGTATCAGATGCTGGCTCCACTACTGAGTAGCTGGGAACTTTGGGCAATTCACTTCACTTCTCTGTGCTCATTTGTAAAATATGGGTAATGACAATATCTGTCTCATAGTTGTGCTGAAGATTAAATACGATGAGTAAAGCCTTTAGAATAGCGTTTGGGCGATAGTAAGTACTATACAAATGTTAGCCACAGCTCTTATTCATAAGTCTAGGTCCTGTAAATCTAAATCATTAATGGGATACAAATTCAAAAAATTTAAAACACTTAAATATTCCAACCTAGTGTTAGCTAAAATATTAATTAATTAATTTTATTGGCAGAGAGCATCGAGCATAATAGTGGTCAATCCCAGCTAGCTTTGCAGGATCGTAATGTTGATAACGTTGTTTAAAGTATATGCTTGTAAGACTTTTCCCAAAAAAAGCTTTCTTAAAATAATATAATGCCAAAAAGATAAGATAAATAAGATTTGCTAAGGCCCTAGAGAAATGTTCACTTTTACCTAGTCATTATGCATGATCATTATTTCCCTAGGGAAGAAAAACTGCCCAAAGTGGTCAACCAACCTTTTCTAGAAAACTCTTTAACAGTCGATAATCAAATACAGTTTTCTGCTTGCACTTTGGTGAAAATCTCTGCAGAGAAAGTCTGTTTACGTAGGCAGTTATCTGCTGAAGAACAGTAGTGTCTTTGAGAAGGGCATTTTTGTTTTCAGGGGTTGGTACCACTTTCAGAATGAAGTGGAGCAGTTTTCACCTCCTGTAACAGGCAGGATTCCAGAGCCTTCTCTTCAAAGTTAGGGTCTTCTTTTTCCACTAGCACTTTGGTCCCTGTCTTTATTACACCCACATATTTGCTAAATATGTAATTCACATTTGAAAGGCTTTACGATTATTAAATAGAATGTTTAATTAAAATGTTGCAGATTTTCTTACCTTTGACAAACTTTGAACTAAAATCTGATTTGCATCTATAGGACACCATTTATTAGAGGTTTGCATAACAATTGTGCATGAATACATAGGTCAGAAGGCTTATGTGAAGGATGGTAGGCATACAGTGAAAACATTGGACACAAAGGACCCCAGGGGGAAGGTTAATTTCTAACAAGCCAGAAGTTATAAATTGGCATTTGTTTTTAAATTGGGACTTGGCGGGATGCCTCCTGGGTGGCTCAGTCGGTTAAAGTCTGCCTTCAGCTCAGGCCATGATCTAGGGGTCCTGGGGTCCAGTCCCACGTCAGGCTCCCTGCTCAGTGGGAGCCTGCGTCTCCCTCTCCCTCTGCTGCTCCCCCTACTTGTGCTCTCCACCCCCCCCCCCCCCCCCCCCCATCAAATTAATAAAATTTTAAAAACCGGGAAAAAAAATTGGGGACTTGGGGAGAGGGGAGACTAGGCTTTGTAACCTCACTGGGCCAGGAGTGCTGTCTTTGACAGTTCATTTCTGGGTCCAGGAATTGTAGCAGGAAAGGTTTCTTGGACGAAATGACATTGAAGCTCTGAGACCTGGTCCATGAGAGGCAGGTATGTAAGCAAGGGGGTAGGGGTGAGAGGAGGTTTAGGCAGCTAGAAAAAAAATACTATATGTAAAGACCTGATGAGAGGGGAATATCACATGCAGGGAACAGAAGTTAAGTAAATGTCACTAGAAGCACAGGATTTAGAGAAAGGAAAAAACTCATCTCAAAAACTGAACTTGTGAAGGAAGGCAGAGGCCAGGTTATTAAAGGTCCTTGCAAGCAATGTCAAATGTCAGAAGGAGGCAACACCCTCTGAGAGCGGTCTGGAGAAAAAAATAAGATAACTGGGGAAAGGTCACCTGACTGGTATTTATTATTATGGAAATTATGGTAATTTTGTTTAGTGGTAACAATGGCAGTAAGGTGTTTGTTGGTTTGTTTTGAGGAGAACCTTTATCTTAAAAGGGCAGACTGAAATACGTGCGGATGAGATGAAGAGATATCCGGGATTGCTTCACAAAAATCCAGGGTGGGGGGGATGATGAAAAAGATTTCCTGTGACAGTTGCTGTGGCTGGTAAGGTTTGCGACACTGTTCTCTCCACTTTCACGAGAACACGTTTGAAATGTTCTGCTGTAAGTTTGTTTTTAAAGTCAAAATAAGCAATGGGTTTGGGCCATAGAGAGCCATTTAAGGGCTTTACAGAAGCCGGTGAAGCCGGAAATGGACCGGGAACAAGCCCAGAGAGGGAGGGCGGGCTGCACCAAATAGCCAGTGGTCAGTCCTGCCCCTCCCGGCGCGGTGGCCCTTCACTCTCTCCTTGGGCGAGGTTGTTCATGACTCGGTGTCTTCTTAGCAAACCGCTCTCGGGGTATTTTCACTTTGGACTCGACTAGTACAAAATGCTACTGGTGCCTAATATTCTTAGCACTACATCGGCTTTCTTTTTATTTAAAAAATGATTTTTTTATGTATCTTTTCGGTGTGATGAGGGAACAGAAGGCAAGCTGAAGACAAAGCATGCAACCTCCCTCCCACCCTCCTGGGTGGGACATGTGTGACATTCTTCCAGGAAGTTCCCAACTGTCTTCATGTTAATGCCTTGCTAGAGAGGAAAACAACCTTAACTTGACAGCGGCAAGGCCTCCGGACCTTGTAGGTCCTCTTTAGTATATGCAAGTTCTTTGGAAACCTCCCTTTTTCCTTACGTCCCCCAACCCCATGGTATATAATCAGCCACCCCTCACAACCCGGTGCAGCAGCTCTTTCTGCCCACCGGTCCTGTCCCCGTGCTTTAATAAACCACCATTCTGCACCAAAGACGCCTCAAGATTTCCTTCTTGGTCGTTGGTTCTGGACCTCACCCCACCCAATCTCACCTATATTCCAAAACCCCATCAGGTGGATGGATTTCATCCATTTAAGGTTTGTTGTGACTATTGATACCCTGCCCTCTGGAAGGAAGGATGTTAGGGACCTGAACTAAGCTGGAGAGAGCAAGAGTTATGTAAATTGATGGAGGATTAAAATGGATAGGACCTGGAGTGATTGTCACTGAGCAGAGGAGAGCTGGAAGCTGAGATGATTAGTTAAGATTTTATTTGTCCAGTAAACCCCCCAGATGGAATCATGCTTTTTCCTTCAAATGTTCCTCATCAACCCATAATCCTTTTTGACATTCTTAAAATGTGCCTCTGAAGTATAGTTACATATTAACCAGAATGTAATTTTTGGCCTTGTTCAGTATAAACTTCGAAATTGGGCTCCTAATCTCCTAATACTGCTGCACATTATGCTACCGGAGATGTTAGAAGCCTCCCCCCCCCAAAAAAAAGGCCAAAGTGGGGGGAAAAAACCAACCACTTCTTTTCTAGCCTGTTACTTTGTTTCAATTTTTAAAATACAGGTTTTAAATAGCATAAGTATATTTTTAAAAAATAATTTCAGGTAATTATTTATAGTCAAATACTTTTATTTATGTAGGGTCACCAATGAAAATTAGATTCAATGGAAATAAGATTAAGTATGGAATTACATCTTTCAGCTTCCTGATGCTAATTGAACATTGAGTTTATAGTGTTTCCTGGCTACCTCGTGGTATCATGTTCAGGTTTAGAGACAGTGCTTTTAATCATCCTGTGTTTTCGAAATCTGCTTCACTCTGTAGAAAATAATTCTGACCATAGTTTACTCCCAAGGATAGACCAGTGCTAAACTGAATAGGAAAACTACCTCACTGATTTTCTATTTACTACTGATTTGTAGAGCTTGGCATTTTTATTTTTTAGAAATATTTAAATTCCAGTTAATTAACATACAGTGTAATATTAGTTTCAGGTGTACAGTATAGTGATTCAGCACTTCCATACATCACCCAGTAGAGTTGGCATTTTTAAAGGCCATTTAAAACAAAGAAACAATTTTACTTTTTAAAAACTTCCCTCAGTTTTCATTTGTTTATCTAGACTTTTAAAATATATTTTAATATATGTCTATATCTATATATGTCTTCAGTCTTTCCCCTCTCCCCCATTCTATGTTCATTATTTGAATCTTCTTTTCACTTTACTTCTATCTGGTGTATGGTTTTACCAAACTTCAGATGTTATTTCAGGCTCTAATCTAATTTATAAAAGTTGTTTTTATTGCTCTTTGGTCTTTTTTAAGTCACTTCTGGCTGGAAAGATTGGGGGGAGTTACTTAACCAAAAAATCCCGTGAGAATAGGAGCCAGCCTTCTCTTCTGCTACCTTCCTTTGCACTTCGAGCCAAATTCTGCACAAAACGGAAGGCCAGAAATAATTCTGTCTTCTGTGTTGGCCATCCACGTGTTTGCCTTACCTTCCAGGCTTTCAACAGTGAGTGTAGCAGTTACGACATATTTAACCCTTGAGGATTGCTTATCTTGAGTTTGGTCACTCTGTGTCATTAACCTTAGGGTACAGTTTTTTGAAATTTTCTATATCCATTCTATCCTACCTGTTAGGATTCAATGATAAAATTTCTGCATTGTAAGTCCATTTGAATTCTGAATCCTCATTAGGTATTTGCTATCTTCAACCTTTCTGTTCCCACATAATGCCTTTGTTTTTATTCTTCCTGTGATTATAAAATTGCATCTTTAAACTTTCCTTAAAAGTCTCATGTGGGTTAAACATTTCTTAGAAGACAGCACTGGGGTGAGCAATTAAAAGTCCACTAAGATGAATATAATTGGAATATTAAACACATATTAAAAATGGAGAAGAACTCAAAGGCAAAAATCCATAATTGAGTAATTATTGGAGCATTTCCAGTGGGATCCCTTTTTAAAAGTTTTAAGAAGTTATATTGGTACAGGTTTCTAGAGGCTATTTGGGTGAATTGGGTCTCAGCAGGTTGGAACATAGATGTTCTTGATAAACCTTTGACTTGATGATACACTGTTTTTTTTGGGGGGGGGGTTGTGTTTTTTTTTTTTTTTTCTGATGAAGAGTGTTCTTGTAAAATGTTTACATGGACTGTTACCTCATCAGCCCAAAGATCTAGTTTGAATATCCCTCCTTTTACTTTCTTGCCCCATCCTGTTTTATTTTTTTTCATAATAATTGTAATCTTTTTATTGTTGCTGTACATAGCAGAATGGAAGCTCTGTGAGGGAAGTGATTTTTTTTTTTTAAACTGTGGTATTCCTACAGTGTTTCCTAGAATAAACACTAAATACCCTTGAACGAGTAATTATCTTTGTCTTTTTAGGCAGTAAAATCAAAACATGCTGCTTATTTTTTCAATACAAAACGTAAAATGTTCCATGTAATATCACCTTTCCAGTAACCGTGTAATTTATTTACATACACAGCTCAGTTTTTCCCCCACAGTAAAGAATCGTGCTGTATATGTACGCCACTTTGCAACTTACTTTCTTCACCTAACATGGTGTGATGGTATGATAGTATTTTATTGTACAAATAAAACATCTTTACAATGTAACTAGTCCCATCTTGATGGACATTGTGGTTTCAGTCTTACAGGTCCAGAATCACCTATCTATATTTTCAAAAAATAAAGGTCCAAAAACTAAAGGCCCTCCCCTTCTGTCTGTCCCTCCTCCCCTTCTCCAATTTCCCCTACCTCCTCCTCCCCTCAATAACCCTTGGTGTCTGAATACTTCTTGCACTCACCAAAAGCTCTTTATTGCTTTATTTACCCAGCGTGGTGTGAATATTTTCACATGTCTGATTTAGATGTACCAATGTTTGAGCATCTGGTGTTTCCCAGATCCAGCAAGGGGGTAGTGGAGAGCGGTGGGACCTAATATACGCTGTACCTACATGCAGTTGTTTTGAAAGTCGAAGCTCTGAATTTTAAAATGCATCTGTTGCCCCAAAATTCTGATGAGTAGATTGGGAAAACAATCTTTTCATGCTTATGCAGATATCTTTAGATAAATTCCTAGAAGTGATTCCAAAGTGTGTAATATATAGCTTTTGGAATTAAGGAAAAAAGCACTAATATAAATTTTTTAAAAAAGAAGATATGGAATTAGAAATTTGTAGTACTTGGGATTGTTAATAATATTTATGAATTTTTGCAAACTGGCTAAAGTGGATGTTCCCAATCATTCTTTCAATTTTTATTTTTTTAAATTTTTTTTAAGATTTATCTATTTATTTTAGTGGGGTAGCGGAGGGTCCGAGGGAGAGGGAGAGAGAAACCCAAGCAGACTCTGCACTGAGCATGGAGCCCTTCCCGGGCTCAACCTCACAACCCTGAGATCAGATCTGAGCCAAAACCAACTTAATCGACTGCGTCAACCAGGTGCCCCCATTCTTTTAATTTTTACAAATAACTTTTTTATGTGGAATAGGGACTGTTTTGAAAACCATAATTTATTTAACTGATCATCGGGCAATTTCAGGTTATTTCTGAAGTTTTATTGTCACAGAGAACAGAGGACAAAACCTATGAACTAAGTACAATAAAGCAAAAATCCACCAAATATCAGGGAAAAAGGTTTTTAAAATGCTTAAGTACACAAGCTTATAAAACATCCACTGTGCTCGAAAATGACCAATATTTGAAAAGAGGGCTTGAGGATTTTGCATTTTTGACTGAAATGTCTCGTCTATCAAATCCAGTTTGGCTTGGATTTTCTGCTGCTTGGCCCCTGACCCCTGGCTTTATTCAGGGGAAACAATACTGAATAAGTGACTGGTTTTGTTTTGTGAACTATTGAGTGGCATCCATTATATGGAAATTTATAAAGCAGCCCTCACCCCTTTATTGCAAATAAACCCTGCAGAATTAAGTCTCTTTTTGCAAGTTGACGCTAAGGCTAATTTAATTGTATGTGTGTTTCCAGTTAGGGCTGTAACACTTCAAATAGCTGTTAGTTTACCAGGCTGTGCCCAGCAGCAGCAACAATGCAGATGGGTCTAAAAATGCAACATTGTAGACTTGTATTTTTTTATTGCACTTAATTGAGGCTGAGGGAATACAGGAAATAAAGAAATTTCAGTTGATAAGTACTTCCCTAAAAGCCACAGAAACAACTATGCATGGTTTTGGATACTTTTAACTATAAAATAATACATTTATAATGAAAACATTTTTAAACGTGGACTGTACACAAATGTAGGAAGGAAAAAAATTCATACTCCTACCACTTGCAGCCATTCTTAATATTTTAGTGTGCTTGTGCTCAGACCCTTCTGTACATGCATTTTTTGCATACTTGAAATTGTACAACACAAAATACCTTTTTAAAAACTAGCACATTCTCCCTTTTAACTCTGTCAATACTATTATAGTTAAAAATACCATCAGCATTTTCTTGATTAGAAGAATGATTAATGTGGAAAATTAGAAAATACAGCGTGGAGTAAGGACAAAATTAAAATCATCTTAAGCGCATCAAGAAGCAGTATTAATATTTGGTATATTTTCTTAAGATTTTCTTTTCTGTATGTAATATACACCTTTACGTTGCTGAAATCATACTGCATTCCTCATCGTTAAAATCATAAACATAATCTTCATAGAACTGTTTGAAAATACTTTTTCAAAGATGTGGTTGAATACTTTTATCGCAGAAAATTTGGAGAAAAATTAGGAAGTACAGAAGAAAATAAAAATAATTAACAAATCTCACCACCAGTATTAACAGCTGATATTCTTTTAGTGTATTTATTAACTGATTTTTAAAAATTCACACATTTACATTTTTATGAAAATAATATGGTGCTCTTTTTTTTAAGATTTTTTTATCTTAGGAAGAGAAAGAGTGCGGGGGCGGGGGCAGAGGGAGCGCATCCCAAGCAGACCTGTTGAGCACAGAGCCTGACTTGGGGTTCCATCTCAGGACCCCAAGATCATGACCTGAGCCAAACCAAGAGTTGGAGGCTTAACCAACTGAGCCAGCCAGGCACCCTAGGTGCTGTTTTTTAAACAATAAATTGAATGTATTTCATGGATGCTTCAAAATGTCTACTGCAGATATTTAGATGTATTTAATGTACTATATATGTTTTAATGTACTTCACAGATGCTTCTAAATGTCTCCACTAGACATTTAGATTGTTGTTTCACTGAATATATTTTTGGATACTGTTTTTTTTTCTGTATTCTATAAGACATGTTCTAAAATAAATTCTCAGTAGTAGAGTTACTATGTCAAAAGGTATAAGCATTCGTAGAGTTCTTGACATGTTTAAAAAGAGACAATTTCAAAAGCATTATACCAGTTTCTGATCCTACCAGCAACTCATTGCAGGTTTTTTGTTTTTTGTTTTGTTTTGAGAGAGAGAGCATGTGAGAGGTGGGGGGAGAGGGGTGGTGGTGGCTCGAGGGAGAGGGAGAGAGAATCCAAGTAGGCTCCATGCTCTGCTCAGTGCAGAGCCCCACAGGGACTCAATCCCAGGACCCTGAGATCATGACCTGAGGCCAAAGTCAAGACTTGGACGCCTAGCTGACTGAGCCACCCAGGCACCCCTCATTGTAGTTTTTATGCTCCTTTTCAATTACAGCTTAAATTATAATTTAATGGATTTTGTTTCAAGGTCACTTTCTAGTGTCCTTATCCAGGGATGAAATAGGGTAGAAGTTGGTGTGTTTACCTGTCAATGAGGCATTCTGTAGGAAGTTGTTGTTATTAGTAATTGGGAGATATTTAGTCACAGGAACTCTTTTGCCTAGGATATGTCAGAGGAGGTGTGGGGGAAATCAGCTCCAAATAGAAAGTAAGGAAATGAGTTCTGGCCATGAGACGGGCCCTGGCCACTTCATCCCTTCCTTGTGTTTCCTTTCCTGCCCATTTTCCACTTGCCCTGTGGATAGCCCAGCAAAAGTGATTCTCTGTTCCCAAAGTGTCTCTTTCCATGCTCTCCCAATTACATTTGAGGGTGGATTTTCTCGGTGAGGGTCCTGCAATTACCTGGCTTTAACATAAAGAATGTAAGCATGAAAAGCTGACTTCATGTACAAAGACAGCGGAGAAACAAGGCGCCATGTGGAAGCCTGGGTTAAAGAATCATAATTATATTTTATATATTCTTTATATGGAAGTTGTGTATATTTATGTGATAATTATATATTTGTTTATATATAGTAGTTTCAATATCTGACCTTTTTCACATGCTAAGTTTCATTGTGGTTATGTTTCTATTGCTATGGTAGAAATGTTCCAGCATAGGTAATCCCCAGACTTCCAGCACTGTGCTGCTGGGTCACCGTGCCTACCCCCAGTGCGTACCAGTCTGGTTTCCCATCCAAATACTCTCAGGGCTCTCCTGCTTTTGATAACAAGGATCAGTGCTCCCCTTCCAGTGCCTCTCTGCACTCCCCAAGTTATAAACTGCCCTTACACAGAACAAAGTTTAGTTTGGGCCCCTAAGAGCCATTTAAATGCAGCCCTGATGTCCTTACTTTTCCATATATATTTTTTTTCTCTTTTAAGGCTCCATTGTAAAAACTCTTACTCTTTTACTTTTTTCTTTTTTTAAGATGTCTGTTGGCAGTCATTTTGAGAATTCAGATACTTAGCCACTAACATTTACTAAGACAATATTTAAATATAATGGTGTATAAACCAAATTTCCTTATTTCCTCCAAGTGAAGGAGTTTCAATATGCCAACTTTGTTAATAATTATGGAAATGCACACTTTGGGACAGTTTCTTTTTAATTCATTAGGAAAAGTGAAAATTCAATAGGTAAATATTTTATAGCTATATTTCAGATACCACTATAACACTGACATTGTTGCATTCCTTGAAATTGTTAAAATGGCATTGTTAGACTCAGAAATTTAATCTTTTAAATTACTTTTTTGCTGCCTCCCCCACCCACCCCAATGTGTGCTAATCCTTGTGTTAGATTGGGTTTGGAAATCTGGGTCCCTCTTCAAAGACCCAAAATTAGGAAACATAAATCATTATTAGGTTTTTTGCAGAAACAAAATCCTAGATTAGAAGCATTGGTCAAATAAGTGCTTTTGAGAAACAAATAATGTATTTAAGTACAACATAGCAGCTTAAATTCTGAGAGAAGCTAGAGCCAAATATAGTGACCTTAATGGCTTTGGAGAAAGTATTGCTTTTTATAGCCTCATACCATTTGAAAGCAGTGGCTTGTTCGGCCGGTCATGCAAAAGAACATTTTTGTGGTTAGCATAAGAAAATGAGAAATGTAGGCTTCATACAGACCTTTCTGGGTCTTCCATAGTCTCGTTCCTTTCCTGTTTTTTCCTTGTCTTACAGTGAAAACTGTGCTCTGCCTTGAGGAACCCAGGTGGGCCAGAGCACAGGACTTCAAAACACAAAGACAGACCTCACCGTCATGCTCCCCGTGCACCTTTGCCCTCTACGGAGGCCTGTATAACACCACACCCAAATCGCAACAAGCAGATGGGGCAAACCTGCTGAAGGTGCAGATTCTAGAAGCTTCCTTCTCAAGTTTCCAGTGGTTAATTCTTGCTACAAGGAAGTGCCCCCCAAATCTCTCAGGTTGTGTGTATTAAGCTATTTCTTGAACTTGTTTGTTGGCACAGCACTAAGCAGAAATACAGTAACCATTGTATTTTAAATACCTATCAAAACTAGACTTTAGACCTCTTCAAGGAAATGGAATTGGAGTGTATCTGGGTGTCATTTCTACAGCAGCGCTGGGGGTTGAGGAGGCTTCCTGTCCCTCGGCAGCTGCCCTCTGCCGTAACCACAGCACGTCCTAACTGTAAGCCTGATTAAATGCTTCTCCGGAAGCCTCACCTTGGCCCCCCCTCCACAGCAAGATCTATTAGCTCCCTTCTGGCGTTCTTGCTTGCAGGTGATTTCACTCAGATCTCAAAGCGATAATATTCTAGTAACAGCAAGCGAAGTTTCAAGATGCTGTTTTTAAATACACATTTAAATAGGCTATGAAATTGTATTAAATATCCCCACAGTTTGGTCACTGTGTGTTAGAGGGAGAAATCAATAGGTGTATTTCTTTTTCTTTTCTTTTCTTTTTTTTTTTTTTTTAAAGCTTTTATTTATTTATTAGCGAGAGAGCTCACAGAGGGAGAGGGAGAAGCAGACCTGCCCTGGGCAGGGAGCCTGATGCAGGAATCCATCCCCGGACCCTGAGATCATGACCTGAGCCAAAGGCAGATGTTTAACTGACTGAGCCACCCAGGGGCTTCAATAGGTGTATTTCAAAGTATTCTGAAGGACATTGGAATAAAGGAGATTTATTAGAGAATTATAAAATCATTTTTAAGGAACTATTCTTTTTTTCCTTCTCATTTTTTATCATCGGTTTTCCAGTAATGAGATGTGCTTCCAGATCTAAAAACATTTTTGTTTTTGTGATGAGGAAATACACTGTTGGGGCGCCTGGGTGGCACAGCTGTTAAGCGTCTTCCTTCGGCTCAGGGCGTGATCCCGGCGTTATGGGATCGAGCCCCACATCAGGCTCCTCTGCTATGAGCCGGCTTCTTCCTCTCCCACTCCCCCTGCTTGTGTTCCCTCTCTCGCTGGCTATCTCTCTCTCTGTCGAATAAATAAATAAAAATCTTTAAAAAGAAAAAAAGGAAATACACTGTTGACTTGACTGTGATCTGTTTACTTAATTAGAAGGAGGTCTTCTAATATCATTTAGAATATGTTGTGTGGTTTGGAGAGAGTATGTGAAACCGTTTCACCCAGCTTCTGCTTTTCTTTTAGACCTGCCACTTGTTCTTAGGAGAAAATATAAGCTCCAATATCAGACTTAAATTATTTTTAAAATATTACATGGAGTTTTTGAGGTTTCCAGAAAAGTCCTCATTTCAACAGGTAATCTGCGTCCTAGTCGAGTACTAAGTATTAAAACCCAGGGGAGTCGGTTTCTAGGTATATAGATCTTTGAGGTAGATGAGGAAGAACAGCAATGTGGAAGCAGGTAATTATCGCTCCTGTTTAGTTAGGCTATAGTTCAGCCTTGCTGATAGAGCCCCCCAGGTGTTAAGAGTAAACAGTGCTGGCTGCTTTGTTTGACCATTAAACAGGGAGCAGGTAGTGCCAGTAGTGGGGGGGAGGGCAGCAGGAGTGACTCGAGTGACCAAACATCTCTCCTAATCATGACATAATTACAGTGCAGATGACCAAGAGCACACGTCCGTCCGTTTAAACGAGAGCGGCCTTCTTTTGCTCACGTGCTGGAGAGGATAAGCATTTTTGACACAAAGGCAAGACTTCAGCGCAGTTTATTCTCTGAGGCCATGGGTATATCCTACTTCACTGGCAGTGAATTCAGAAAAGATGAGTGGGAAGTAGAAAATTCTAGCCTACTTTACCAAACACTGAAAACACCAGATAAAGGAGGAAGACAAGACCAAGGGAGTCCCTCTATCCCCACCCTCTGGAAACTCCCAAAGCTTTCCTAGATGTATCCAGAATGGAGGTGGGGAGGGGGATTTAGGGCAAGCACAAGCCAGCCTTCAGGCAAAGGGCTTGATGTGTCCCCAACTCTACCCCCGAACTCTAGAATGTCTGATTTAGAGTGTATCTAAAGGAAGTTAAAGAGGTGTTTTAAATATTCCCGAGTCTGTGACCTTGTTTTATAGCCCTCCTCTATCTGCAGTTTCCTAGTCAGTCTGTCTGTGTACCTATCTGGTGTGTCTCTCCAACCTGTCTACACCCTCATTCACTTATTCATTTATTCGCTCAAATATGCCACATTGCACTGTGGATTGTCACCTCGTCTTTCCCTGTGACTACAGCTGAGTCCTCTCCTCCTCTTGGAGAACCTCAGTCCCCAGTCCCAGGGTGGCGGTTTTGTCTTTCCAAAATACCCTGGAATCAGATCAGATCATCGGAATTCTGCAGCCATTGCAATAAAAAGAAGAGCAGCTTAGGGCGCCTGGGTGTCTCAGATGGTTATTGACTCTTGGTTTCAGCTCAGGTCATGATCTCGGGGTCCCCTGCATCAGGTCTACACTCAGTGCCGAATCTGTTGAGATTCTCTCTGCCCCTCCCCCAGTGCTTGCTAATAGTCTCTCTCCCTCTCTCTCATAAGTAAATCCTAAAAAACAAACAAACAAAAAATAGCAGTTAGGAAATAGAAGTCAGATTTTAAAACATCCTGTGAAACGTTGTGCAAGTCAAATCTTAGGGAAGGTACTTTATTGTATCAAACTTAAGTCAGAAACAATTAATACAGGCTGAGTACTAGTCCCCCTCTCATGCTTCACGATGGCCTGGAGATTATCCCTTCTTGTGAAATACTCCCAGTCCCACGATTTTATTGTTTTCCCATTTACACAGCTAATATTTGCTCTGTGTAAATAAGTATTCCTTTCAACAAGTATGAAATTGTCTACCTCACCAGTTAAAGTGACTTTTTTTTTTTTTTTTTGGTGAGAAAGAAACAGACCATCTTGTGTTTTCTTTGAATACAACTCAGTAAATTTTGATTAATTATGTTAGAGAAAATCTTTTTTTTTTTTTTTTTTTGGTCACTTCCTATTATTTAGTTACAAGGGTTTTTTTGGAGCATAGTTTACACAAATTTTCTTAAGCGGTTTGATTTTCGTTGGTTGGTTCTTGATTTTTCGTCTGTAGAAAACTTAGAAATGTGTATTGCAGAATCACTGCTGGAGAAGTGTTTAACTGATGAGTACTATACTTGACAGGGATACGTGAGCCTGGAATACAGTAACAGAGTGTGGACTAGCCCTTGGTTTTCTGGTACCTTAAAAACAACTTATCTCGAGGCTGTAATTTTTTTTTTTTAAGAAGGTTAATGGGGTTATTACTCACATAGTATAAAATTCATGTAAGGACACAATTAAATGATTTTTAGTAGATTTACCGAATTGTGCAACCATCATCCCTGTCTAATTTAGGACCTTTCCATCCCCCCAAAAGAAACTTCCAGCCCATTTGTAGTCACTCTGCATTCTCACCAGCAGCCCCAGGCCACCACTGCTGTAGGCTGAATCTTTCTCTTATAACAACTAGATATGGAACTAATGTCCAACGTTCCTTATTAATAAGGGATAGTAAATCACTACCAGAAATCAAAACATCTGTCCTCTACCCAAGCATTCCTCTCCCAAAATGCAGAAGTTCAGTTTTATCTTTTAAGTTCAAAAAATTCTTTTTCAGATCTATTTCCAGAGTGTTGTCACCCTACAAAGCCTGCCCATTTCCCTAGTTTTAAGTCTGTCACCATACCTATACAGATGTGGCACCTTGTGGCAGTATGAAAACTTACTAGAAAGGTCTGACAAGGACTCATGTTACTTTTGTTGGGAAAGTATTTCACAAAAATACATGATATTTTATTAGTAAGCTATAGATTCTTTTCGGTTTTCAAGAACTCGTTAGTAAAATACTTAGCAAATCTTGTGAGTGCTTGAAATAGAAGCCCATGATTGATAATGATACCCTTGTTTACTGCAAGCACATTAGTACTTACTTATTTTAGGTGAGGAATTTTATAAGCAAGCTAAGGTCTAAGATTTTTTTTTTTTAAAGATTTTATTTACTTACTTGACAGAGAGAAAGACAGCCAGTGAGAGAGGGAACACAAGCAGGGGGAGTGGGAGAGGAAGAAGCAGGCTCATAGCAGAGGAGCCTGATGTGGGGCTCGATCCCATAACGCCGGGATCACGCCCTGAGCCGAAGGCAGATGCTTAACGACTGAGCCAACCAGGCGCCCCAGCTCTAAGATTGTTAATTAAGAAAAGCTAAGATGTCTTGGTCTCTGAAAAAACTTTATGGGCATGCAGTATCTTAGCTAAAATGGATCTTGTTAATATAAAGTGATATAAACTTAAATGGTAGTTTATTAGTAACAATAACTATAGTTAAACAGTAGATATGAGTAATGGGAAATACTTAATTGGTGACTTTCCCCTTCTCCTCCTCCCACAAGAGGGGTAAATTATATATTAAATTTGTTTCTAAGTGTATACAAATTTTTGCAAAATTAGAAAGATTTAAAAATGCCTCTGATGTTATCTAGGGGATTTTCCTATGTATTTACATATCTCTTCTTAAAAAAGAAAGCTCATATATGATTGTCATTTGTTTATTTGCTGACTATATTTTTGACCTCTTACATGTAATGGCACTGGAGGTGGTGGTGTGCCAGTAAGAACAGGGGCTCCTGGGGCACCTGGGTGGCTCAGCTGGTTAAGGTCTGACTCTTGACGTCGGCTCAGGTTGTGATGTCAGGGTCGTGAGATCAACCCCAGGTCGGGCTCCGCACTCAGTGCAGCGTCTATTCTAGATTCTCCCTCTCCCTCTTCCCTTCCCCACCAGCACCCCATCTCTCTAACTAACTAACTAACTAACTAAATAAATAAATAAATAAATATTTTAAAAAGAGGAATAGAATAGGGGCTCCTGAGGTCAGATTGCTTGTTCCAGTCTAGGCTCTGCTCCTTCTACCTGTCTGATCTCAAGCATCTCACTTCATCTCAATTTCTTTAAAATACTTCCTAGGGTTATAATGAGGATTAATTAGATAAGTAGTATTTTCTGAGAACTACATGTGACTGTTTTATTCTACAACTTGACTTTTCAATGGCTTTATGGTGACAACTAAGTGTTTTTAAGTCTGGCAAAGCTTTTATGTCTGTGAAGAAACTTACCAGGTGTTGGTTTCCATTGATTTTCAATTCAATAACATTGTTTCAAGACCTAGTTTTTCCTAAGCTTTTGAGCTCCATGTATAAATTTCTTTTATTCATAATTCCAACTTGCAATGTTAAACACATTTTCTTTCGTCAGTGTCTAACTTCTTTTTTCACCAGATGACCTCTTTTTAAACATTAAAATCCATATATAAGCTTAGATAAATTTCCTTAATTTTTAAGCTATATTTACATATGTAATATGTCTTCTTAACCACTTGCAAATGCACAATGACGCTGGCACAAAACTCTAGCAAGTAAAGCACTTCTGAGCCCTTTGACTGGAGCTCGTGTCTACACTCGGTCTCTGGTCCAGGCTGCCGTCAGTGAGCATTGGGTCAGGACAGCCGAGGAGTTTCACACTGTACCTTTTCTGACAGCCTGAGTATCTCTCACATGGCCCCTTTCCCACTTTTTAAAAACCATAACCTCTGATGTGA
Organism: Ursus maritimus; assembly: GCF_017311325.1. Taxonomy (NCBI): domain Eukaryota; kingdom Metazoa; phylum Chordata; class Mammalia; order Carnivora; family Ursidae; genus Ursus; species Ursus maritimus. The sequence continues at coordinate 3,796,893 of NW_024423453.1, forward strand.
ATTATTGAGATTCCTCATCTCCTATTCAGATCTAAGTTTGTATTTAATTGGATAATGCATCCTTCTTATGTAGTATTTATGTACTTGTCTCATACGTTTATAGTTACTATATCAAAACATAGTATTTTATGTTATGATAACTATAATTCATTTAACTAATCCCCTGTTGGATGTTAGATTATTTTCAATTTTCTCTTATAAATGACTGTTGAAAACATACTCGTAGGAATATTTTGTGTACCTTCTTATTTCCTTTGGATATGCTCAAAATAGAATAACTGGGTGCCATTACCCCATTATTACTTAAGGTAATGTAGCCTAATGCCTACACTGTGAATCTTGGAATCATTTTGTCAAATTAACAGGTAAAATGCTATTGAGATTATTAAGGGGAAATGACTAACATATGTATGAATATGGTAATATCAAACCCTTTATGAAACAGAGGCGATAGAAATAAAACAAACTAATAATGTGTTTTCTTGTAATTTGACAAAAAAGATTCTAAAGTTCATTTAGGGATGGAAAGAAGAGTAGATATTGGCACACATATGATATGCTATTGGCATTGAAGAATGTGGCTCTATATAGGTACTTCTATTCCCTTTATTGAATACTTTCTACCCCCAAAACCAAGTGGATATTGGTCTGTATCAAATGCCTTTTTTGACTTCACTCAAGATAATCATGGGGCGCCTGGGTGGCACAGCGGTTAAGCCTCTGCCTTTGGCTCAGGGCGTGATCCCGGCATTATGGGATCGAGCCCCACATCAAGCTCTTCCACTATGAGCCTGCTTCTTTCTCTCCCACTCTCCCTGCTTGTGTTCCCTCTCTCGCTGGCTGTCTGTATCTCTGTCGAATAAATAAATAAAATCTTAAAAAAAAAAAAAGATAATCATATCTTTTCTATTTACATATGTTTATATTTTATTACAGCCCTTTCCTAATTGGAAACCTTCCTTGCATTTCTGGAGTACATGGTCCTTCGTCCCCCCAAAAACCTAACAATATCAGTGTACTAACAGTGTCGGAGTTTTTGCACTTGCCTTCAAAGGAAGATTAGTCTATAGAGGTCTTTAACTTTTAAAATATTCTCTAGATTAGCTTCTGGTATTTTGCAATGCAAGAGGACTTGGAAAGCTTTTCATCTGCCTCGTGCTCTGGCATTAGTACCCTAAACAAATGAACTAATGGGATTGCCATTCATCGAGAGAAACTACTGTGGCTTTTGTCACTTTCCCAGATACTTACTGGTAGGAAAGGATCACCATAGGGATGAATATGTTGTCGTCATCATCTTGATGACAATCATCGTGCCCAAGATTGGTAGACACAGGATAAATGGGCTTTGTATATTCAGTCTCCTTAATGAAATCCCAAGGAAAATATCAATCCTGCTACTAATGACGATAAATGGCTTTGCACTCACAAAGTGCTCTTGCTCCCCGGAGCACAACGCTCTTCATGATTAATTATTTCAGTCATCCTCACAGTTGTCCCATGAGGTGGGTGGCTGAGTGCTTCCTCTTAGGGAGAAAAAAAAAAAAAAAACCAAACAGGTAACTAATTGGATTTTCTTCTGTTCTAGATTCTATGTTCTAGAACTGGATAGCTACCTTATAAAGACTGCCAGTATGTCCACCAGTGGACCTGGGCTTCAAAAATCACAGGCTTCTTTCACATACGAACACCAGGCGAGGAGCAGATGTAGAGTAGTAAAGTTGGAGGGAATTTTGATGAGTTTGGTAAGATGCTGTGCGTGGGTTAGCCTACACTTGGTGAAGACAGTCAATGGCCGGCTTAGTGTTTTAGCATCTATGTTAGAAGTGGTGATCCATGGTGTCAAAGGTTTGTTTTCGCGAATATCTTACTGAGGCATCTCTTCGCTATACTTACCCTTCCCACAACATTGTGCTAGGGTACTACAAAGAGTTCTGTCAATCCTGGTTTGTGAGAGGGGCCCTGGTCCCTTCTCATCCTGCTCTCGTGTATTAGTGTCTGTGGCTTTTCACAGAGACCAGAGAAAAGTATGATGTCCACTTCTCAGCGATACCTCTTAGCCCGTCTCCATCCTCCAGTGACCCTCCATTTCTCTCCAGGTCAACTCTCCTCATGCTTTCACTTCCCCAGAAAAGGACAGTGCCTCTCTGTAGACACATCTTGTCAGGAGAACAGGGATACAACTAAAACTATGTTTTGTTTTGTTTTGCTAAAAGATTTATTTGGGGGTGGGGGAATGAGTAGGAAGGGCAGAGGGAGGGAGAGCGAGAGAATTGCAAGCGAACTCCACAGTGAGTGCAGAGCCTGACTCGGGGCTCGATCTCAGGACCCAGAGATCATGACGGGAGCTCACGACCTGAGCCGAAATCAAGAGTCGGACACTTCACCAGCTGTGCCACCCAGACGCCCAGAAAACTCCATTTTTATCTAGTGATCAGTCCCCAGTAGTTTTTTGTGCCTTGAGTTCTGTGTCTTCAGTTAGGCTGCAGGCTCTTCGGGGGTGCTCAGGTCAGCGGGGTTTCTGTGAGCTCCTTTTGGTCCGCCCGGAGCTCCCGCGCTGGGCTGTTCGGGCGGGTCCACACCCGTGGGCGCTCTGTGGTCCGTGCTGTCCGCAGACCCTGCCTGGACTGACTGTGCCGTTTTAGCTTTTCCCCTTTTGCTTTCGTTCAATAAAGGCTTACTTTTCCCCTCTTTCTTTCATTTTAAATAAAGGCTTGCTTTGAATTTCCCCTCCCTGTGTTTTCCTGACGTTCCTGGGAAAGGGCGGCCTTGACCGAGTGGAGAAGTCCGCTCAAGCTGTGCAGTGTACTCAGGGCGGGGGCTAATTACGAGGGTCGACGCTTCTTCAGGTGGCTGCGCTCTGCAACGCGCGGAAAGACTGCTGTCCCAAATTGAGAACAGCTGGCGCCTGTTGCCCCGAGTATAAAGGGTTGGTGCAGCCGCCCTGTGGCAGGAAGCCGTGGCTCTGTGCAGCCGGCCGCCGAAGCCCTCTCCTCGCGGGTGTCGCAGTGAGTGCCCGGAGCTGGTCCTCGGGGCGTCGGCTGCTGGGAGATGTCGCGGTGGGGTCTCAGAATGTTCCTTGCTGACTGACCATGCCAGCTGCGGGGTTTTACCTTTCCAGCAACAAGTAGCGTGCGATCCCTCAAGGAGACGTAGCCCAGGCTGTGTGCGTCTTTTCACTGCATTATCTGGAAGGCTGTCCGCTCTCCCGTGTCAGGCTTGTGTGTCTACGGATCCAAGGGTAAACGGTGGCAGTGCGGTTTTCGGTATCTTGAATGTGTGGTTCTTGAATCTGAAAGTGGTCGCTTAAAAAGACTCCAGTTTTTTAAGGGAGGAAATTAAAAAATGGACTCGTTGGCCAATGGGGAGAGTGACAGTCACTCAGTGAGCAGCTCGTCCCAGTCTTGTGTTCTTGCGGGTTCCTAGAAAAGCTGCAGTCTTGGGAAAGAGGGATGTGACCTCTGGAGAGGTTCTAGCTCATTATGACTTCATGGTTAGCAACAAGGAATAGTGTCTGATGAAAGCTTTGCAAAGTTGGGTCCTGACTTTTATTTAAAGAAATTTTAAAGGAATTGATTATTAAAATGTTCCTATTTATACTGACATCGGCTCAAAAAGAGACAAGAATTCCAAGATAGAACAACTCCGCATCTTACAAATAAACTCCATCTCAACCGCATTAACCATGTTCTGACGATGGATTTATAAAGCAAATGGCTTTGGTATTTGCTTCCTTATTTTGATAATGTTTTTTGTTTTGGATGGTTGACAATTGGACAAGCAGTGTCTGAAACATAGTTTTTGTTTTCTTTTTGCAGGTGGGATAGCAACACGTCTGGGAGAAAGAAAATTGGCTTCCTCCCTTGAAAGCGGCGAGCGTACCGCAGGCAGCTACGTGGAGGGAACAGTAATCAGATGGCTACCTTCTACATTTTGTGCTGGGAAACAGAATCAGTTATAGGAATCCATGTGGATCTCGGAAATAGAAGGATTTCAAAAAGTTAAGTTTGCACAAAAAAACAAGAACTTTACCATCTCCTTTTTGATCTGAAGACTGGGGGACAATGGATATTATAGAGACAGCAAAACTTGAAGAACATATGGAAAATCAAACCAATGATCCTGCAAATACTTACACAAGACCTGCGGAGCCTGTCGAAGAAGAAAACAAAAATGGCAACAATAAACCTAAGAGCTTGTCCAATGGGTTGCGAAAGGGCACCAAAAAGTACCCGGACTATATCCAAATTGCTATGCCCACTGAATCCAGGAACAAATTTCCCCTGGAGTGGTGGAAAACAGGCATCGCCTTCGTGTATGCTCTTTTCAACCTCGTCCTAACAACTGTCATGATCACAGTTGTACACGAAAGGGTGCCCCCCAAGGAGCTCAGCCCCCCACTACCAGACAAGTTTTTTGATTACATTGATCGGGTAAAATGGGCATTTTCTGTATCAGAAATAAATGGGATTATATTAGTTGGATTATGGATCACCCAGTGGCTGTTTCTGAGATACAAGTAAGTAGGTCTACTCAATTGGGGGGGCTTGCCATACGTTCGTGTTTAAGGGGGTAGATGTGTAATTGAAATGGTCTTCCTCAGTTTTGTCTGATAAATGTGGTCCTATCCAGGCATTTGATGACAGGAAGCAACTGAAGGATCTACCGTATTGAGGAAATAAGCATTTATTGAGCAACTGTGTATGAGAGGTAACCATAAGGGTACTACAGATGTCCGGTGGTTGGTGATTCAAGGTTGAAGAGTTTAAGGTGCATTCCTGATTTCAGGCAACTTGGTGCTATGGTATCTGCGTGACAAATCAAGAGGCTTAGAAAGGAACAACATTCACTTCATCATGCTTTTGTTATTTTAGGCTTTTAACAGGTGGGGAATGGAGTCGCTGGGGAACTTTCCTCTATTACTCATTATGTGATGACTATATTGGTCTACAGTCAATAGCATTCTTTGTGGTTTGCTTCTGTTCAGGAGTTTGCAAATTGTACATTTCTTTTTCTTTTGCCTGTTGGCGATCGAGTCACAGGAGTTGAAGAAACTGAATTTAGACGTGGGTCCATGCAGTTTGGGTGTTAGGTTTCTAAAGTAATCGTGCTGTCCAGTTTGGCCGTAGCACCACAAAGGAGCCTCGGGTTGACGGGTTTCAGTCTCCCTGTTTTGGACTAGGGGCAGTCAGGAAGTAGTAAAGCCACGTACTTTTGCTTTAAAGACACTTAAAAATAGGACATAGCTCTGAAGTGGTTATTTTTGCTTCCCTGTGAAATCTGACTGCTAGGCCATAAAAACAAGGCCCCTCAATTCCCTTTTCATCTCACTTACCCTTCAGATGTTTTGTTCTCTACTAAGATTCTAGCAATTAAATCACTAAAATATAAGTTGGATCAAAACATTGCCCATAAACGGAGGCTTTTGAAAATGTAATGTGTACTAACTTAGTCGATACTGTTCAAAAATTCACAAATGGGATTTCTGCATTAATGCCACAAGATCATTTTTAGAAGAGAGAATTTATGCTCTACTGTACTTTCAATTGCTTGTTGCTTTGAGAGTAGAACTCGGTCTCTCTTTGCTCAAGAGTTCCCCAAATTCAAGTTTGCAGTTTTGGAAGCTTGTTGCACAGACTGAAGTCATTCCTAAACGTTCTCCTCAGTATGGGTAAGTAAACCGCCGCTGTCAACTGCCTTTTACTAGAGCTTCTTGCTGCCAAAGGTGTTGAGTTATGGTATGCTTTATGCCAAAAGCAAACAATAGGGTTTTGAGCTTTAGTGTTTCTCTTTTTGGTGTCTACAGTTGACACTGAAAATAAGAGAGCCTACTTAGGCCAAAAGTGTTTGCTTTCTCCCTTAATTTAGACCATCATTTTATTCATATATACATGTGAAAAGAGACCTTTTCCAGCGTCTGGTAAGTAGCTGGCTTCTACCTAGAAGCACAGTCTCAGTTTGTTTGAATCTTCGTCTGGACAGCTGTTATGAACTGCCCCTCCCTGAGCACCTTAGGTTTTACCAGGTCAAAACTTGGGGGGGGGGGCCACCTGGGTGGCTCAATCAGTTAAGCATCCAGCTCTTGATTTCGGCTCAGGTCATGATCCCAGGGTCATGAGATCGAGCCCCTGGTGGGGCTCTGCACTAGGCATGGAGCCTGTTTGAGATTCTCTCTCACCCGCTTACTCTCCCCCTTCCTCCCCCAAAAAACAAACGAATAAACAAACTTGTGGTCGCATAGCTGGCCACACATTTTAATGATATTTACTGTTTTGGTCACAGCCCACCATCAGAAATTCATTGGGGAAATTTAAAAAAAAATTTTTTTTAACTTTTGAGGTAGAATTGTATCATTTTAGTAACTAGTAGAATAATTGTTATAACCTGTTTTGAACATCCTAGCTGAATGAGAAATCCTACTTGCTCTCTCTTGTTAAAGCACCTTCAAGGCTGCAGGAAAAAAATCATTAGCCGTAGTTATTCTTCTAAATAAGGTTTCAGAGTGTACATTTTCCTTCTAAGTTAATTTTCAGTTTTGAGTACAGCTGAACTCAGAATGCTGGAATGAATACAATTGACTCAGAATAATTCCTGCTTATTACTTCACCTTGTCTAACAGCATGGAGCACTCAGTTCAACACTCTTTTTGGGTCTGAGGTTGAAGCAAAGAATGAATTGTTTTTCACTTAATCAAATGGAGGGACTCAGCATGGATTATCACCCATTCCTTTTCAGTGCTAGAAAAGGCAGAGTTAGTATCGCAAGCCTTTGAAAGAAATGGTCTTGCACTAGATAAATACTTTCATCTAATAGTCTATTTTTTAAAGATTTTATTTATTTGAGAGAGAAAGTGCACAAGAGGAGGGGGAGCAGCAGAGAGTCAGGGAGAAGCAGACTCCCCGCTGAGCAGGGAACCTGACGCGGGGCTCCATCCCAGGACCCCGGGATCATGACCTGAGCCAAAGGCAGACGCTTAAGTGACTGAACCACCCAGGCACCCCTCATTTAATAGTCTAGGTAGTTTTCTACTCTATATTTTGACCCCAGAAACTCTGGAATATTCTTAAAATAGCTACTGGAAACAGGCAACTAAAATTATATTCGTACATAGTTCTGTAAATTAGAAGTCCCAGCAGTTACCTGAATTAGACTTTGATCCACGTCAGACCACAGTCTTGGAGAAAACTAAAAATATGCTACATGCCTGAAACTGCCTAGTTTTCCAGAAGTCTTTGATGGGTATTAGTTTTGAAAGTTTGGGAGCTCTGAAATGACAGACCTATAGGAATATAGTTTATGTGCTAGGGAAGTTAACTAGCAATTCTAGGGGCTTTATGCCCCCCCCATCTCTGACTCCCCAGAGCCCAGAGTTTACAGACCCACCCCTAATTACACAGCTGAAAACGAGTTGTCATCTTCGCTGGACATAAGGAGAGCCAGAACCCTGGAAGCCCAGTCAGACACCTATGAGGCAGTGATGCAAACGGGCAGAGCCTTTCCCATTGGAGGACAGTGTGCACCAAGTCAAACCACTGGAAACCACTGCCTTGGAGTGAGGACTCGGGGGTATAGGACAGGTACTAATGTTAGTCCAGACCACGGTCTCCACCAAAAGATAGAAAGTATAAAAGTGCTTGTGGGGTTTGTTTTGTTTTGTTTTGCTTTTTTGGATCAAGGTTGAGTAGAATAAGAGTAAACTAATCAAGTTAGTGCTTCACCGTTAAATGTCCATAAAGGCATAAGGGTACTTTGGACGTTTTCAAAATCTAGTTCTCTGAAAATCTGTATAGTCATAGACAAAATAGTTCATGCCCAAGTTGTGAAAATACTTTTGGATGGTCTCCAAATAAACCTTGCTTATATAACTCAGGTTAAATTAGTTGCCCCATTTCCCTATGTGTCCAATTATGTAATATCACCTTAGCTCATTAGTTAATTCCTCTGTGACCGTGGCTCGTTTAAACCTTTGATATGTTCTCAAGAGAAGGTTTTATTAATGCAGTGCATTGACTGGAAACAGAGCAGTTCATTGAATTCTCCAGCAAAGAGAACCTATTTTTAGGAGAGGTTGTTGTCTAGAACCCTTAGTCCGCTATAACTTCCCCACCCCCCACAGACATTCCTTTTGGGTCCTGACCCACCTGCGTTTACGGCAATAGCTGAACCTTCATTTCTGGAATGTAGGGGGTGGGCCGTTCACACAGAAGCCTGTGTGCGAGCTGTGAAACTGTGGTCGGTTAATGCCACTCTGTATTAATTATTCTTTATTCTGCTAAACGTTGGTTTTACATTGCATGAGGAGCAGGAACGATGAGTCAACTTGTTTCTGAAAATGAGAGACCTATCCCTGTTTTTCCTTTAGGTCGATAGTGGGACGCAGATTCTTTTTTATCATTGGAACTTTATACCTGTACCGCTGTATTACAATGTATGTCACTACTCTCCCTGTGCCTGGAATGCATTTCCAGTGTGCCCCAAAGGTAAGCATCTCTGAGTGAGCGTGTAGAGGGGATGGAGAAAACACTCGAGAACACCTGCTCACTGCATGGCAAGTTCTTTGCACACTTCCCTAGCTGTTGACTGCAGTCCGCTATACTTTTTGTTTCTCTTTGGATTTGGAGGGAAGACACTCCAATATGTTCATAAAATGTGTATCTTTGTGCCTCAGAAATTCATTTTCAGCTACTAAAAGTTACAGCGGGGTGTTCAGCTTGGCTTTTTTTGCCTTCTCATGTACTCATTCATGCGTTCATTCATTCTACAAGTGTTAAAGCTATTGTTAATGTGCCAGGCCAGGCACTGTAGCCACAGCAACGGCCAAAGCAAAGTTGTTCTTCTTCTTCGAGAGTTTCTATTCTATTGAGGGATGATGAGCGAACACTAAATGCATCACTTGTAACAGGATGATAAGTCAGGTCACTACCAGATGAAGAACAGAAAAGCTGAGTAAGGGTAATGGGGACACCGAGGGTAGGTGCAACTTCGGAGAGAGATCAGAAAGGCTTCTGTAGTAAGAAAGCACTGGGATGAGATACAGCGTGAGGAAGTGAGCCCTGGGGATGGGCGGAGCCCCAGGCCAAGGAAGCAGCTTAGTGACAGTGGACCGAAGGGATGGCAGGAGGCCCGTGTGGCTGAGTAGAGGTGGGAAGGGTGGAGGTGGCACAGGCCGTGGGCCCCCCAGGCTCCCTGCGGCCCACTGGAGTGAGGAGAAGTCATTCAGTTCAGGATGCATTTTGAAGGGAAGGCCAACAGGATGTGCTAATAAGTTGGATGTGAGCGTAAGAGAAAGAAGCCAAGGATGACCCCAAAGTTTTTAGCAAATGGAAAGACAGAGTAGCCTTTTGCGGGGATACGTTGTGGGAATGAATACTGAAACTCTCTGAAGCAGGATTTATAGCCTCTCCAGGTAGAGTCATTTCTTGAGAGAGCTGTTCATCATTTTCGACCCCAATATGCCCTCGTTTATTTAAAAAAAAAAAAAGGAAACTTACAAATCATGTGCTTTCTGGACAAGGGAATGAAGTCTAACACCATATTTTACTGAACACAAAGCAGATGTCCAAGGTGGAAGGAAAAATAGAGTAGTTCTAAGGAAGTCAGCAGTCTCCCTCACCAAATATAGGTGTGGTTTGGAGAAGCTATAATTTTCCAAAGCCATCAAAGCAGAAAGTATCTCTAATTAAAACAGTGTACATATTGAATTTAAACATTGGCCGATTTTTAGTGAAACTAATTTAAGGCATGGGAGAAGTTCAGAAACGTAATAAACACTTCTAAGGGGTTATTGCTGTGTGTTAAATGAAGAAGTGGGCACAGAAAAGAAGGCAAGCCCATCCCGGTAATGGATGAGGTTTGCAGAGATGAATTGCTATGATTACAGAAAGAAAGTAAATTAAAGATCATCCTCCCTGAAAGTGTTGCAATTTTCAGAAGCCACATCAGTAGACGTAGCCCTGGCTGACCAGGCTACACATACAGTGGGAGCTCCGGGAGCATCCTGACTAATGAGCCCCCACGGTCAGTTGTCAGGACGCCTTCCTGCCGCATAAGCGGGCCGGCTGTGGCTGCCTGAGTAAGGGTTCGGTGAAACACACACACAAATCACTTTGCCTGGGGGTGATGTGGTGTCACAGAACGGGAGTCAGAATTGTGCTCTAAATGTGGTCCAGCTACGGGCTTTGAGTGCTCCTTGGATTTTTGCGGTTGCGAGGCCATTAGGTTATCTACCTGCCTCCTCCGTTCCCGGCTGGCTAGAATGCCCCCCGAGGGGGTGAGCGATGACGCGACCGTGGTCCTGAAGCCGCTCTCTGTGGGAGGGTGTCAGACATAGTCCTGTTGCTTAGTACAGCTCGTTCCTCAGTGGAGACAGGCCCCACCCGTGATCTCACAAAATCGGGGAAACCCTCGGCTTTTGCTTTCCCAGCTGCCTTCTCCCCTGTCTAGTCCTGGGGCTCACTTTCAGTCTTTTGCTTACAATTCGCTTCAGCCCACCAGTCCGAGTTTTGGGTTGCAGTCACAAAATCTGTGTTCGGAGAAGTGTGTTGAAATAAATTTTGGCCCTGCTATTAGGGCTTGCATGAAATGATTGAGCTTTCCAAACCCATGTTGCCACGTGTAAGAATGTTGGGCTGGGATAGCTCTAGTCCCTTCCCTGAGAAAGCTTTCCTGGCCTTGGGTGCCCAGAGGACTTTTCTTCTGAACTGAAGGGACAGTGTGCAGGGTGAGTTTTCTGGCCGGGCAGCAGCCGGGTTGGGCTGTCTTGTACTTGTGGAATGTGGCGTGCGGAGGCGACAGCCCCAGGAGCCCTTAACAGTGCGGAGCACCTGTCCGCTCTGGTGCTTGTGATCGAGGCCTCTCCTCCTAGTCGGCTACATCTTCCATTCTGTACCCAGTCATGGCGTGGAATGGTGTCTGAAAAATGAGGAAATTAGTAGGAACTAGAGTCTTTAAGTGGTGAGTAATGGGGGTCCCAGTGAACCAAAACAGAATTAGAAACAAAACAAAACATTAATCCCAACTCTCACCATTAGCCTCCCCCACCCTCCCCCGTTTTCTTTCTACCCTCCTTTTTCTCCCCCTTTCTTGAGGTGCTAGTTAGCATTTATACTGAGCATGAATTGACATCTAGGATAGATAGCAATGAGAGGATCGAGGAATTAAGAACTGAGAAAAGACCGAGCAAGAAGCGAGCGTGCTTCCTCTGTTCTGTAAAGGCATAATGAATCCAGGGCTTTTAGAAATCTCCATTTGCCCTAGCTGCTGAAAGGAAGAGGGGAGAAGACAAGTGTGACAATTGTTCAGCTTCTGGTCTGCTTAGACCTTTGGGTCCATCTAATCCCGGGTCAAGGGACTGATGGCTTTAAGTGTTTCTGCCCTTAGAAAATTAGAGTATTGAGTTGGGATGGGTGAGCAGATAAAAAATATATATTAGGGTTTTGAAATGAGGAATAATGTATCCTTTTAACCTGGAAACCCAGTGGTTGGGCAGCATATGTACTTGCTAATTTGAGCTCAGTGTGAACAGTTGTTCGTACCAACCCCGTGGTAAGAAGTTCCTGCGGGGCTGTGATTGATCTGATAAAGCACAGCTAAGGTCTGTCTTCCACATCAAGGGCACGTCACGTTATTCCATGCAGCGCTCAGTACACCTCTCCTGGGCTGCCCCTCAAGTGAGTCCTGCAACGGTCAGCGGTGCTTCCCCTCCCTCAGGTGTGGATTCTGTGCTGCCTTCCAGAGCCTATCTTTTCGAGGCAGGATCACCTGTTACTTGGCATGTTGGTGTAAGGACTATCGAGTCTTTTTTTTTTTTTTAAGATTTTATTTATTCATTTGAGAGAGAAAGAGCCAGAGTGGAGGGGAAAGGCAGAGGGAGAAGCAGACTCTTCACTGAGCAGGGAGTCCGATGCGGGACTTGATCCCAAGACCCAGAGATCATGACCTGAGCCGAAGGCAGACGCTTAACTGACTGAGCCCCCCAGGCGCCCCAGGACTATCAAGTCTTGATAAAATATCTATGTTCTGGTTCTGCCCCCTGGGCTCACCCCAAGCAGACTTCTGAAGAAAGGTATTGCTTACCTTACCCTCTCGTCCTGGTTTATACTGTTTTCTCTTGCAGAGCCTTGTTCTCAACTACCAACCAGTCGTGGTGTGTTTGCACTTTTTATATGGGTCATCGGAATACCAGAAAGCTTTCTAGAGCCATATGAATTTTTTTTTAATCAGGAAGATTCCAGGCTCCCCAGTAGTGATGTTTTAGGCAAGGAGTCCTGCCCCGATTCCTACTGTACTGGACAGGATGGTTTTCCACTTGCTTTGGAGGCTGAGTTTCTGTACTCCCAGACCCTCCTTCCATCTACCTGTACTCATCCTCCCCTCCTTCACCCCCTTGCATCCACTTGGGCAGCATACTACCTGTCTTCACCACCTGTTTAACCACCATGATGGCTGGACTGGGCTTGCTTCAGGGGCCAGTTGCCCAAAAGGGTCATTATTGAGTGTAAAAGGCAGCATGTCCTAGAACTGGCCCCCAGGTCCCAAATGACTAGTTGTTAGTGGTCTTTCGGTATTTTTCTTCTCATGTGTACTATTACCTGAATATATTTCTGAGGATCATTCTTTGATTTTCTAAGATTGTTCACCTAATACTAGATTGATCTGAAACCCTCTCTCTGGCTCCCGAGCATTTCCGTATTCCAATTTTCCATGCCTACCATTTTGACCCACTCAGTCTACTACTCCTTCCTATGTGCTTCAGTTTTAATGGGATGTAAACTTTTGACTATTGGGTCAAACTCCTGTCCTAGCCCATCATTGTTTCCTAAGTCATCATGGTGGCTTCTAGGGGCTTCTACTCCATTGTCCAAGGGAGACCCTCTGCAACAGCACACAGATTATTTCCTTGGAGGATGTTTTTCCTGATCAAAGCTACTCAGTTTTAAAGCTGCCAATACATCTCTGATCCATTGCAAACCTATTTAAATTAAGTAATGTGTTGCAGCTCCACTTCTTTTTTTTTTTTTTTTAAGATTTTATTTATTTATTCGACAGAGATAGAGACAGCCAGCGAGAGAGGGAACACAAGCAGGGGGAGTGGGAGAGGAAGAAGCAGGCTCATAGCGGAGGAGCCTGATGTGGGACTCGATCCCATCACGCCGGGATCACGCCCTGAGCCGAAGGCAGACGCTTAACCGCTGTGCCACCCAGGCGCCCCCGCAGCTCCGCTTCCTGACTGTAAATGTCTGGATCAGATGTACGGCAGCTCCATGTACACTTCAGGCTGCCCACTTAACACAAGGTCCCGAATACACTTTAGAATATTAGTAATGTGGTACTCAGCTGAATCAAATATTAACCATCCAAAACCCTAACTTCCCCCTACAAGGAGGAGAGAAAGTAGCTTTGATCTTTTTAGTGCATAGCTGTGGTGAAGTCATTGGTTATTAATATTTTTAAAAGCTTTGCCCAAGGACACACCACCACCAAAACATATTATTAGTAACACACTGAATAATTTAAAACGTGTCACTAAAACTCTCCAGTACAACGAATAAAACCTAATTTGAGGAGCTGACCCCCTTGGCTTCTTTTTGACTTTTTAAGTTAAAAAGAAAAAAAGCACAACCTGGTAACCTTTCTAAGTATCACACAAATTAGGCTGAAGTGTGATTTTTATCAGCTTGTAGATTTTCTTCCTGATCTTGTGTCTTTCAGCTCAACGGAGACTCTCAGGCAAAAATACAACGGATTCTACGGTTGATTTCTGGTGGTGGATTGTCCATAACCGGGTCCCATATCTTGTGTGGAGACTTCCTCTTCAGCGGCCACACCGTTGTGCTGACACTTACTTATTTGTTCATCAAAGAATGTGAGTACTAACTCCTTCCCCCTCTGTGGATTACTGTAGTGGGAGGGACCCCAAAGCCCAGAAACTGATGGGAACCCTTATTCTATTGGGATTGATAACTATGAAAGAGACAGGTGTGCACCTGTGTGTGTCTCTTTCTGTGTGTGTGTCTCTCTGTGTGTGTATGTGTGTTTATATTTAAATCATTTCAACTAGTCCTATGTGATTTGGACACTGGAGGCTTAAAACTTGACCCTGGGTTCTCTAACATTTAACATGCCTCCACAATGTCTCCCTCCTCTTCTCAAGGTATGAAAAGCTATTTTAGTGTTGTAGCTATGACGAGCACGGTGTTAAGTTTATTGCAAACACAGTCAGTGCACTGGAAAGCCAAATGTAAGTGGCTTGCGAGCGAAATCTTCGATTGTATGGAACTTCCATCCCATCATTCCAAAGAATTTAATGTTTTCCCCCTTTTTTAGATGTTTTCTTGTTCTGTTCCAACTTCAGCATTTTCCAGCCGACTTCTATGATTTAATAGGCATCTTCGAGGACCATTTTGTCAGTATTGATCATTTCTTTGTACACAACTACATGGAGGCAAGAATGTGAAGTATCTTTCCGTATTTATACACTTAATTCCCATTATACAAAATCCTTGTGTATCCTGTCATCTTTCAAGGCCGGAGTAATGTCTCCTTTGTCGTGGGGTCTGTATACTTAGGGTACAGAGAGTAGCGTGGTAGTGTCCAGCCTTCATCGTACCTCACTTCTTTACGGCGGAGGGCGTTCTGGACCTTTCCCCTCCTTTCTGCCCTCACCCTCACACTGTGGGACGTGGTAATGGGAAGAAACCTGAGTCTGTCTCTGCACCAGTATCAGGGGTTGTCTCCTCCCTCAGTGTGAGTCACTTTTTGGTTCTAATACCTACTGGTTCTGGTGAGCCAATAGAGTGCTCCGTGTGCTCTATGATTCTCCCTCTAACTTCTGTTGGAAGAGCCCCTGTGTGTGAGGTCAGTTACCTCCCAGGCCAGAGGTGCCCTCAAGTTGCAGCAGCTTCTCCCTAATCGGAAAATCATACGAAACTTAGAGAAAAAGATGTGGATGAGGGTGGGGAGGAGTTGCATGTTGGAGCAAAGCCACGGTGGGTTCAGAATAATGAAGAGAAGCACCCCAGGAAACTGAAGGTCAATTTTATAAAATGACCAAAGACCAAGTGATGTTAACAGCAATAGCAAAGAGACCTAATACTCCGTGCCAGGCACTATTCTAAGCCCTTGATGCAAAAATAACTCATTTCATCCTGCAGCCACCCATGAGAGAAGCACTGTTTTCCCCATTTTTCAGAGAGGAAACTTAAACATAGAGAGAATGACTTCCCACGGTCCCCGGTTCGGCAGTTGGAAGACGGGGTATTCGAACTCAAGCAGGCTGACTCCAGAGGTTATGCTATTAATTTCTTGGCTCTGTTTAGAATATTTGGGAACCCAAGTTGTCTGATCTTATAAAATTGCTAAGGAACAGTCTGGGTCTCTTGCTCATTACTGTTCTTTCTTTTACTTCAGAGCAATAGCAAGGCAACTTGTGGTTATTTTTATGCTTTAATGAAGGCTCTGCAGTACGTGGAGAGATTTTCTTCCCACGGCATGATTTTGGCTTGAGGTTTTTAAGACTGTGTAAGTTTACATACAGCAGTGAAAGAATTATATTCTGCTTTTTCTAATTTTTGGTGAGAAACGAAATGGCAAATCTGTAATGCTTAGTACAAGCTCAGCTCTAGAGTCGGTTCTGTACATAAACACAGCATTCCGTGTTTGTGCTCGTTTCCTGTGCAATTAGGAAAAACCATCACCTTCTAAATGATAACCGTGTGTTATTGTTCTGAGTAAGCAGTGGTTCCAGTGGTCTCTGAGCAGTCTGCTTCTAGAATTAGATGCATCTTTCCCATATTTCTTGTTTCCTGCCTTTTGATCTGTTTGGTCTCTTTCCTTGTTTGCTCGGTTGTCGTGAATAGATTTGAATGTCGTCAAGAGAACAGAGGAAAACATGGGACCAGGACCATTTCGTGGGCTTTACACAGGGGGGCTTTACACAGTCGTGCAAATATTATCACTGGGGCCTAGGTTCCTTATAAAATTAGCCTGAAGAAGTCAGCCTAGCAGTTAGAACCAAATGTCTTGCTAGAAGAAGGGGGAATTTTTCTTGCTTTTTCTTTTCTTGTCTTTTCTTTCCTTTTCTTTTTTTTTCTTACCTTGCTACCACGGAAGGTCTATTGTCTGTATGATTATTGAATGACAACTAGGGCTAGGATCCCACACAGACAAGTGGAGTGGATTAATATTTGTATCATCATCTTTTAGCTCGATATTATCCCTATGGTAGAATGGGAAAGTAGGAAGCGGTTACCACTTTCCCATTTCTACTTCAAAATAATTTATATTAAGTCTTTTCCTCGGGCCAGCCAGTGTCCTGAGTGAGTGAGCAGCGGTCTCAGTGCGGGAGAGTAACTGGGAATACGTTTCTGTGAAAGAGCGGCATTAGTATCTCCAGCCATTCCTAAGACTTCATTCCCAGTTCCCCAAGTAGTAAAATGACCGCTCAGCCTGCCTCTTTCCTCCTTCTCTACTTCAGCTTTGCTTCTTGTGGATAAGCAAATACGAAATGGTCCTGGTTTGCCCAGTTTTAACTTCTAAGGTGATAAACATCAGGTGACCTATCAGCGAAGGGAGCTGGGTTGGTGAGAGACTTCGGGAGAATGGTAGAGTTCTGCAGAATGCATGTTTAGTTGAACTCTCCAGATTTCTAAATGTTGGCTCAATTTTGAGTAGTCTCAGCCTAAGAGAACAGTTATGGGGCCTGGATCTGGCTACCCAGGCTGTAAAGGGTAAGGCCTCTTCCAGCTTTAAAATTCTAGGAGGCTGTCAGTTATCTGCTAGAACTTAGTGGCAGAATGAACCCACTGAGAAGGAATCAGGAGCACATTCAAAATGGGGAAGTCAGAGTTTCAAATGCAAATACAGGTCTATTATCTTACCGTTCCACTTGGGACCAAAAGAGCAACAGCCATTTCACCAAAAAATATTGTTCACGGAATGATACCTGATTTGGTATTTCCTCTAACCTTCTGGAAATGGATCCTTTTGCTCTTCTACCATGGTGCCGCACGCGGAACTAAATATCACTATGAAGGTAAACACAGGTAAATAGGAAATAAATTTGTTTGTGAGATTATTAACCTTGCGAGCTAATAAAGCTTTAAAATAGAAAAAAAAAGAAACAGTTATTAAAGAGGAAGACAGGAAACAGCTATTGCATCTGTACCTGTGTCATTAGCACCTGTGTGGGCGGGCTGTGGGGCGCACGACCCTGTTTCACCTGAGGCGTGCTCTGGTTCCCTCTCACAGCCGATCCATATGATGACCTTCTTGGTGGACTCACTAGGAAGGCTAAAACCCACACGTGAATGAGCCAGGATCCTAAGCTTTATATAGGGAGCGTTTATAGTTGCTATTAGCAATAACAGTATAAAACTGCTGAGAAGCAAAATATTGCTAGCCGCAATGCCATTTTTCTCCCCCTGGAGAAATCAGAGTGAGTTTATGTAAGACCTGCAATGACTCTTGCTTTCTTATTTCCCCCCACATTTTCCTTGACAACTACCCTTTTGACCCCTACTGCTTTTCTTTCCAGTGGGATCCCCTCTGTGAGCCAGTATGAGCCAATTCCAGCCAACCTAATAAACAATTCTGTTCTCTTCCTTGTTGAATGGCTTAGCAGTGGGCAAGGTCTAGAATGTCTAGAGAATGACTGTTCCCCAGTGAGTGCCTCTGAGACCTGCTACCACTGGTCCCCCCCTCGCCCCCCACGCAGGCTCCCTTCCTACCTGAGCAAATCCTGGGCGGCTGACGGTGACTCATTGGGGGTTAATCTGTTTTCTTCTTCTGGCAACTTCCTGATCTTAGACTATTCTACTTGAGGTCATTAGTGTAGACTGTAAGCATTACATTCGTCTCTGGGCATCTTATTCACTCTATACGTTTTCTGCTGTCTAGATTCGCCCCGTCACTTCTGGTGGTACCACTTGATCTGCTGGCTGCTGAGCGCCGCCGGGATCATCTGCATTCTCGTAGCGCATGAACACTACACCGTCGATGTGATCATTGCTTATTATATTACAACACGGCTGTTTTGGTGGTACCATTCAATGGCCAATGAAAAGGTGAGAGCAGTGAAGTCATCCCTGGATAATTTCTTTTCTTTCAGTGCAGTGGCCCTTTTCTCATACAGCGGGGTTGCAGAGAGCTGTCAGTGGTCAGTGGGAATGACCACTGTCGCCACTCACGGGTGTGGTCTGGGGCAGTTCACTGAGACCTATGCCCGTGACTGCCTCTTCAACTAAATCATGTCACAAATGCAAATGACATTTAAGGACAAAAGTGCTGTATAATTATAGAGCATGGTGTTTTCCTGATTTGACTAATCAGTACCAGAATTGAAGAAGTATAAATGCTAGCTTAAAATACGAGAACCTTCTCTATAGAAGCATCGTGGTGCAGCTCGGGAAGACATGCTCCCTGCCCTCAAAGAACCTAATTTTGAGGAAAAGACGGCAGTTATTTTTAAACTTCAAGCAAAATAAGTAGTCCATGGGTTCCTGGATCTGGTACATCTTTTGGGGACACCGCGCTCTCTGGCCCCCTTCTTACACTCCCTTATTTGTTACCACTGCCTTCTGTCCCCAGATGACCTTTTCTTTGCTTCTGCTGCTCATGTTGAAAGAGCTAACTCAAAGGCCACGTCTTCTGGGAAGGCTTCCTAGCTCTTGCTCCCTTCTTGTCATCCCAAGATGAGATGATTCCTCCCCTTCTCTGTGTTTTCCTGGTCTAGGTGTGTGTGCCTGGTGTCAGAGGGAGCCCGTGTAGCATGATTTCTCTGTGGGTAGTCTTGCCATATCGTCTGATGCATATACTTTGTGAGCAAATGTCATTCCCAAACGGTCTAAATCCAACTCTCATTTGGTGGTATCCACTGAAAAATGCCCTTTCTATGGGTTATTTCGTGTCTGTAGCTTTCCGTCCCATTTTGTAGACTCCCATCCCACCTGCTTCCTTCTTATCCTTCCATCTGGATATCTCCTGACACCACCATCAAACCAACATCTTCGCCTTTCACCTTAAATCTGTTCCACACCGTGAGTTTGCCTTTCACTCTTCCATCTTCCTCGGCCTAGACCCACCTGCTAACGCATCCTGAGACCTGTTCCTCCTGGTCAACTATCACATCCATTCCTGTGTCTCTTTCTGGGATTGCAGGCGGAAGAATTTGTATGAGCTAGAAATGGGGGAAGGGGCCTGGGACCAGAAACATGTCGGAATCAGGGAAAAGGCACAAAGACAATTACTGCTAGGATGCCTGGGTGGCTCAGTCGGTTAAGCGTTTGCCTTCGGCTCAGGTCATGATCCCAGGGTGCTGGGATCGAGTCCCAGATCGGGCTCCTTGCTCAGCGGGGAGCATGCTTCTCCCTCTGCCTGCCGCTCCCCCTGCTTGTGCTCTCTTTCTGACAAATAAATAAATAAAATCTTTAAAAAAACAAAACAAAGACAATTATTGCCTTGTGATCCTGATTCTCCTGCTTTCTCTGTTATGGTACAATGAGTGACAATTTAAGAAAAAAAAAATAGGATGCAAATCATGAAAAATAGGTCTCATTTTCCTTTTTTTTTTTTTTTAAACTTTTTACAGAACTTGAAGGTCTCTTCACAGACTAATTTCTTGTCTCGAGCATGGTGGTTCCCCATCTTTTATTTTTTCGAGAAAAATGTACAAGGCTCAATTCCTTGCTGCTTCTCTTGGCCACTCTCCTGGCCCCCTGGCTGCTTTAAATCTTCATGCAAAAAGTATTCTCGGGTTCAGAAGATCGGTGAAGATAATGAGAAATCTACCTGAGAAGGAAAACAAAGGCATCAGCTCTTATACCAAAAGAGTTAACGCTGTAACCAAAGGTATAGTTGTGGGTTTTTATTTTAGAAGAACTGCCTGGTAGATGAAGAAATGGACCAAATTTCGTGTAAGTGATTAGAAAGACGAATGAAGTATTACCCTTTGACTGGTTTTTTATTCGTCCTGAGAAAGGTGTATTCTCCTGCAGCTCTTCATTCATTGGTGACAAGCCCCCAAACTGGGATTTTACTAATGAGCTTGTTAAAGAGGTGCCAAAGAACATACGATTCCTACTCCTTATTCTTTCTCCACTAAAACCCTCTACAGAATTTTTTCAGGATTTTTTTTTCCTCCAAGGTCAGAAGAATTTGTTAATGTTTTAAATAAAATATCTGGATATATACAGCTACTGTGTAAATAGAATAACCTAATGTTGAGAGCGGTTTTAGCATTAGGCTTGTTAATGAGGGGGAGATCTATGGGTTGTCAGTAACCGTGAGGTGAACTTTGTTTCCACCTTGTCATGGGGAAGGTCAGGGTCAGGTCCGGGAGGTGTACCCGCTGCTACCACCCACTGCACTATGTATCACTTTTACTTTTTTTTTAAGCTGATAATTTTATTAAAAAAAAAAAAAAGGAAAGGTGATCTATGGAAGTATTTGACACATCTCACAGATTTTATGTGTGTGTAAATATTTCACTTCAAAGTCTCTGCGACAGATACACAGGAAACATGGAGCGATTTCTGTTCAACAAGCGGTCCTCGTGTACACGGCTCCGCGCTCTCTGCCTGGTAGGTTTGCGCCCGGTCCCTGCGGGGCAGGGAGCTGCTGCAGCACAAGCTGAAAACACACATGTCTGTGAACGGACGCGCGTGCCCCTGGAGAGCAAGCCTGCGTTTCTGTCCCGTCCTACCCTGTGTGAGATCTGCTTTCGAGCTGCTCGTCGGAACTCAGCAGTGCAGTTGGTCACGTTTCACCGAAAACTTTCTTCCTGGTTACGTTGTACTTTATGGAAACACCAAGACGGAGTGTAAAAGTGCAATGTATCCTTGCCTTTTAGCAAGAGACTCAGCTTCTTATAAACTGGTCCTAAGGACATTTGCCACACTTGAGTCATTTTACTTTGATCCTAAAATTACACCACGGTGCTGCACTATCATCTGCTGTTGGAATCAGTCTGTTCTAGACGGTGACAGCCACTCAGTAAAGGGGGATCACCGTTTCTAAAGTTCTTTGAGGTGATGCAAAAAGAAGATGGATTTTCAAAAATCAGATCAGATGAATGCTGTCAGAGTTGGTTGATTTCTTGAGCCTTCTAGTAACTCTGAAGTGAGATTGATGGTTACAGAATCATCAACACTATGTCAGAAGACAGGCCCGTGAGGTGGAAGGGGGCAGTGACATTTATATTGAAGATGAAAATTTCCCTCCACTTAGGAATGAAAAACACCCCTAAATTTGTCATTAAACTAGTTGGCCTTGATTTGGTACCCAAAATTGACCTTCAGACTGCTTGAGAGAAGCACAATACAAATCTTTTCAGAAGGGTCATTATTTTTGGTGCTAAAATTCTGTGTCTGTATTCAGTATGGCTCTTTCTCTGAGTAATAGAAGAATCACTAAAGGAAAGGTAGTTGAATTCAAAGGCAGGAAAAAAGACGCTCTTCATCCAGTTATTTAAAACAAGAATGGAAATCCAGAATATCCTTGGCAGACTTTGAAATGCAAGGAGTTTTCTGGTGTTTGTTATTAAATAAACCAATAAGAAATAGATCTATAGCTTACTGGATGTGCTTAAGCCAGAATTCTGTCTTTTATTTGCTAAATATTGACACTTGTGATATTTAAGGTGTCGTGCTTGCAAACACTGAGTTTCAATTCCTGCTGATTATTAGGAAAAAGCATCTGACACTGAAGCCTGGGTTTCGTGCTCCTGACGTTGGTATATTCCTTGAGCTTCTAACTCATAACCAGATAGACCCGAGAGCCTTATTCAGCAGTGTCTTGGATAACCTAATTTTCTTCAACTTAAATAAGGAAAAGTATTTAAGATTTAAAAATCATGGTGTGTTGATTGTTAGAGACCCTTGAAACAGTAACTTGCATTTTAGTCAAGTGATGCAGTTTTTTTAAAAAAATACCATCACCTTTTAAAGAACTTTAAAAACCTCTCTGACCTCATGTGCGAAGACACTATTATTGCTCACGTGTTCCTTACATGTATGTGTCACAGGTGTCTGATAGACACCAAGGAAGCATGTGATTTGAAAAGAAGGAGGGAAAACACCAAAGTTTCAAGATGGGAAAATAAAAGAAATAGAGAAACTCATTTACATTTAGCAAAGCAAACTTGAGGCCTAACCTACCATGCCCCTTTGGAATAGAAAACTTAAACAGTTATGATCTTGCCTTTGAAACCGTGAATTTTGGGAGCTCCTTTTCCTTGCCAATTATGATATGAGATCTTATCCATTATCCTTGTTTTTGTGAACCAGTGCTCCCTTTTGAAGCTTTTCTTGGAATTTAGTCCTTCTGTGCAATATCTGTAACATAGGATTCCCATAAATTATGGCATATTTTTTCTAAATTCTTTCAAATGGAGATGGGTTCCTCTCAGATTCTATTTTTTGAGCTTCTCCACAGCTCTGAAAATAAAGCATTGCTCCTGATTCTGCCCAGAGTGATTTTAAATTTGTTACTTAATTTACTGGCATCTTGGGAAACAAGTTGTGCTGAGGAAGGAAGGCTGTTTTGAGCAAGCCCAAGCCCCGGTCTGGTGTAATGAGGACCATGTGTGAGGTTCTTTGCTGTATAGCAGTGCCCCCTAGTGGAAATATGTACTATGACTTGGAACTCAAACTTGCCACTTTTTAAAGTGTATTTTCAAGTTTTTAAAAGGCATTGGTTTGGTTGTTGTTCGTTTGTTTTTTGTTTGTTCATTCGTTTGTTTGTTTTTTTGCCAATAATCTGAAAGCATCATGCAAAAGGGATTATTTTAAAGATCTTTTAAACCTTTCCCAAAGGGAAAATGAGCTTAGATCCCAGGGTGTTGCAATTCTAATCCTTTGTCCATTCGATCAAAGAAAATTTGCAGACCATTTTACCTCTCATTATCACAATCATTAATGTCTCCCTTTATAACTACCGATACTTTGTTTACTTTGAAACACCAGGTTGGCAGTCTTTCTATTTTATGTTTGTATTTTTTTTTACATGCTAGAGCTCATGCAGTTTCTTTTTTAATTAAAAGTTCATATCTTGTTTCTTCAATATTTTAAGCATTTCCTTTTTATTTGTTTGTCGCTTTTGTTTTGCACTGTAAAACTGTTTAAGAATTTAAGCCGGTCTTAACATACTCACTTCTGTACTGCAAGGAAGTGTGAGAAGGAATTTCTTGATAAATGAGTTTACAAGTTTTAAATCGAGCATATTATAAGTAATATGCCATGTGTTGAAGGCTTTTCTCTTTGTATGTATAAAGATTTCTGGTGTTTTTTTAAATGTCATTGTGTTGCAATAATTTAACTCCTTTGAATTACTTGCTAAAAATATTTCTTCTATTAAGAAGTGCTCTTGACTTCAATACCTAAACACTGAAAATCATGTCAAAGGTACCCAAAGATAAGTTTTTATACAGATACACACCGTATAAGTTCTGATTTATTTTATTACTCATTAATCTAACTATGCTGTGTTCTAAAGGAATCATGAATGAGAATAGTTCTTTATTACGGAATTATTTTAAACTGTCCTTTAAAATAAAAAAAAAAGAAGAAACTGTAAACATAAGCTAATCTAGTCACCAAGTTGGAATTCCTTATTTAATTTACCTCCTATGCAATGATTAATGCTGCAAAATGTATGGTTATGTTACAGTATATTCATAAAGAAATATCATTACAAGGTGTGAGAGGTAGCCAGTTGCATTCTTTCAGAAATTTACTGTACTGTTTCAATGTGTTAAGTGCCTTGTTGTAAAGTAAAATTTTAAGTCTAGAATTCATTATTTTCCTGACATATTTTTCATTATAATATATACTGTATGCTATTGTAATAGTTTTATTAAATGCTTATATTTTAATCAAACATGTAAATTTCAGAAGCTCTTTTCTCCTACCCCCAGTACCTTAATCATTGGTCTATCATATGGGATTTGTGTTCAGGCTTGTTCTTATTTTTTAAAGAGGATATTATCTTTGTTTAGAAATATTTTCCGTGATTGTGCTTTTGTGTTTGTAAAAACATTTCAGGAGGAATTTAGGAGTGGAACTATAGTTTATACTTCTAAAAATGCCATTTTACATTTACATTTTAAGTGCCTAATTGTTAAAAACTAATTTAAGTTTTTACTCTAAAGAGGATATGTGTACTTGGTTTCTAATCTCTTTGGCTTTGCTTAAAAAAATATAGCAAAAAAAAAAAAAAAAAAAAGCAAGAGCCTATACTTTGTATTTACCAATAAACCACAGTGACATCAACGGTCTTTTCAAAATTAGTATTACTGTTTCTTTCTATTTAAAAAAGTGTTTTCTTTAAAGGTTTTAAATTTTTGTTTGGTTTTAAGTACTTATTAAAACCACAAGAGGATTATTTTCTCCAAGCACTATTTTAAAAATAAGGCGATAACCTTTAATTACTAGAACTGTAAGTAAACTGGCATGTGTTATTTTCCCACCCTCGGACTTAAGGTGAAAAATAATTCAGGGTAATATAAGGTCATTCATGGAGAAGTAACAAGTCAGCTACACACTCCATGATTCTGATTTCCACTGTTCTGTTCCCACAAAAGGACAAAATCATTAATGCTTCAAGGAAAGCAGGGTCCTTTCTGTTCCTCGGTTCTGGAAATGTCATCCTCATGCCTTCCCTAGTGGGGCCCTGGGGTGATGTCCTCTCCTGGACCTGCCACCATCCCTGCCTTTGCGGAGGGCAGCCAGTGGGTTTTGGAGCCCTGAGGAAAGATGACGGCTTGACCCCCGAGGAGAGGCTTAGTAAAAGCAGTTCAGTGGGGCAAGGGGAGTAGGATCATATGGTTCAAGGGTTAAGATGTTGGATATAGTTCAGGTTTTTTCTTTAGATGATCTGGGCACGATAGAGTACGGATCAGAATAGTCTTTCTGCCACCTGCCCCTGAGCCTTGCGTGGAAAGCTAATCTCCCTGATGACCCCGCTCTCCTGCGTGAAACACGGGCCTGCGGGTTTCGGTGGCCGCCGGCTCGGAGAGCGGCTGCACCTGGAGGGCAGGCCACAGGGACCTGATGCCATGCCCTCCAGGCCTCGACCTCTGACGTTTGCTTTTCTTCTAATAGAGACTGCCAGAAGCAGAACACTGGCTCGCTCACTAGTGTGCGTTAGACTAGGAACGTGTACGGACCACCGTGTCCGAACGATGCAGATTTCATTCCTGTGCGGCTCCCGGAAGGAGGCGTAGCATTTCGGTTGTTTTATGCCTGACATACATTCTTAATCTTCACAAAAGCCTGTGAAGTAGGTAAGGAAAGGAGCAGTGACCCCATTTTGTGAGATGAAAGAGCTCTTCAGTGTCAGCTGGCCCTCGAGTTTCGTTTTCTCTCTCCTGCTGCCTTCCTGTCATAATTCCTATGCCCCCATTACCATTTGTTAGAGGTGCGCGCGCGTGTGTGTGTTTGCTTTTTGTTTTGAGGGGGGAGTTTATTCCCTTATTAGCCGGTTAGTTTGTTAAGAGGGAAACTGGTCCTCGGAACGGTTTTTGTGTGTGTGAAATGCTACTACTTTTTCTTATACTTGGCAATTCATTGCATATCGGAGGGGAGAAAATTCAGTGCTAAATACCCGAATGCAGAAGAGTCCCCAAGTGTCCAAGCTCACAGGTCTGCCGGATGACCGCACAGTCACTGTGTCACTTACAGGATGCCACAGTATTTTACACTGTCTTGAACAGGGTAACACGGGGAACAACAAAGTGCGTAGGGGCTTTATCTCTGTGACTCTCGGGAATGTTCCCAAAAGAATGTCAAAAGGAGGAGAGATGGGATGACCTGCTTTCAGAGGACAGCAACAGTCTGAGGAAATGAGCAGGGTTCTTGGGAGTCATTGTAGTCTGCCTTGATTCGAGACTCCCCCCAGGACCAAAGTGAAGCCATAGGAGTTGTTGGTCCTGCCATGAACTGGTGAGTTCTCTGTTCTAAAAACTGGCCCAGGCCAACATGTGTGCTTGTTTCTGGACAGGTTTCTGGGTGCATGACTTCAGTGCTTAAATCCAAGCATTTATCTCTTTTTCTTTCAAAGTTCCCTTAATCATGTATTGCTTTGGATGAAGAGAAGCTCCTCTTGAGTCAGCCGCCATGTGTCAGGCGCCGCTAATTGGTTTACTGGTGTTTAATGCTCACAGCGTGCACCGGGGCGTCTCCTCACGCTCCCTCTTTAACTGAGGGAACTCAGGTAAATGGGGGCAAGGAGCACAATGATATGAAGCCCAGGAATGCCAAAACCCATAATTAATTTTCCTGTTGCTCCAGAGTAACAGAAGAGCCACCCGTGTGTGAGGAATTCTGGAAAAGAAGAAAAGCCTCTTCCAGAAATCTTTCGACAACCAGATTTTGTGTTGTTGAGAGCAGAGTTGAGGAGTGCTTGAGAATGCGCCGTGTAAACATCTTTCACCCACATTTTGACCATTGATGTGGTGAATGGGGCAAAACCCTCTTGCCCCCATCCCCCTCCTTCCATCTCACACCTGCTTGAGGCCGATGGCAGAGGGGCTCTGGGCCTGCAAGGAGACACCCCAGAACACACCCAAGACCCCCAGGCATGCAGCTCCTTGCTGGGAGGAGATGGCACTTTTGAACATATTTTGTGTTCCATCCAGTTTCCCAGCCCATGTTTGAAGGGACGTTTGACGTGGGACACTGGGAAAAAGACCATTGCCCTGGTGATCTCGGTCCGTTTGGGCTGCCGTAACAGCATACGGTAAACGAGGTGACTTAAACCACACGTGTTTATCTCTCACAGTTCTGGAGGTTGGGGAAGTGCAAGTTCCAGGTGCCAGCATGTTTGGGTTCCGGTGAGGACCTTCGGGTTTCCTCACATGTTGGGGGTGGGGAGTGGGTGAGGAGAGAGAAAGCTCTCTGCTGCCTCTTCTTACAATGACACTGATCCCGTCATGGGGCCCCTCCCCTCCTGACCTCATCTAAACCAAGTTACTTCCCAAACGCCTCACTTCTAGTACCATCCTACTGGGGTTAGGGTTTCGACATCAAGATTTTAGGGACACGAACATGTGGTCTGGAACCTGGGTTTCTTAAATATAGAAACCTATCTTTTTAAAGCACAGTGCGCTGCTCAAAGCATGAAATCTTAAGTGTTTTGGGTCCCATCGCTCTTCTGTCCTGTGAGCCCCGTCCGTGGGTGGTACTTTCCCACAGCTGTCAACGAACAGTGCCTTCTGCCTGGTCTGGCCGCCCCTCCAGTCATCCCCAGCCTCTGCACGGCGGGGCTCAGTCCTACTGCACAATGTGCTCCCCCACCCAGAATATCCGCCACTTCCCACAGAAGGCGGCGTGCCACGGTGGTCCCGTGCTGCCTGGGTTCAAGTCTCAGTTCTTCCAGAACTGGCCGTGTGTTAGAAAAAGTTCAACAGGTTGCCTAACCTCTGTGCTCAGTATCTGTAGGACCAAAATAATAAATAGTCCATGTCTCACAGAGCTGTTGGGAGGACTAAATGAAAAACGAATTATAAGGTACACGTTTAGTAAGTGTTAACTATATTCAGTTAAGTGTTTTAGGCACCATGATTCCAGCATTGAAATTATTAACGTTTATCCAGGTCATGCCAACCTGAAACTTCAGCTTTATCGTCACATTCTCTGAATTCTTCCCTAAAATGCACATACAAGCTAATTGCTAAAATCACTGCTGTAAGGTGGGTTTTTTTTTTTTAAATAAATCCCATTTCCATACCAAATTAAAGTTCCTTTAAAAAAGGGAGTCTTAGTATTTATTTCAGTACCAAATAAAGTTCTTATCACGTACAAGATAGCAAATACTCGCATGAATTTTTTAAAATGTCTTCTTGTGTATTTGAATTAACAGAATTCATAAAGATTCATTGAAAAGGAAATTGCCCATCATGCCACCAAATAAGTTGCTATTCAAATAACAGGAACATTTGCCAAACCACCAAAATGTTTATAACTTGGAATTGTTTTAGTAGCCATCATATCATATGTATTTTGTAATATTTTGGTCAAAAATATGGATTGAAAAATAAAGATTGAAGTGGAAAATCCGAAGACTTTGGACTTGACCACTATGATGCCTAAGGTGTTGCTTCCCAGCCATCTAACCTTGGCCAAGTTACTTTATCTTTCTGAAACATCACGTCCCTTCTATAAAATAAGAGTGAAGAAACTTAATCTCCTAATGTCATGGTGAGGATCAGAGGTAATGTATATAATAAAGCACTTGATACTTGACTCAAAGTAATATACAATAAAGTCTAATTAGAAAATATAATTCATGGAATTTTAAAATATTTTTAATTTTATTGTAAATATGAGGGTTCTTTAAATTGTAAGAACTTAAAAATGAAACATTTTCTACTTCGTACAAGATACAAATACTTGTCATGTTACGCAAGCTTTTGGATTACCATTGAGAACATGCCAGGTGCTTAAGCTTATTTCCAAAGGGCCCGCGCTCCCTGCTTTCCCCACATTTTGTGCACTAATCAGACACATAAATTGTTTCTATCTCTCCAGAAGCATCCAGAAAAAAATGAGTGGTGAATTGCTGATGTGGAATTATTTTTTATTAGAAAAAAATCATTATTTTTCTTATTTTCTAATAAAAATGATGCATTCAATAAAACAATCCATGGCGCACGCTGGCCCTATTGCCCTTGACTGTGAAGTGAAGAGTGATCATTTTATCTTAGTCACGTGTAGCTACAGCCGGCTCATTACAGTGGGATCAACGTTTGGCACCACGTCCGTGCTGCCAACAAAGTCACTAGATTTCACCAGCAGCTAATCTGTGTGCTGCCTTCTCCATGACCTGCCTAGATATGGGGGGAACACCAGAATTTGGGCAATTCCCAAACAGCCTTGAGATTAAGTTATATTAAAGAGAGTTAAACTCAAAAGCAAAAAAGCCATTAAAGGCTGTTTTGCTATCAACAACCTTCCCAGGGGAAACAAGGAATCGACTGCTAGAACTGTTTAAAATGAAATTGCTCAAACATAAAAATTCACAATATGGAAACCAAGACATTCTTAACCAATGGGTCAAAGAAGAAATCACAAGGGAAATTTGAAAATAACCTTGAGACAAAAGACAATGAAAACACAGCATACCAAAATTTACAGGATACAGTGAAAGAAGGAAATGTATAGCTGTCAATGCACGCATTATAAAAGAAAGATCTTAAATCAATAACCTGTCTACCTTAAAGACCTAGAAGAAGAAGAGCAAACTCAATTCAGAGCCGGCAAGTGGAAAGAAAGAAAAGAGTGGAGCAGAGATAGGAAGAGAAAAGCAGAGAAATCAATGGAACCAAAAGTTGGTTCTTTGAAAAGAGCTACGGGATTGATAAAATTTCACTGGAATGACTATGAAAAAGAGTGAGAAGGTTTAAATTACTAAGAATGAAAGTGGGGACATTACTATTGATTTTACAGAAATAAAGTTTATAACAGTACTACGAGTGATTGCAAATTGATAACCTATATGAAATGCACAAATTTCTAGAAGCATAAAACCAACCAGTGCTGAATCATGAAGACAAAGTATCTGAATAGACCTATAACTGATGAGGAGACTGAATCAGTAATCAAACCCTCCCACAAAGAAGGTGTCCCTGGTGAGTCTGCCAGTTATTTAGAGAATTAACCCGAGCGGCATCTGGGTGGCTCAGTTGGTTAAGCGTCTGACTCTTGATTTCTGCTTAGGTCATGATCCCAGGGTTGTGAGATTGAGCTCCACATTGGGGCTGGTATTCTCTTCCTCTCCCTCTGCCCCTTCCCCCTTTCTCTCTGTCTAAGGGTGGGGGTGGGGGGAGGACGCCATTTTTTCTCAAGCTCTTACAGCAAATTGCAGAGAAGGGAACCCTTCCTAACTTACTCTATGAGGCCAGAAGGACTGTGACACCAAATCCAGACAAAAACACCTCAAGAAGAAAACTTCAGGCCAATATCCCTTATGAATACTGATGCAAAAATCCCTGACAAAATACTAGCAAAACTGAATTTGGCAGCACATTTGAAGGATTGTAGATTATAACCAAGAGGACTTGGACCTGGAACGCATGAGTGATTTAACATGAAAATCAACAGAATGAAGGAGGAAAAAAACCCAATTGTTTCGATTGATGAAGAAAAAGCATTTGACAAAATTCAACACCCTTTCATGATAAAAACACTCAGCAAACTAGGAATGAAAGGAAACTACCTCAACGTAATAAAGTCCATATATGAAAACCCCACAGCTAACACCATATGCGGTGTTTTTCCTCTAAGATCAGAAAGAAGACGAAGATGCCCCCAGTCTTGCCACTTCTACTCAAGAACAGTATTGGAGCTTCTAGCCAGAAGACTTGGGTAAGAAAAAGAAAGAAAAAGCACCCAAATTGGAAAGGAAGTAAATTAATTCTATTTACAAGTAATGTGGCCTTATATGTGGAAAACTCTAAGGATTCCACACACTCACAACACAAAGACTATTAGTTCAACAAATGGTATCAGGGAAACTGGACAGCAACATGAAAAAGAAACTAGACCCACTTTCTTACACCACACACAAAAATAAATTCAAATGGATTAAAGACCTGAATGTGAAACCTGAAACCATAAAAATCCTAGAACATAGGCAGTAACCTTTTTGACATTGGCTGTAGCAACTTTTTTCTAGATCTGTCTCCCGAGGCAAGGGAAACAGAAGCACAAATAAACTGTTGGGACTTTATCAAAATAGAAAGCTTCTGCACAGGGGCGCCTGGGTGGCGCAGTCGTTAAGCGTCTACCTTCGGCTCAGGGCGTGATCCCGGCGTTATGGGATCGAGCCCCACATCAGGCTCCTCCGCTGGGAGCCTGCTTCTTCCTCTCCCACTCCCCCTGCTTGTGTTCCCTCTCTCGCTGGCTGTCTCTCTCAAATGAATAAATAAAATCTTTACAAAAAAAAAAAAAAAAAAAAAAGCTTCTGCACAGCAAAGGAAACTATCAACAAAACTAAAAGGCAACCTGCAGAATAGGAGAAGATATTTGCAAATGACATACCCTATAAAGAGTGTGTGTATAAAATACATAAATATTAGAGAATTTATGCAACTCCATACCAAAAACCAAATAATCCAATTTAAAAATGAGCAAAAAACATGAACGACATTTCTCCAAAGAAGACATCCAGATGGCTGACAGACACATGAAAAAATGTTCATCACTTACCATCGGTGAAATGCAAATCAAAACTGCAAGGAAATATCATCTCACACCTGTCAGAAGGCCTAAAATCAGCAACGCAAGAAACAACAGGTGTTGGCAAGTGTGTGGAGAAAAAAGAACCCTAGTGCACTATTGGTGGGAATGCAAACCAGCGCAGCCACTGTGGAGAGCAGTATGGAGGGTCCTCAAAAATTTAGAACTAGCCTACGATCCAGCAATTGCCCTACTGGATATTTACCCAAAGAGTACAAGAACACTAATTCAAAGGGATACTTAAACCCACATATTTATAGCAGCATTATTACAATACCCAGATTATGGAACCAGTCCACATGTCCATGAGTTGATGAATGGATAAAAAAGATATCACACACACACACACACACACACACACACAAAATGGAATAAAAAAGAATGAAATTTTGCCATTTGCAATGACCTAAATGGACCTAGAGAGTACAATGCTAAGCAAAATAAGTCAGAGAAAAACAAATACCGTATGATTTCACTCATGTGGAATTTAAGAAACAAAACAAGCAAAGGGAAAAGAGACAAACCAAGAAAGAGACTCTTAATTATAGAAGTCAAACTACCCAGGCACCCCTAGGCAATCATTTCCTAAGCATGACACCAAAAGCACAGGAAAGAAAAAATGAGATAAACTGGACTTAATCAAAATTACAAACCTTGTGCAAAGGACAATAACAAGAGAGTAAAAAGACAATCACAAAATGGGAGAGGGCGCCCGAGTGGCTCAGTCGGTTAAGAGTCTGCCTTCAGCTCAAGTCATGATCCTGGGGTCCTAGGATCGAGTCCCACATCAGGCTCTCTGTTCAGCAGGGAGCCTGCTTCTCCCTTTGCCTGCTGCTCCCCCTGCTTGTGCTTTCCCCCTTACCTCCTTCACTCCAGCCATATGGCCTCCTTGTTCCTGGAAAACTCCCAGCATACTTTACCTACCTTCAGGGCCTTTGCACTTGCTGCTTCCTCTGTCCGGCATGCTCTTTCCCCAAGTACCTACAAACCTTTCATCAGGTGACCAGCTGTCTGTGCAAAAGAGATTTCCCTGAATGCCTCATATGAGATAACAACCTTCCCCAGCCCCCGACACACACACAAAGACAGCAATCCCAGTGTGCTTTATCTCCTCCACGGTATTCGTCACCAACGGACACCGTACATTTGTTCATCTTTGACCTGTCTTCTTCCCTAGAAGGTAAGCTCCGTGAGGGGCAAGTGCTGTTTTGTTCACAGGTATTCTCAGTGCCGAGAACAATGTATGACGACACTCAGTGCTCCGTGAATATTTATTGAGAGAATAAATCCATTTAATAAAATACCCAACAGCTGTTTAAAAAAGGTGACATAAGTCAATACTTGCTGACATGGCAGGATCCTCAAAATACTGTCATGTGAAAAGGGCCGGTGAGTGAACCAAAGGCACAGTGTGGTGACATCGACGGGGGAGGGGGAGCCATAGCAGCGAAAAAACCTGAAAGGGTATATGTCGCACTTAACAGGGGTTAGCTCTGAGAGTAGAAAGGCGAAGTGTGTGTGTGTGTGCGCGCGCGCTTTGTCTTATGTGGGAACAGCCTTAGTGTGTGTGTGTGTGTGCTTTGTCTTATGTGGGAACAGCCTTAGTCCCAGGTCTATTTCTTGGTATTTATCCTACCGAAATACAGATGTATATCTCAGTTTTGTTCACAATGGCAAACAAAACAAAACAAACAGAACAAACCCTGACACAGCCTATGTGTTGACAACAGGGTGTTGGTCAGATAAATTTCAAGATACTCCTATACAATGAACTTCTTTTTAATCTAGAGATTAGCAAATAATGGCCTGCAGGTTAGTCCATTTTTTTTAATAAGCAAAGTATTATTGAAATATAGCCATGCCCCTCCCCCCACATATTGTCTCTGGCTGCTTTCCCACTCCCAGGGCTGAGTCGTGTAGTTGTCACAGAGACCGTGTGGCTTGCAAAGCCCCAAATATTTCCTTTACAGGAAAATGTTGCTGACCCCCTGGACTAGAATATAGTAATTAAAATTTATTTGTGGGAAAACAACATGGAAATGTTAATGGTATATATTTGTTCACGTTTATTAAATATGTAGATACGATAAATAGAAATATTTATCTGGATTTAAAATATCATAGATACACAGACAGGAATATTGGAAATACACAGAAATGTTACAAATTACCTAAGTGGAAAAAATCAAAAGGTGATTATTTCCTTTTTTTATAGTTTCCTGCATTTTCAAATTTTCTAAAAATACTTATGTATTACTCTTTTTAAAATCAGAATAAAAAACTGACTTTCAAATATCTGGTTTCCTGTGAGTATATTCTTGACTAAAGGAAGGTATAGGTAACTTAAAAAAAAAAAAAAGAAGGCTTTTTTTAAAGTAATCTCTACACCAAATGTCGGACTCAAAGTCATGACCCCAAGATCAAGAGTTGCACGCTCTTCTGATGGAGCCAGCCAGGCGTCCTGGAAAGAATAGGTAATTTTCAGTGTCCTTCCTAAAATGTGATTCTTCAAGACCCTTAGAAATGAGGCTTCGTTATCAGGCGAAGGGCCAAGCATGCCACCTGCCTCAGGGAGTCACAATGCCTAGTTTTGTTAGGCAACCAGCTTATACTTCACCTTATAAATACACTTCATTTTTTCAGATTTTATTGACTGCTCGTGTTGTTATTAAGCAGGGTCAAGTTCAAAGTCCTGACAATCTGATCCAGAGGGCAAATATCAGGGACTGCAGGAATCTTTAGACTCCTGATGTTACAGCTCCCTCATTTTACCATGAGAAGAAAATGAGTGTCAGAAGGTTAACAGCTTGTCCATGGCAACCCAGTTAGGTTTGGTCAGAGCTCCTGTGTGGTTTCCACGATGACTTACGCATAATAAACGGAAGTAAATGTTAGGGGAGAAGAAAAGAACAACAGGGATTTTGGCGATTCTTCAACCTACAAAAATCAAACATCAGGAATCCTTAACAGCTACAGCCAGGCTAACTAAAGTAAGGGAACGTTTAATTTTTAACCACTTTTTCTGTTATTCCTCTTTTTTTTTTCTTAATTAAGATTTTACTTATTTATTTGAGAGAGACAGCATACACACTTGGAGGGGGAAGGACAGGGACAAGCAGACTCTACTGAGCACAGAGCCCCATCCAGGGCTTGATCTCACGACCCTGAGATCATGATCTGAGCCAAAACCAAGAGTCAGAGGCTTAACCAAATGAGCCACCCAGGATCTCCTCTGCTATTCCTCTTTATTTACATACTAAACCCCTGGTCACTGTTACAACAACAATGTATCATGTACCTGTTACTGCTGGCATTCACAGTGGTAACTAAGTCTTCTTACTTCACCATGCCTTTTCTCCCAAGATACTGGATTTTTTTTTTTTTTTAATTTGTCCTACTGAGATACAATTTGCCTACAGGGAAATACACAGTTTGGTGTTGACAAATGCATGCACCCAAGTAACCAACACTCCGATCAAGATGTAGAACTTATCTACCACCCCAGGATAATCTCTCATGTCCCTCCCTAGTCAATCCCACCTCCTGGTCTGATTTCTTACCACGGATGAGTAAAGCCTGTGCTAAAACTTCATTTAATGCAATTATTCAGTATGCACTCTGCAGAGAACAAGATGGAGGCACTCATGTCAAGCAGGGGCCTGCATCAGGCAGGGGACACAAGCAGTGAAAGGTACTGCAGCTACAAGATATCCCCAGGACAACCATCAGCTGACACCCCAGAACTGGTAACAAGCAGAACCAGAAGGGGTCTGCAGGGGCCCGAGGCTGAGTAAATCCCTTTAAAAAGGAGAGGATTTTTGCAGCAAACTGTCAGACTCTTCAGACATGACTTCTCTATGTCTGCGCACTCGGAAAAGGCAGCTGCCGCAGAGGCTCTGCCCGCGGATCGCCTTCACCGCTTGAACGCGGTTAGCGGTAAGTGCTGAGCGCTGACCCAGACGGGACAAGGCCTTATCTCAACTGGGTGCCCACAGGCCGACCTCAGAGTTTGGGTCGTTCACCCGCTCGCTGCACCCTTCCGTTATCGTGCTTGTTGTGTGGCTTGTCTTGGGCCCTGCTCTGCGCGCCGTGTAAGAAGCCAAGTTTAATCACATGGTGCAATGTCATTGAGTTCGGAATCCTGAGCCTGCTTTATAGTTGTGTAAACTTGCTTTAGGACCGAATAAAACTGGAAGCCACAGCTCCCGTGTGCAACTTCACAGAGTGCTGCTGACGCAGTCTTTCGTGTCCGGATTTTTCACCCAGCATAATGTTTTCCGAGAAACATCACGGAGTGTACCATAACCTATCCCTTTTCTCTCGCTGAGTAGTAGTCTTTTATCAACACACCACGGTATCCTTCTTTCTTTTGTTGAAGGACACCTGGACTATTTTCAAATAAAAAATTTTGTTCCAGTCCTAGCACCACTTTATCCAAACAAAAAAGAAGTTTTGGGAATTGGCTTTTGTTACTTTTGAGATTCTGCTTTCCGCTGATATTTAGATTTTTCAGGGACCTCCCTCCCTTTATTCTCTGCAGAAAAACCATAGCACATACATGCAACTGGAGAGGAATGAAGTGGGTAACATTGAACATCGGCAAGTTTACTTATTCACGGGAGGCATAAAGGCTGAATATAGAAAACAGTTAATATTCTGTGTGGTCTCACAATCAGATTTTGGAAAGGGTAGGAAAAGCTGCAAAGGGTGATAAAAGGGCAGGAGGAGTAGAAGCCTATAAAGTTTAAACTGTTATTAGGGCCCCAATGATAATTCTTATAATGATAGCTTGTGCTTACCAAGCTTCAACTAAAGGCTAGGCATTGTGCTAATTATTTCGTCCAATTCCTATGCTTGAGGTGAGTACATTTATTACCCCAATTTCATGTACGGCACGTAGATGCTCCGAAAGTACAGAGAGAAGCCCGTTAACACTACACATCGAACACACTCACGTGAGTATATATGAAGTAAATCATAGAAACTTAAAGGAAATGAAGCGGTTACTTTTTAAGTGCCTTGTGGAATTGGGCAACTAAATTGTATAAATAGCATTTCTACTCTCTCTTTTCATTAGCATTTTGCAAACTCTTCTTAAACCATAAGCCCTCTCTGTTCATGCTCGCTGACTGAATGGGTGCAGCGTGTGGCATTTACTGCCCGGGGAATTACAAACCAGCTGGACAATTGTAGTTTCACAAGTAGAGTAATTTAATGCCACTCTTGGAAACAAAATAGTAAGTGCTTAGATATTTTAGATATACTGTTACCAACACTTCTGACCAAAACTCTTGTAAATCAAGAAGGATTTCAGTGGGAAAGCGACTGGTGTAAAATTATCCTTGGGGATTCAATAAAAAATGATTTTTCCCCCTCAATGCTCTCCTTGTCTTCCTTCCCCTCGCTCCCTACCCCAAAGACCTTTTAGTATTCTCTTAACTGCTACTGATTATATTTTATTCACATATTTAAAATAAGAAGAGTGGAGCAGAAAGTATTCCTTTCTCTGGCAAGAAAGCCTTGAATATATTTTGGGGAAATTTAACCCTCCCTGGATGATCTATGTAGTTTGATGTTTAAAATAGTTTATCCAGGGGCACCTGGCTGACTCAGTTGGTAAAGCATGCAGCTCTTGAACTTGGGGCTGTAAGTTCGAGCCTCATGTTGGGTGTAGAGATTACTTAGCAATAAAATCTTTTTAAAAATTTAAAATAGGTTTCTCCATGGTGTTATGAACAATTAGCTTCCTGTATTAGTTTGTGAGGGCTGCCGTAACACATGGGTATTTAAACAGCAGGGGCGCCTGGGTGGCTCAGTTGTTAAGCGTCTGCCTTCGGCTCAGGGCATGATCCCAGCGTTCTGGGATCGAGCCCCACATCAGGCTCCTCCACTGCGAGCCTGCTTCTTCCTCTCCCACTCCCCCTGCTTGTGTTCCCTCTCTCGCTGGCTGTCTCTCTGTCACATAAATAAATAAAATCTTAAAAAAATAAATAAATAAAAAATAAACAGCAGAAACCTATTGTCTCACAGTTTGGGGAGCTGGAAGTCCAAGATCAAGGTGTCAGCAGGGTTGGTCTCTTCCGAGGCCTCTCTCTTGGACTTCAGACAGCCATCTTCTCCCCATGTTTTCACGTGGTCTTCCTCCAGTGTTTGTGTCCTAATCTCCTCTTTACAAATGACACCAACCATATTGGTTTAGGGTCTGCTCATTTTATCTTCATTTTACCCTCATTACCTCTTAAAATCCCCTATCTCAAATACAGTCGCATTCTGAGGGGCTGAGGTTAGGACTCCAACATACGAATTTTGAGAAAACATGATTCAGTCCATAACACTTCCTATCTGCATCATAGAGCTGTTAACCCAACAAAATTAGAGAATATTCAGGAAAATGCTATAAATGCAATTATTTCCTGTCCAAGAGGGTGTTTGTTAGCGTTGTTAAATTAGTCACATTTCTACTATTTTAAAATTATTTTTGAACTTAAGTTGGTTGTATGGGAAGATGTCAGTAGCTACTATTTTAGAGAGCAAGAATATGAAGAGAATCAGGACATGTTGAAGATCATATCTACAAACAAGTAGTTAAATTTTTAGAAATTCTCTAAGTTCAAAAAAATCAGAAAGCTAACAATAATTATAGAGCATATGAGGTGTAGGGTTTTCGTTGTTGTCGTTTAGTTTAAAATAACGTATGGAGAGCATGGCAAAAATAGTCTCAGAACAGAGTGGACTTGAAATTTAACATATCCTGCTGGCATCACTTGCCTATAGAAAAATTAGAATGGATCATAGAATGTATGAAAAGGACTCACTACACTTTGGTCACACTTTTATAAGTACAGTGTGGTGTTCAAACTTTTAGTGTGTGTGTATGGGGGGGGGAGAAGTAAAAGGATCCGAAATTGGAAAAAGAACAGATTGTTTGCTATGATCAATTAAACTGATTCGTAAGAAACTGACCTTTCGGTAGATAAAAAGTCATCTGACATCGACAATTCTATGTGTCCACATTAAAGAGAAATCAGAGGATTTAGCCTATAGATGATGGACAGGAAAGCTCCCAGGAGCCATTATCACGGAAGATTAAAGGGCTTTGTCTTAAACGTCTTGTACAATTCATACTTAATATCTCAGTCTCAGCATTTCAGGTTTGGTCTCATACCAATAATAATATTGTCATCCCTCTTCACCCGGTTAATTTTCTTTTTATATTATTAGCTACTTTAATCTACCAAGTCCATTCTTCTTTATCTATTCCTGGATTCGTCTTGGTGCTTTACCCAGGCTACATGCTGAAATAAACGTTGAGCTTTCACTCTCCGAATAAAGTTTTCCTGCCAGAGGCTAGCTCTGAGAGCTTTACTCCCGCCTCACCCCGCCCCCCGCCCATCCTTCCCGCAGCGTCAGCCTCCTGCACCTGCAAATTCTGCACTTTGCTTTCCCATCGTCCTCCTGTCTCCGAGCGGAGGAAACTGTGCCTTCTTCCTCTGAACCCCGGTTTAGATAAAGCAGCAACCCCTTGTCTTTGCTACCGAGGTGAGGGCGGGGACCCTTAGGGTAGAGGTGCTGGTGTTGAGGCTGAGTCCTGTCAGCGGCCTGTTCATCAGGCACGGTTTATACCCTGAAATGACACACGGGTAACACGAGGAAATCGACAGCCAATCAGAATGCAAGCATCTTTGTGTCAGGGGCAGCAACCGCCTTGCCCAACCCCGAGGAGAGGCGCAACAGGACTTCGGGGTCAAACTTTCAGCTCGCGCGCCCCGCCTACCAGAGGACCGCTTCTACCGCGGTGCGAGCGCGTCCCCGTTTCTGCTCGGGCGTAGC
This sequence comes from Ursus maritimus, assembly GCF_017311325.1. NCBI lineage: Eukaryota > Metazoa > Chordata > Mammalia > Carnivora > Ursidae > Ursus > Ursus maritimus. The sequence continues at coordinate 3,835,952 of NW_024423453.1, forward strand.
CGATTGGAGGCGCGGGCAGAATGCGGTGGGCGCAGCCAATCCGGGGCGCCCTCCGCCGCTCTTCTCCCCGCCCCCCTCCTTGCGGCGCAGTGAGCAGCCTGCGTCCGGGGAGCCGGCGCCGCTGTCAGCTGGCGCCGCTGTCAGCTCGCGGTCTCCAGGGGTCCGCGGGAGGAGGCCGAGGCTGCGGACGCGGGCGCCCAGGCCATGGCCGCGCCCGGGCTGCCGCAGCCCCCCGCCGAGGGCTCGCCCTGGCCTCTGCGCCTGCTGCACACGCCTCCAGAGCTGCTGCGGCTGGACCCCACCGGCGGCGCGCTGTTGCTGCTCAGCCTCGCGGCGCTGCTCGGCTGGGGCTGGCTGTGGCGGCACCGGGCGCGGGGCATCCCCCCCGGCCCCACGCCCTGGCCCGTGGTGGGCAACTTCGGCTTCGTGCTGCTGCCTCCGTTCCTCCGACGGAAGAGCTGGCTGCACCGCCGGGCGAGGGCCGCGGGAATGGAGCCCTCGGCCCTGGGCCCGCAGTTGCTCCTGGCCGACCTGGCTCGCGTGTACGGCAACGTCTTCAGCTTCTTCATCGGCCACTACCTGGTGGTGGTCCTCAGCGACTTCCACAGCGTGCGCGAGGCGCTGGTGCAGCAGGCCGAGATCTTTAGCGACCGCCCGCGGGTGCCGCTCGTTTCCCTCGTAACCAAGGAGAAGGGTGAGCCGGAGCCTTGGGGGTCGCGGGCCGCGTGGACGCGCGATGCGGCGCCCGGGGCTCCCGGTGCGCGGGGCTGCGGTTCCTGCGCCCTTTCCAGCCCGCGCACCTAGCCACCTGCATCCAGCCCCGAAAGGGGAGGGCGGCGGCGACGCGTCCCTTTAACGGTGCCTTTAAGATCGCCTCCAGCTGCTGGATGGGTCACTCCTTCATAGTCCAAGATCAGAAGTAGGAAACCCACCAGAAAGTTGAGGAAGGGTAATGGGGACAGGGGTGGGGGTGGGAAGCAATGTGCGAAAGCCAGACTCTACCTTTCCAGGGATATTCTGTCCTTCCCAGAATAAGGCCTCATTCTCAAGGCTGTATCCCCAGGGGAAACTTTGGCCATGTTAGAAGGAGGCAGGGATATTCTTTACACCTTCTGAGTTCTGAGTGAGAGTTTAAAAAGATATTTTCCATAAGATATAAGGTCCAGAAAACACTTTAGGAGCCTATTAGCAAACCTCATTTACTGGGTTTGTAGCCTCTGATTTCAGCTTCTGGAAATCCAAGTTGGGCAGTTTTGAAGGTTGGGAAACATTATCATCTGCAATAAAAGATCACATTTACCCTTTCCTTAACCCCACGCCCCCCTTTGTTTATCAGGCTTACCCTTTGTTTTACTGACTGAGTCAGATGTTGATTTAATTGCCTTTCATCAATCAGGTGTTAAATCTAAATGTCTTTCCCTCCAGAAGCTTTTTCTCACTTCCTCTCCAATTTAGGCTCCCTTTTGGAACCAATTTCTATGCACAATTGCTTTTCCTTTACTGCACTTAACAAAACTGGGGCTGCATAATTTTGTAACTGGATGTGGGTCTTCACCACTAGACTGACGTCTAGGAGAATGTGGAATGTGGCATAAAGAGATCCAGGCTTTTTAGAATCTGATTAAGCCAGAGTTTGGATCGGGATTTTAAATGAGTAGTAATGATGATCAAAATGTTTTAATGTCCCACTGAAAAACAAATGTCACCATCCATAATGCACCATTTCCATGCCTTCACACATCACTGCTGCTTCTACCTAGAGTTTTCTTCCCATCTCATGGCTGGCTAGAGAACTCCTGTTTGCTTTGCTTTGCTTTTCTCTCCCTTTTTATAAAAAAAAAAAAAAATCGTAGTGAGATACACATCATAAGATTTGCCATCTTAACCATTTTTAAGTTCAGTGACATTAAGTCATTCACATTGTTGTGAAACCATTACGACTTTCGGCAGAACACTTCTTATCTTGGAAAACTGAAACGTCATAACCATTAAACAAACATTAAAAAAGCTCCCTCCTTGGGGCACATGGCTGGCTCAGTTGGTCGAGCATTCAACTCTTGATCTTGGGGTCATGAGTTCAAGCCCCACGTTGGGGATAGGGATTATTTAAAATTAAACAAAAACAAACAAAACCCCTTCCATCCTCTCTCTAGCCCCTGGCAACCAGTGTTCTATTTTCTGCCTCTACAAATACGACTATACTAGGTACTTGATATAAGTGGTATCGTCCCATATTTGTCCTTTTGTGACTGACATATTTCACTTAGCATCATGTTCTAAGGTTCTTCCACGTTGTAGCTTGTGTGAGAATTGCCTCCCTTGTTAACTCTGAATACTATTTAATTAAATGTCTATAACACATTTTGTTTATCCTTTTGTCTGCTGATGGAACTTGGGGACTTCTGCCTTTTAGGTATTGTGAAAAATGCTGCTAGGAACTTGGCACACATCCATGTGAGTCCCTCCTTTCAATTCTTTTGGGTAGAAACCCAGAAATAGAATTGCTTGATCATGTGGCAATTCTATATTTAATTTTTTGAGTAACTGTCTTACTGTTTTCCATGGTGGCTGCGCCATTTTACATTCTCTGGTGGCAGTGAATAAGGTTCCAATCTGTCCACATCTTCACCCACAGTTGTTATTTTCCATTTTTTCACACCTGCTTGTCTGTCACCTCTTTGAGAATGTGTTCCCTGACAGACTCTCTACACCACCAGGGAGAGGTGAGCTACCCTTTCTCCATGATACCACTGTTGCATTTTAAACTCTGCTCCCCACCCACCCCTGCCGGTCAGTCAGCACATCTCCTCCCTTCCTCCTGCAGATACAGTTCTGCATCCATCCACTTCTTTCCATCTCCATTGTCAACACCCTCAATCAGTACCATCATTTTTCATCTGATAGTTGAATACTCTTAACTAGCCTGCTTCCTCCCCTCTAGTTTTTTTGCAGACAGCAGCCAAGGGATCTCTTTTAAAAAACCGTGAATCAAACTATGTTGCTCCCCAGCTGAAACCAGCTGCCTCTGTGTCCTTGACCTACTGCGCTCCGAAGGACCTGGCCCCTGCCTGCCTTTCTGACTTTAGCTCTTTTCATCCTGCCTTTACTTGTTCATTGCAACTTGCTCTAGAAAAATTAAGCAGATTCCTGCCAAGCTTGTGACTGTTTCGGTCTGCTTGGTTTGTTGTCCTTGGACATGGAATAACTTTTCACTTGACTGACTCCTTATCCTCTCTCAGGCCAATTGTCACCTTTCAGTCCTATTTTAGACACTGCCCAGTATCACAACGTATTTTATCTCATTCATATTTCACTCATTAAACGCCTTGAAAATACTTAGGTTACGACCAGCTCCACCTATCAATGGAATATAAACTCTGTGAGGGCAGAGATTTGGTTCATCTTGTGAACCACTGTTTCGCCACTTATCGGTACAAGTGGGTAATCAAGACATGAGTGAATTTGTGCATACGAGCGTCTGTTGATGTACTTACTACATTACATTGTAATTTTTTTTTTGCATGTCTATCGTTTCCTCTGGATTTTTTTTTTAAAGGTATGAGTTAGATTTTCTTCTTTGTGGTCCTTCTTGGTGGGTTTATGGTTTGCTCAAAAATCTGTAATAAACAGTTTCTAAGTATTAGTTGGGTCACAACTTATTATTAGATCCTTTATGTAGGAAAGGACTGGGTACCTGGGGTAACTTGGTGTTTCAGCATCGCAAAACATCCATTCCCCCAAGAGACCATTAGGATTTTTTAGGTGATACTGCTCAGACGGCCTAATGGATGTGTGTTGGGTCATGTGCTGTGAATTGAGAAAAATACTGTGGCTGGCGAAGGTGATTGACAAGAGAAGGTGAAGGAAGAACCGTAGGCCACAAAGGAAATGCTGTGGGGTTAACTTAGAGTAGAGAACAGATCATCTGGATAGGAAAATGTAGATAACTGAGGAATTTTTGTAATGGAACTTTTTCTAGGGTGAAGAATAAAAGGGGAGAATGTGAGTTTATTTCAAGATGTCCCTCAAAGGGTGAAGGACCAGACAAATTCTGAGCAGACTTTATAGATTGAGAAATGGGTAGCCTGCAGTTACCAGCCTGAAGAAGAAAAGCCAGGGGGCTAAAGGCTGAGCTGCTGAGCTCAGCAGGATTTGGGGAGTGCCCCGGCTGCCTCTGGCTACTGTTCCCAATGGCAGAATTGTAAACTGTGAAGTTGCCTAGGAAAGACGTGTAGAGTACAGGAGAAAGAGAAATGGTCTCAGGAATTAGAGGTCAATAACATTATTTATTGCAAGATATTTTTGGAGAATGTTGCTGCCTAAGTTGGCGAGACTAGCAGAGAAGTGAATGTTTCGTAAGCAGTGGTGTGCACAGGCAGGCTTGAAATAGTTGACAACACATTGCCAAAAAGTTCTAGAATGTGGGAGGTTGTTTATTTTGTTCATTATATTTGAATTTTGCAAAGCATCATGCTTAGACAAGTTGATGTTTTTTTTTTTAATTCCCAAAAAGCTGTAGTAAACTAGATAGACCATTAAGATATTTCACATTAGCCATGTCATCCTACTCATGAATCTATCTGGTTCTTTTCCCGAGCAGGAATAGAAAACAAAGTTACAAAGTCAGAGCCAAGGCTACCAAAAGAGTGCTTTACTCTAAGTGTGGTCTATTTCTTCTAAACGGTTTGTGCACATCACATTTTTATTATAAAATATTTCAAATATGAAGTTCAGAGAAGAATGTAAATTCATTTATCTACCATTCACATTTGCTTCCGATTCATAATACATAGCTTCATTTGGTATGTTTTTTAAAAACTTACATATGTTATTTGTTTGAGAGAGTGCACATGAGATCGGGGGTAGGGGGGAGAGGGGAAGAATCTTAAACAGGCTCCACGAGCAGCATGGAGCCCCGTACGGGCGCTCGATCTCACAACCCTGAGGTCATGACCTCAGCTGAAATCAGGAGTTGGATGTTCAGCGGACTGAGCCACCCAGGCACCTCTAACGTATCTACTTCCAGTTTTTGTTTGTTGATTTATGTTTCCTTGTTGATAGAAATTAGATGCTTTCTAATTTTAAAAGATTGCTAGAGGCTTCGAACAAAAGTGAAAGCAAGCTGTAGAGCCATAAAAATGGAAAGTAAAAGGAAATTTGGAAGAAGTTTAAAAGCAGGGTATAGACCAGTCAGTGTTCCCTACTTGAAAGGGGAACATGATGCAGAATGAAATTAGGAAATGAAGGTAGAAAATGAAAGTTCATCTGGGGAATTTAAAAATGAATGAGGAAAGCAGGATAACCATATTTTGTAGTAAGGTCAGTAAAATAGGTATTTGAAATTCTTGCGTACTCATATCAAGAAGGCCTGAATTCCCACTAAGAGGAACACTTCCATGACCCCAGAGAAAGAAAGGACGGATATAATCAGTGGATGGGCAGCACCTTCTCTGCTTCAGGAGGAAGAAAACGTATGTGTGGTAAATGTAAATTGCATCAGATTTAATGTAATTTTAGTGTTTTTACTTTAGCGTATGTTTATTACTATAAAACGTTAAAACATGGACAAGGAAAAGAATTCCTTTCCATTCTTTCCAAAAAGAATTGAAAATCATCTGTGATTCCTGTCGCTTTGAGGTAGCCGTGACCGACATTTTTATGCATTGCCTTTGTCTCAGGCGACTGGACCTGTTTTAACAGCGTACCATAGCCTGGGTGGCTTATACACGACAGAATTTATTTCTCATGGTTCTGGAGGCTGGGGAATGCAAGATCAAGGCCCCAGCGGACTCGGTGTCTGGGGGGGCCCACTTCCTAGTTCCCTGATGGCCATGTGTAACCTCACATGGTAGAAGGGGGGCAAGGGAGATTTTTATAAGGATACTGATCTCATTTGTGAGGGGCGTTCACCTTTGTGACCTAAATCACCTCCCAAACACCTCACTTCAGATGCCATCACGTTGGGCATTAGGATTTAACATATGAATTTGGAGGGGGACACAAACATTCAGCCTGTGGCAACCTTCCAGTATTTTTTCTATTTGTACATGTATTTTTATCCCTTTGTTAAAAACGTAGATTCAATTAGCCAACATATAGTACATCATTAGTTTCACGTGTGGTGTTCGATAATTCATCACTTGTGTGTAACACCCAGTGCTTATCACATTGTACATGTATTTTTAAAAAGTGTATTTGCTTCTGTCAAATGAAATCATACTCACACTCTTTAAAATTGTTTTTATCACTTAAATTTTCTGAGTATGTTTCCTTATTATTCAATATTCTCCTGCAAAGATCATAAGAGCTGTACAACATTCCTTTGTGAGAATGTATCACAGTCAATTTAGCCTATCCTGCATTTGGTTTGAAGTGGATTTTTGTTTCAACTGTCTACCACTTGTTCCTCTGATAAGCACTCCCCTTTGAGGAACTCTTTGTCCTCACCACCCGTTTGTACCCACTAACTGTGGTTGGAAGAGGAGATGCCCTATCTTTATATGAACTCCCTTCTCTGGCCACAGTGACTGGTCAAGGGATAGACCCTGATCAAAGATGACTTGATCAGAATATCTTACCTCTCTGTACCAGTGGCTAGTCTATAGGCTGGGCAGAGAACTCAAAAATTTATATTCACGGCATAGTCTGGAAGTCTCAAGTCACAAAATAAACTTAAGGTGTTCTAAGTTGATATCATCATGGGACACCTGACTGAAGCATTGTATCCTACTCCAGCATTTTTCAACTTGGATCTGGCCTTTTCTCTCAGGGGAAAACAGGAGATTAGGAAGCCCAAGATAGCTCCTGATGCTTGGAAAAGCTGGTTTGAAGTAGGAAAAAATGAAGCCAGGCAGAAAGTAGTGAAAAATAGATGCAGGGAGAAAGAGTTGTGTGGCGTTTAGTCTTCTCTGAGCTCATAACACCCAGCTCTTCCTGTTTTTGGTTCCACAGCCTAACTGGCCTTTCTGCCAAACCTACTTAAGGATATATTTTTGTCATTCCCAACAGAAAGAGTCCTGATTTTTGCTTTGGAGCCATTTTTATGTTTTAGTGTTATTACCTTCCTAGAAATGAAGCCCTTATATATATATCCATGAATACCATTGCTTTTCAGGGCTGCGAATGGAGAGGTCTATGAATGGAGAGGTCAACAGCTGAACCTCTCTCAGACATTCCTAAGACCTTAAGTCATTCTGGCTCCAAAATATGAGTGTTTTGTAAAGTTTGGAACCATGAGGCCATTAATGATGTCCATGCCTCTCATCCTAGCATTCTCGGACACGGTCTCTTTGGTCATGTCTTTTGTCTTGGACTTCCTACCTGTCAACTTGTTGTCAGATGTCCCGAACCTCAACTATTAGCCACTTCTGAGAAGGTTCTCTCCATCTCCTTGCCTTATCTAAAACTGAGTTCCCTCTAAAGGTAATTTAGCTCTTCTTGAAACATCCCCTTTAACTTTGCTCAAGTTATTTAGTTTTCTAAAATATGCCTTCATACACATCTTTATTTACAAATGCAACATCCGCTCATGTGTCCTCTCTTCGGAGAAGTGCTACCTTCCCTCAGCTGACATGGTGCTCCTTCCTTTGTCTGCATTACAGTTCAATCAATACATCCTAATAGTGCAACATTCAATACAGTCCAACATAAAACATTCAATACTGTGCACTCCTATGATACAACTTCAGTACAGTCCAACATCTCACATTCAATACAACACATCCCAACAACGCCACATTCAATAGCATATATTCCAAGTCTGCAACTTCACTCCAATCCAACATACAGCATTCGATACAACATGCAACTTCAATACAGTCCAGCATACAACAGTGTATATGGATTGTTGGTTGATCTAGTTCCTCAAAAGACTAACATCTTAAAAAGAGGGATTGTGTCTTTTTAATCTATATGCCCTTAGTAACTGGCACACAGGGGACTCTAAATAAATACTGAAAAAACTGTTAGGAAAGAGGCATTTTACTAGATAAAATATGTCTAAAATACAAGTGCATAGTTTGAAAGATGGTGAGTAGATAATACAGACTGAGGACCTAATAAAAGTTTCTTGAGAAATAGGACAAAGCAGAGATATCATTTGTGATATCTTAAATTAGATGGCAGTTAAAATTAGTATCAAATCCTGAAGTTAGGAAAAAGAAGGGGGCCCAACAACACTTATGTCTGAATGCTGAATGCTGCAAGACATGGCCATGGTTAAATGCAGTAGGAGTGGCTAAGCTGTGGTTGTCTAGGAAATAGTTTATGGGGCTTTATTGAATAAAGGGAGAGTTCTCGTTTCAGGAATGGTGAAGACGTTTCCATTTCTTCTTTGTCTTGATAATCACACACCAAACCAAAGGGACTTTTAACAGAAGCACACACTCCGTCCATGGTGAAATGAATCTACAATCCTGTGCCACAACATTTGAAGAGAAAAAGTAGACCTAGGATTGGAAAATAACTTCATGGTGTGGAGGATGACCACTCTCAAGTGTCTACAAGGGGGAGGGGGTGTACTAGTGGAGTGTGAGACAGTTTACCCTGTGGAACCCCAGAAAGTCTCAGGAATTGGAGGTACCAGTGATTACAGGAGACAGGGATGGGCCACTGAGTTAGACCAGTTTCTTATCACCACAACCACTCCCTCAGAAAACAAAGTAGATGCTTTGGACAGTCTTGGGTTTTAGTGACCTCTTGGACAAGGATGTGGAGTGGGTGAGTGAGGGCAGAGAGATATGACCTTGTATCATACAAGATGAAAAGTCGCCTCTAGGTAAAGAGAGGACTCTTGAAGAGCTTCACTTGGAGTGAAAGATTGAATTTGACAGAGAACACCCAGCAAACCTGGCCACTAGCAAAAGAAAAGAAGGAAATTTGTCTTTCTTGGCTTGGACCCTGGTAAAGAAAATGTTCTCTCCTACCTCCAATCCCTGCTGCAACTAGCCCTGCCATTTTAGTGCAAAAGCAGTCACAGACTATATGTAAATGAATTACAGTGGCTCATTAACTGGCTGTGTTCTAGTAACCTTTATTTATAAACCCTGAAATTTGAATTTCATGGTTTTTGTATATCATGACATATTGTTTTGATTTTTTCCAACCATTTAAAAATACTAAAACAATCTTTGCTGACTGGCCATATAAAAAGAGGCAACAGCTGGATTTGACCTATGGGCTGAAGTTTGCTGATTGTTAATCTAGACTTTAAATAAATGTGTTAAAAATTTAAGGGTGAGGATTCACTCTGTTTCTCTAATGCAAAAAAAGGTGAGAAAGGAAAGGGAAAAAAGAATAGATACAGTAGGACTAAGTTCAAAATAATAGAAATAAATTAGTAATTATATTAAATGTAAATGGAATAAATTGACTGGCTAAAATATTGCTAGAATGGATTTTTTTAAAAATCCAAATGTATATTAATTAATTTATAAGATTTATTTATTTGAGAGAGAAAGAGAACACGCATGAGCATGTGCACAGGGGAAAGAGCAGGAGAGAATTCCCAGGCAGATTCCCACTGAGCATGGAGTCTGACCCTGCTGATCTCAATGACCCATGAGATCACAACCTGAGCCAAAAACAAGCCGAAACTGGCTGAGCCAACCAGGTGTCCCAAATGTATGTTATTTTGAAAGAGATATACCCTCCTCTGAGAAAGAGACATACATAAGGGTACATTAAAATTCAAAATAAAAGAAAGGAAAATGTTATATGGAGACAATACTTTAAAAAGAAAAGCTGATGTCTTTTTGACAATGTATACTTTAAGTCAAACTTCATTGTTAAGAAGTAATGAATTAAATGATGATAAAAGGAAGCTTTTTATTAAGCCAGGAAGATATAATAAATTTAAACTTGCATGTACCTAACAATACATATGTACCTAAGAGCAAAGATACATAGATATAAATAGCTATATCGCAGTATAATGTAGCAAAACTTGCAGAACTGCAAAGAGTAGTTGATAAATGTACCATATACCAAAATAGTTTAACATAAGTATTTGAGTAATTGAGAGAGCAGGGAGATAAAAATTTGCTAAGGATACAAAAGATTTGATTCCAACATTTACCAGTCTTTTCCTATTGGACATATAAAGAACCCTGTATCCAACAATTGATTTAAACAAAACTTCTTCTCAATTTTATTGGAAATTTTATTAAAATTGATCACATACTAGGCTAAAAAGCAAACCTCATTCGTGTCAAAAATCAGTATAAGACAATTTAGGTAGCAAAAAAATCATAACAAAAATTTTTAAATAAGATTATAATGAAAATACATGCAAACAATACTTGTGGACTATAACTCATGTGGTACTCAGAGGCAAAAATAGAATCTTAAGTTATTTATTAGGATAAAGGTCTGAAAACTAGTGAGTTAGATGACCAACTGTATATATCTGGAAAAAAATAAAAGCATAAGAGAAAAAAAGGAACATACCATTATAATTTTAGACAAATTCTTCCAGAGAGAAAGAATATACCCTGGCTCATTTTAGGAGGTCAGTATATTCAGACAAGTGTATTATGAGAGTGGAAATGTATTGGCCATTTCCATTTGTGAGTATGAATTTTAAAAAACACTAGGGGGGTGCCTGGGTGGCACAGTCAGTTAAGTGTCTGACTCTTGGTTTTAGCTCAGGTTGTGATCTCAAGGTTGTGCGATGGAGCCCTGCGTCAGGTTCCACGCTCAGCTCGGAGTCTGCTTGGATTCTCTCTCCCTCTACCTCTGCTCTTACCACTTGTGCTCTCTCTCTCTAAAATAAATAAATAAATCTTTAAAAAATATATTAGGAAACCAAATCCAACATTAAGACCGTAAAAGCACTATAACCAAAACTGTATTTATTCTTGCATTGCAAGCAGGTTCAATTCTCAGAAAGAAGGCAATTTTCAAATCTATAAATTAAATGCAATTCCAGTGAAAATCCCAAAAGTTTTTTTTTAAATAGAACTTGACAAGCCGACTTTAAAGTTTTATAAAAGAGTGAGGAGCCAAGAATAATAATAAAAATTTTTTGAAAGAGAACAAGGAGGGGGGACTTCCCTATTAGATGTTAAGACTTACTATGAAGTTTATTTATATCTTAAAAAGTAACAGTAATTAAAGCGATGTGCTTTAAGTGCTTCATAGCGTAACTTGGCAAGTCTTCTGTGCATTGGAGATGTGCATATTTTATGACTCATCAATCCACTCTTAGCAATGTCTTCAAAACTCTGAGGAAGTAGAAAAGGTAGAATAAATATATTTTCTAAAAAATCTTTAGAAATTTGCCTCCCATGCACTTTTGCTGTAGCAAAATCAGGGAAGGAAATAAGGAGGAAGAAATAGAATCCGGGAAATGGGTTCAACACAGGAGAGTCTAAGAAAATTCCTAAATAATGCCACACAGAAGTCACCAAACACCTGAACAGAAGATCTGGAAAGGCACCCGCTGTGGATTTGAGCAGATATGTGGCAGAGCCCAAGGAGAAAAGCTAAACTGATAGCTTGTCTGATTCTTTTGACCACATGGATGTCTATTTCGAAGGGCATTTTATGGAGGTATTAAAGATTAACCACAGAGAAGGGTCTGTATGTACCCCATCTCAGTGCCATGCACACAGTCGCGTTCAGAAATACTAGTTAGCTATGTAAAGCATGTCCTCAAAAGTGGCAGAAATGAAGTCAATTAAAAATGGGGAAGGAGAACTGGCTGGAACAATGAAGGGCACCATGGAAAATAAGGGGGTGAAATAGGTTCCTATTTCATTGTGATGGGAAGCAAGGACTGTTTGAAAACAATTTGGTACATCGGGGAACAGCTCTATTGGGTTTTGGTGGTGGGAGATGTATAACATAAGTGAGGGTCAAATAAGGTAGAGCTGTGGAGATGGTTTTAAATTAGGGCTGTTGCCAGCATCAGACATTTTAGAGTACCTGCCAGTTATTCGGTTCCAAACTAGTAGCCAGAGTTATAATCCAACTGGGCTGTTGATTTATTCAGTTAATATTTAACAAGCTTCTCCCGTATCCCCAGAATAATGCCAGAAGCTGGGATCTTAATGGTCAGCACAGTCTGATAATGTCCCTGCCCTCCTCGTATTCAGAATGCTGAGAATACGGGGATATCCAGCCTGAAGCATTTTTTAAGCCTGGATTTATTCTTACAAAGCCTAAGATTTGGAAATTTACACTGACTCTAGAAATTGAAATTCATTGCTTTTCATTCACCAGGAGTTCCTACCTATCATAATAAGCTTTATCAGATATGATTTTTGTTATTAGTAACATATACTATCTTGATAATTCAACCTTGCTCATCACTCTTCTTGGCTGGTGATCTCTACCTGTAGCTGAATTTTGCACAAGGGGTTTGACAAACACAGAACACACCTCATCGTAGGTCCTGCTCAGTAGGATCAGGCATTGCTCTCTCTCACCTTCTTTTCTCACTGTCCTTTTCCAGGGATTGTATTTGCACATTATGGTCCAGTCTGGAGACAACAGAGGAAGTTCTCTCATTCAACTCTCCGTCATTTTGGCTTGGGAAAGCTGAGCTTGGAGCCCAAGATTATTGAGGAGTTTAAATATGTGAAAGAGGAAATGCAGAAGCATGGAGAAGACCCCTTCGACCCTTTCCCCACTGTCAACAATGCCGTCTCTAACATCATCTGCTCCCTGTGCTTCGGCCAGCGCTTTGATTACACCAATAGTGAGTTTAAGAAAATGCTCAATCTTATGTCACGAGCGTTGGAAATCTGTCTGAACACCCAGCTCCTCCTGGTTAACATATGCTCCTGGCTTTATTATCTTCCTTTTGGACCATTTAAGGAATTAAGACAAATCGAAAAGGATATTACCACTTTCCTTAAAAAAATCATCAAGGACCATCGAGAGTGTCTGGACGTAGAGAACCCTCAGGACTTCATAGACATGTACCTTCTCCATGTGGAGGAGGAGAGCAAAAATAACAGCAATAGTAGCTTTAATGAAGATTACTTATTTTATATCATTGGTGATCTCTTCATTGCTGGGACTGATACCACAACTAACTCCTTGCTTTGGTGCCTTCTGTATATGTCACTGAACCCCGACATACAAGGTAATTAACCAATGTTTCCTTTATCCAAGCAAAGCCAGATTATTTAAACCAGTACCAGCAACTTGGGCGATACTGTGGCTCCTAACACTAAGCAGTGTCTTCAGGCCCAAAAACAAAGTGGAAATACTTGAATCCCATAGGGAACTGGGAAGGTGTTAACAGCGAAACTCCCAAGCTTCTAGACAGTGGGACTGATGTCCTATTTGCTTGCCCTGATTCTGTGTGAAATGTGTGCTAGAGGAAGGCTTTTAGAAAAGAAAGACAATTTGAAGCTAACGGGAGTTACCGTGATTATCTGAACCCAGTCCTCTTGCTTTGAAAATGGAGACCAGAGACCCAGAGAAGTTATGTGACTTTCCCGAGATCACAGAGCTCCTTCCACCACATCAATACCGATAGGTAGTGAGTGTCTGGCAGTTCACAGTAGAAGACCACAAAGGAGGATGGTGTATTACTTTTCAATTCCTCCTGCAACAAATCACCACAAACTTAGTGACTTAAATCAACACAGATTTGTTATCTTAAAGGTCTGTGTCTCCCGGCATTCCTTTCTGGAGGCTCAAGAGGAGGATCCATTTCCAGCTTCCTTGACTCTGGGCCCCCTTCCTCTATCTTCAAAGCCAAGGATGTTGCAGCTGTTCTGACCATTTTCTTTTACTCACATTTCCCTCTGACACTAAACTGGGAAAAGTTCTTTAGTTTGAAAACCCATGTAATTAGTGCACACCCAGAAAATCCAGAATCATCTCCCCACCTCAAGACTCTTAATCAAAATACCTGCAAGGTCTTTTTTTTGCCACATAAAATAACATATTCATAGGTTCCAGGGGTTCGAGGTGTGGGTGTCCCTGAGGGGCCATTTTCTATTATAAATGAGATTATGCTTACTGCATTAGTTAACTATTGATGAGTAACAAATTATCCCCAAATTTAGCAGCTTAAAGCAACCACTATTTACTATCTCACATAGGGATCCCAGGGCAGCTTCGCCCGGTTGGTCTGGCTTAGGATTTCTCATGAAGTTGTCAAGCTGTTGGCTGGAGCTGCAGCCATCTGCAGACCTGACGGGAACTGAAGGATCCACTTCTAAGATGGCTTGTCCACTTGACTGTTGGCTGTAGGCCTTACCAGTTGGACTTTTCCATAAGGCCGCCTGACTTGGCAGCTGTCTTCCCCAAAAATGATTGACCCAAGAGAGAGCGAGTACCGAGACAGGAGCCACAGTGTCTATTATAGCCTAAGCTCAGAAGGGACACGCCATCACTTCTCCTTTATTCTGTTGGTCACACAGACCAGCATGGTACAGGGTGGGAGGGGACTGTACAGGGATGTGAACACCGAGAGGCAGGGATCACTGGGGGCCATGCTGGGCTACCTCACGTTGTCACATAAAAGCTGAGAGAGTCAGTCCACTGTTCATATGAGAGAATGACTGAGAGGACTCCCGAATCCAGAATGCTTTCTCCTTTACCCATCTATCTGTTCTGCTATTTCAAAGTCACAAGATGGTACCAGGTCCCTGGGACCAGCTGCCTCTACTTGGAATATGAGACCAATGCTTCACTTCTCCGAGGCTGGGTCTGTCTGAACCGTCAGCTTAGCAGTTGTGGGTATGCTGTGATGGCAAGTATGCATAGGATGGCAGTCGCAATTCTCCCGGCTTATCTTCTGGTTGACTCTTTGCTATTCCTTCCTTTTTTTTTTTTTTTTTTTTAATAGAAAAGGTTCAGGAAGAAATTGAAAGGGTCATTGGTGCTGACAGAGTCCCTTCCCTCACTGACAAGGCCCGGATGCCCTACACAGAAGCCACCATCATGGAGGTGCAGAGGCTGACGGTGGTGGTGCCACTTGCCATTCCTCACATGACCTCGGAAAAAACAGGCAAGTCCAGGATCTTTCTCCTTTGAGTGCCCTTGAGGGGAGCCCAGCCCCTGGATCCAAAGGAGGTGAAGGGACGGTGAGCCGACCACTCTGAGGGTTTCACATGGCGTCGTGGATAATCAAATGTCCAGGGAACGTTTCGGTTGTCCGTTATTCAGGTCTCTGCAGTCCCGCCCGGCTCGTTTTATAAATAGCGCGCTAGGCTTCCGAGCATGCGCACTTGCGCGGTCAAGCAAATTCTGCCGCCGTTTAAGACCGCTGTGCTGGCAGGAAAGATGCCAGAATTAACAAAGGCACCTCTCCGTCTTCTTGGAGGGTCAGAAGAGCTCGCGGAAATATGGTATTAAGGATTTTAACCGGGAATTATCCTACTTCACCTTTTACAGTCGTACAACCGAAACACCGATATTAACTAGGAGAGCCCTTCTGAGTCTAAGGGCACCTGTGGCAACTTCTCACCCACACTGAAATGGGTCCATTTTGTCATATCTTTGACACATAAGCACCCAGACTCCATGTAGAATCCCTCATAAGAAGGAACTTACCTCCTCTGTAGACAGCACCTGATGTAACAGGCTTAAATAGAGTTATAAGACAGTTGTAGGAAGCAATAACTTATAAATGACATTGGATCACTTCATGTTTTCTTTGGTCCAAATTAGATGCACTATGTGTGCAGTATCTTTTGGGCACTTTTTAAAGTGCGTATGAACTTGGCAGCTGCTAAGAGCCAGTGTTGACTTCCCTGTGCCGTTGACCCTTGGACAACACAGGTGTGAACTCTGGGTCCACTTATATGCAGCCTTTTTTCAATTAAAATAATGGAAAATTTTTTGGAGATTTGTGACAATTTAAAAAAACTCACAGATGAACTGTGGAGTCTAGAAATATCGAAGAAATTAAGAAAAAGGTATATCATGAATGCATAAAATATATACATAGATATAATTTAATCTACCATTTACTACCATAAAGTACAGCCAACTCTTGAACAACATGAGTTTGAACCATGTGGGTCCTCTTATGTGCAAATTTTTTACACTACCATATTGTAAATATATTTTCTTATGATTTTTTTAAAATATAAAATTTGTAATTCTTTGGAAAGTTTACCCAGAATGTCCTATGATTTCTGTTTCAGTGGTTTCTCTTAATTGTAATGTTTTTCTGGTTTGATTTAATTCATTCGTTCAACATCGGTTAAAGCAGCTCCTGTGCCTTATCTCGGGCTAGGTCCTGGGAGCTGTGGAGAGGATGCCAGTTGATAAGGTCTGCCCCTACCTTCCAGCTCCTCAATGTTTAGTCTCCACAAATTAAGTAGCTAGGTATGTAACTAGATTTTTTTTCAGATAGTGATGTTTAGGGAGAACTACTAGTAAGAACGTGTTGAATGACACTGGGTTTGTTTGTTTGTCTGTTTTAGTGCTCCAAGGATATACCATTCCTAAAGGCACAGTGGTATTACCCAACTTGTGGTCAGTACACAGAGACCCAGCCATTTGGGAGAAACCAGATGATTTCTACCCTAATCGATTTCTGGATGATCAAGGACAACTTATTAAAAAAGAAACATTTATTCCTTTTGGGATAGGTCAGTTAAACTTTTATTTCTTTATGGTATAATTAAAGAGGTAGAACTAGAAGAATCTTTTATCATTATACTGTTTTAAAAATATTTTTTTCTTGGGGAGGCTGGACAGCTCAGTCGGTTAAACATCTGACTCTTGATTTCAGCTCAGATCATGATCTCAGGGTTGTGAGATCGAGCCCTGCCTTGGGCTCTGAGCTCAGCGTGGGGTCTGCTTAAGATTCTCTCTCTTCCTCTCCCTCTGCCCCTCCCGCCCAACTCATGCTCTCTCTCTCTCTCTAAAATAAATAAAATCTTTAGAGATATTTCTTTCTTAGCAAGCAAGTGTAAGAGAAGAGGTAAATAATCCAGTTAATGCAGCCCCACTATATTCATTTCAGATTTTAAAAACAAAATGAAAGCAATTGGTTTTAAATCCTTAAATATGACTAGAATTCTCCCTTTCTGAGATGCCCAAGTGATTATTTGAGTCCCAGGAAATGGTTGGCGTTAAGAGCATCTTGTGACCTTCTGCTGGGCTGGTCGCTGAGAGGCTGGGTTCTCGAATCTCACCAGGCCCTCTTTTAGACACCTGCATGAGCACATGTAGGATTCTTTCTGTAAAAAAGGAATGCTCCAGAGATCTCATCTGACTCGTTCTCTCTTTAATCTTCCAGGTAAGAGCAAAGGAAAGAGATAGGTAGGTACGGAGGAGACAGAGAAGCCTGTGTCGGTCTCTAGTTCCAGTCTAGAATGAGGATAGGTTTTTGTGAGCAGGAATTAAAATGTGAACTTCGTACATAAAAATTCTGATCAGCATATACTTTGGGAAGCCCTGAGGTATATGTGGCCATTTTATTTTAAAGCTCTCTGTATCTGCATTTAAAACACTTAGTGGAGGTATTTCAGATAAACTTGCTCTTCTGCCGTGGTATGATAATCCCAACCTTTTCTTCTGATCTCATTTTTAGGGAAGCGGGTATGTATGGGCGAACAGCTGGCAAAGATGGAATTATTTCTGCTGTTCGTGAGCCTAATGCAGAGTTTCACGTTTGCTCTGCCGAGGGGTTCCGAGAAGCCCCTCCTGACTGGCAGATACGGCCTAACTTTAGCCCCGCACCCATTTAATATCATCGTTTCAAAGAGATAAAGATCAAGCCTGAGAAGACAACATAAATACATTTCCTCCTTGACAGATTCCTTCCTTCTGCAGCTGAGAACCGACCCAGCGACGCAGCGCCTGGGTTAGGCTCAGATGAGAGGAGGACCAGACATGGGTAGACCTTGCCTCTTGGAAGGTTCCTCAGCAGAACATGTCTGTCACTTTACTAATGCCCGTCTGTGACTTAGGGGATGGGGACCCGAGTGCTGGGTCGGGAAGCAGGAGATCTGGATTTTATCCCCCGTGGCTTCCAGCAGCGAACATTCCTCCTCATCACTCAGTGCCTCCGTCATTCCGTGTGTGAAACGAGGTTCAGAAAACGTGCCTTCTCTCCCTCTCTCAGCGCTAAGGAAGGTCAAATGCCGCATGTCTTTCCCGACATCACCAACACACTGTTAAGTACTGATGACAAATTCAGAAGCCAAAGGAAGACCCGCCAGCTTAAGGCCTGTGACAACACGAAAGCAGGGCTCCTACTTGAGCGCTTTGCCAGAGAAGATGTGGGTTTCGGCCGTGAGTTAGAGCTTTTCTCTGCACAGATCCTACGTCAGTCTTGGGAGGGGGGAGGCTCGTTTTGTTACTGTTACCTTTTCCTTTGTGATTTAGTTTTTTACATTTTGTAGACGTGGGCTCAAGCGCCCCTGTCCGGTATGGAGAGGAAAGGCTGTTGTTTGAATGTACATGTCGGCCTTCTGTTTCAGCTGCGGGAACAGGGAGGCTGGCTGAAGAGGTGGCTTCATGGCTCAGAGTTGCTCTGCTGAGTTGCTTGCAGAGACGTCGCTCTTTCGACTTGAGCCCTGAGTAGTGAGCTTGGGAGTGCTGACACCGGGACTCCTCAGGGAAGGATTCAGGCTGTGCCAGACATCCCTTTCTTGTTCTCTCTTCCACTGGCTTCGTACGTCTCACCTTAGCACTTCTCAGACAGAGAGGCATTCTTAGTCCTGTGAAGAGAAGTACATCCGTCCTTAATAAAGACGGTCCCTTCAGAAGAGCAGTTCTCAAAAAAGGCGCTGACCCCTTTCAGGGGGTATTTGGAAATGTGTAAGTGCATCTTTGGTTATCACAATGGTGAGGGAGCTCTCGGCCTTTTGCTGCCGTGCGGCCAGGATGCTAAGTGTCTGAGCAGACCAGTACCAGGAGGAATAATCCTGCCAACTGCCAGTATTTTCCCCAGCCCACTCCTGGATTCTCCCTAGCGCTCCTGAGAGAGAAGTGACCACGATAATAAGATTCCCCCTGCAGGCTGAGCCTCCTCCTGCTGGCCCCAAACTCAGTGCTTTCCTTGTGTGCCTACACAGTTCTTACAGAAACTCGAGTAAGATGCATTTTGCAGCTGGTAGAGCTGAGCGTCAGAGAAGTGAAGGTGCCTAGTCCGAAGGTCCCGCTGTCATCTCAGACCTGCCCGTCCTTGTGACTGGAGAGTTCTGTCTGAACGCTGCTCTGTCCTGCCCGATCCCATGGGAGTCTACTCGGCGTTTTCAGTGCAGATGGGTGAAGTACAGACAAATCTCTAGGTGCCTTGAGGATTTTTGTCAACTAAAGAAACAGCAGCAGCAACAACAAAAACAAAACAAACTAAGTGCCCAGGGACTGTGAGCGAATTGAGCGGCTGTTGTCTAGATTTGTGATGACGCAGGTGTGGTTATGCTGTACCTTGAGCGGGGCAGTTTGTTCCTCATCTGGAATTTTATACGCTTTTGAGGTGCACTAATAATTTGGCATTAGCAAGTTTATTACTCCTAAATTTATGCATACATTCTCAACATTCCTAACCAGTTGCCGCTTCCTTGAAAAAAAAAACAAAAACCCTGTTCTGTGAGATTTTGTTGAAATCAGATGGTCATTAAACTTTTAAACATAATGCCTCAGACTGTAGCACTTAAAAACATCTCTGTGTGGTAAGCCACTGAAAGGACTGTTAATGCTTTCCTTGTATATGTTGGCGTTTTATGATTTTGTACCTTATGATTTATTTGAAGTGTAAAAATAATAGTACTTAGTTTTATATATCTTCCTAATACCTAATTTTTAATCCTCATCTTTAGCATAATTTTTGGTGCTTTTATTAAACTTTTAGTTTTAACTGAAATACTATCACGTCTGGTTTTTTGTTGCTTGTTTTAACTGCTAAACAAAAATTTTTAAACTACACGTCAAGTTAGGAAATGGAAGAGGGAGCCGACCTCCAAAGAGAAAGAGAGATGGTCACAGTGTAACAGAAGCATGGCTTTAAACTGGAGGATAATTCGCAGTTTCTCTGGTTTCTGATTTCTCACGCCCAAATCCAGCTTTATTTGAGGGAGGGATGAACCTACAAGAGACCATTGTGGCGAAGTATTGAGTACCTGTCTCTCTTACACCTCTCAGCTCTAGGAGCTTTGGTAAATACCTCAACCGGTGAATTTTGCCTACAAATGAGCTGGCTTTTCCATGTCCCACTCTTCCTCCTGTCGTCATAGCTCAGAGGTCACTTCCAATCTAAAGTGGCCTCTCAGGAGAACTCCCTGCTGTAGATTAAATGTTTGTGTCCCCCCTAAATTCTCATATTCAAACCTAATCCCAATGTGATGGTGTTTGGAGTGGGACCTTGAGGAAGTGACTAGATGATGATGGTGGAGCCCTCGTGAACGGATTAGTGTTCTTTTTTTAAATTCATTTGAGAAAGAGAGAGAGGGGACAAGCTGGCAGAGCGGCAAGCAGAGGGAGAGGGAGAAGCAGACTCCCCGCTAAGCAGGCAGCCCAATGTGGGACTCAACCCCAGGACCCTGAGATCATGACCGGAGCCGAAGGCAGACACTTGACCATCAGAGCCACCCAGGTGCCCGGGATTAGTGTTGCTTTGAAAGAGGCTCCTGAGAGCCGCCATGGGAGGAGCAATGTGAAGACAGCCGTCTGTGAGCCGGGAAGTAGGCTCTCAGCAGCTCCCGATCTGGCCCGATCTTGGACTCCCAGCCTCCAGAACGGTAAGAAATACACTTCTGTGATTTACAGCACAGCCAGTCTGGTATTTTTGTTCCAGCAGTCCACACGACGCTCCCAACCTCATCATCACCCAGTCCCTCCAAGCCCTCCTTACTGTTTATGGTTACTCTTACTCTATTTATTTAAACTCTCAGCTCCTACAATCTGCTCCACCTCCTGCCAGTTTAAAAACATTGATGCACAAGTTTTTAATTTTAATGAAGTCCAATGTGTCTATTTTTTCTTTTGTTGCCCGTACGTTTGGTGTCCTGTCAAGAAATCATTGTCAAATCCAATGTCACAAAACTTTTCCCGTTTTCTTCTAAGAATTTTACAGTTTCAGCTTTTTTGTTTAGCTCTTCGGTCCATTTTGAGCCAGTTTTTGTATGTGGTGTAAAGTAAGGTCTAACTTCATTCTTCTGCATGTTGCTACAGTTTCCCCAGCACCATTTGTTGAAGAGACTATGTTTTCCCTGCTGAATGCTCTTGGTACCCTTGTCGAAAGTTATTTGACCATATATATGAGCTTTATATTTCTGGGTCAATACTATCTTTTACAATAATGAATTTCTAGGGGTGCCTGGGTGGCTAACTTCAGCCCAGGTCATGATCTTGGGGTCCTGGGATTGAGCCCCAAAGGCGGCTCCATGATCAGCGGGGATTCTGCCTCTCCATCTGCCCTTCCCCCTGCTCATGCTCTCTCTGTCTCTCTCTCAAATAAATAAATAAAATCTTAAAAAAATAAAATAATGAATCACTGAACAGTTTTATACTAACATTAGAATATTCAGATAAATCAGTGAAACACAATAGAGATAATAAACCCATACCCTCTAGTATAAAAGTGGCATCATGCCATGAAGGGACAGAAAATAATATCATTTTTAGAAAGTGCTAGGGCAATTTGTTAATTATTTAAAAAAATAAAATAACACATTTTCAGGTATCTGGGTGGCTCAGTCAGTTAAGCTTCTGCCTTCAGCTCAGGTCATGACCCCAGAGTCCTGGGATCGAGTCCCACGTGGAGCTACTTGCTCAGAGGGGAGCACTTCTCCCTCTGCCTGCCGCTCCCCCTGCTTGTGCTCTCGGTCTCTGTCAAATAAATAAAATCTTTAAAAGAAAATGAGAACAGCTCGAAGGAGGCCGATTACATAAAAATGAAAAAAAAATAACACATTTTCTCTCTTTTCATATACCCAAATCTAAGAGTTAGTTCTAAAAAATAGAAATAATATTGTATGTATGTATATTCTATATATGTAAGTATCCATCTATGAAACATTTAATATGGAAATGGGAGCTATTTTTCTAAGCATGAAAAAGTAATAGATTCAATCACAAATGTAAAGCACAATAGATTTGATGACATAAAAACAGAAAACTCCCATGTTCTAAAATGACAGTGGGCAAATCATGAAAAATAATTATATCAGTCTTGACAAAAATTTAAAATTCTTAATATATAGAGTGCTTATAATTCAATGAGTAAAACACCCAGTTTTAAAAATGGGGGGGGGGCTTCCTGGCTGGGTTGGTGGCTAGAGCAGGAGACTCTTGATCTCGGGCTTGGGAGTTCAAGCCTCACATTGGGCATGGAGCCTACTAGAAAAAATAAATACAAATTGGTGAAAGACATACAAAATTTTGAAAATACAAAAGGCCAACGTATGAAAGAATGTTTAAATTCATTGAAAATGTAATTAAAACAGTAAGATACCATTTTTTATCCATCAAATTTTAAAGATACATCTTAAAAGGAAAATACCAGTTATGGATAAAAGAGAAGCATTCATTCACTGCTGTTGGCAATTTAGACTGAAGCTACATTTCTGGAGAAAATTTAAGAATATGCATGAAGGTTTTTAAAGTATTTGTTCCTAAATGCAGAGTGGTATCCTATGTTGGATTCTGGAATAGAATACTACATTAACGGATAAACCCAAGAATCCCAGTGGAGTCTGGAGTTTAGTTAATAGCATTGTCTTCAGTGTTAATGTCATTTTTGCCAAGTGTACTATGGTTATGTAAGATGTCAAAATTAGGGGAAGCTGGGTGAAGGGAGTCATGAGCTCTCTGCACTATCTTTACAACTCTTCTGTAAATCAAAACTCATTCCTCCCAGAAGTTTTCTTAAGTAAGTATTCACCCCATTTGGCTCAATCGCCTCTACTTCTAAGATATAACTATGGGTAATAATGAGAGATAAAAATAGTTTTGGGTAAATTATTCATTATTCATTGCAGTGATATACTTGATAGCAAAAGAGAAAAGGAAAGAAACGACAAGCAATCCGAATGCTCAACACTATCGGTAATGTAATAGCCCTACTCATTCACACATAAAATAATTGAGACCCGTTCTAGATATTGGGGCATAGAAGCAACCAAAATGAAGATCTCTGAAAGAGCTTAATCTCCAAAAGAGGAAAAAATGACAGTGAATAAGATAAATAGTATGTATAGTTATTAGTCATAAATGTTAAAGACCAAAATAAAACCACGGAAGGGATGCAAAAAGCCAGGGGATGCTGCACTTTCAGGTGCAGAGGACAGAGAAAGCCTCACTGGGAAGCTGACATTTGATTGAAGACCCAGGGGAAGCAAAGAGCGCACCCTGGGGGCATCTAGGCAGAAAGAATACTAAGTCCACCGGCCTCAATGCAGGGGTGTGTCTGAGATGTTGGAGGAACAGTCTACGGCCATACCACCCTGAACGCACCCGATCTCGTCTGAAATGTTGAGGAACAGAACATCTAGAGCAGAGTGAACAAGAAAGAATGGTAATAGGAGAGGAAATGATAAACTTGGAAGGGAGGGCAGATGATACAGACGATGGCTCAGTCTGAGCGAGATGGGAGCCATAGAGGGTTGTGAATAGAGAAGGGACAAGATGTGACTTTGAACTGAATGGATTCTCTCCGGCTACTGTGTTAAGAATAATCAGAATAGGGGCAAGGGTGGAATAATGGAGTTTTATCTAACAAATGTTATTCTTAATAACTTTTAACAGCATCAAAATTGCTCAAAATATTATAATTTTAAAAGAAAGACATAAACCTAAATACACTATGATCCCTTCTTCTAAAATTATACACTGACAGAACTTTGGATAGTAAAATTACGGTTTTGTTTTGCTCTCAACTCTTCTATGTTTCTCAATCTTTCTGTAACGAACATCTTTTCCTTTAAAAGTGAATGAATGAATAATGTCTACCAGATTACAAATTGCTCACATGTAATCAATTGAGCTATGATTGTGTTTTCTTACAGCATTGAGCCTATTTGGTTCAAGATACTTTAATATTCATCTGTAAAATGAAAGCTTTTGTAGCTCTGAAAGCATACTGAGCATTTTTAATTGAAACTCCTTTAGTCTAAAGGTTGATAGGCTAGGGTTTTTATACGACAGAACTTCAGAGCTGAAAGGAGGTTTAGAAATGATTTCATTTGGTCTCCCAGTAGATGAGAAGATGGAAGGATCAGTAGTGAAATGACCAGCCTGAGGACTCTTAGATCCAGAACCAGAACCCACTCAGACACCTGGTCTGATTCCACCAGATGGTCAAAGAAAATTGAGAGCAAGATGCCATATTTTAAGGGCTTACCTAAAACATCAAAGGTAGGGTTTCTATTTCCTATCATTTCAAGCACCTAAGTTAAATGGTATTTTTTTTAAAGATTTTATTTATTTATTTGAGAGAGACAGAGAAAGAGAAAGAGAGAGAGAGAGCACTAGCAGGGGGAGGGGCAGAGGGAGGGGGAAAAGCAGACTCCCCACTGAGTGAGGAGCCCAACGCGGGGCTTGATCCCAGGACCCTGGGATCATGACCTGAGCCAAAGGCAGGTGCTTAACCAACTCAGCCACCCAGGTGCCCCTAAATGGTATTGTTTCCAAGTATTCATCTATTTTAAGCTATTCTCTTATTTAAGAAATATCTTCAATGGCTAGTATAGGCCAAGCTCTGGTAAAAACTTTAAGAAGAATTTGGTCTAAATGAAAAGCTATGCTTGTAGTTCCTTGCCTTCGCACTTAAGGAAAAAAAAAAGAGCTTAAGGAAGTTTCTTTAAAAATTAAAAGTAAGGCCACTATCAGATTTTCAAGTGTTAACTGTGTATTGAAAAAGCTCTTTGCTGCCCCATTGTGGGGAAATAAAGATCTTTGTAGTAAAAATCTTAAAGGCAAGAGTTACATTGGAAATTAAAGATAATTTCTCTGGGGGCCTGAGATTAGCTTAATACCATTTAGCCATGTGAGTGGTAAGTTCTTTCTGCTCTGTTAATAAGACATGTAATTGTGTAGAAAACAATAAGGCTTTGCCTCTTTCAGGAAATCATCCCATGACATATGCAGAGGTAAGTTGTAGACAAAAACTTCTAAGGGACCAGAGCTCAAGCTGGTAGTGACAGTGAGCATACCAGGGTAGAAAACCAGACATAGTGGGCAAGTGAGGACAGGACGGGAGGCATGGTACACTTCAGACCCAAGGCCCCTCTTTGGGCCTCAGTTTCCTCATTTGGAGAGAGGATCTCTCAGGACTCTGCACAGCTTTCTTATCCCATCCTTAATAGCAAGATGAGACATTGAGCATCTTGGCTGCGTCCATGAACTATTAACCTAATATTCCCCCCACCCCCAAGTTGGGAATTGCAAAGTTTCTGGACATCTTTCTCCTCCCTGCTTGTCTGCTATTCATCTACAGTGGGCATATCCAGGACTAACTCTAGGTGGTGGAAAGAGGACCAAACTGGAAGATAGCACCTGGGTTGGAGCCCCGATTCTGCAATTACCTTCTCTGGGTAACTTTTTTTTTTTTTTAAGATTTTATTTATTTATTTGACAGAGATAGAGACAGCCAGCGAGAATGGGAACACAAGCAGGGGGAGTGGGAGAGGAAGAAGCAGGCTCCCAGCGGAGGAGCCTGATGTGGGGCTCGATCCCAGGACTCCAGGATCATGCCCTGAGCCGAAGGCAGACGCTAATGACTGAGTCACCCAGGTGCCCCTAGACACTAAGTTTTAAGATAATTTGTCACATAGCAATAGAGAACGAATATACCCCTCCAGACAGCCTCCAGACTAATCTCTTTAAAGTGTAGTTGCGCTCAGACCTCGGTCTCCAATATCATTCCCATTAAAAGGAACTGGAGCTCATCACAAAATGACTGTTTCTAGAACTAGGGCAGAGTAGGTACAAGATGAGCCTTGTTATGCCAAAAAGTTAGGAGGTGTTGAGAAAAGAATGTCTAAAGGAAGGGGGAATGTCACAAGGAAGGTTCCCACTGGCCCAATCTGGAATAATTTGAACCTCAAAATAATTAAATCCAGCAGTGAATCATACACCTTTGGAAAGATAAGAAATTTGTGAGTCCAAACTGATAATAAAAGCAATGAAAAAGTAGATAAAAGATATGAACAGATACTTTATTATTTTTTTAAAAAGATTTTATTTATTTATTTGACAGAGAGAGAGACAGCCAGTGAGAGAGGGAACACAAGCAGGGGGAGTGGGAGAGGAAGAAGCAGGCTCCCAGCGGAGGAGCCTGATGTGGGGCTCGATCCCTTAATGCCGGGATCATACCCTGAGCCGAAGGCAGATGCTTAATGACTGCGCCACCCAGGTGCCCCTGAACAGATACTTTAAAAAAGAAGATACATAAATGGCTAATAAGCACATGAAAAGATGTTCATCATTAGGGAAATCCAAAATAAAACCATGGAGATACCGTTTCACACTAGAGTGAGATATGACAGAAAATATAGACTATAATAAATGACCATAATGAATCAACAGAAAATAACACATATTGGTGAAGATGTGGAGAAATGGAAATCACTGTATATCGATGGTGGTTATAGCAAATGGTACCATCACTTTGGAAACAGTTTTGTGACTTTTCAAAAAGTTAAACATAAAGCTATCCTACTTCTCAGCAATTCCATTCCCAGGTATCTCTGAAAGAGAAATGAAAACAAACAATTAGGGGAGAATGTTCCTATCAGCATGATTCATTATAGCCCCAAACTGGAGGCAAGCTAAATGTCTATCAACTGGTGACTGAATAGACAAAATATGGTAGATCCGTGCAATGAAATACTATTCAATAATGAAAAACCACTGACACACAGTATACCACAGATAAACCACAGTTAAAAAACATTTTTCTGAGACAATGTATTAAATGATTCCATTTATATGAGTGTTTTGTAAAAGGTAAATATATAGAAACAGAAAGTAGATGAGTGATTGCTTGGGGCTGGGAGTAAGAATGAGGGTTAACTTTATTTTTTTAATTTATTTTTATTTTTTATTTATTTATTCGAGAGAGAGAGACAGCCAGTGAGAGAGGGAACACAAGCAGGGGGAGTGGGAGAGGAAGAAGCAGGCTTGTAGCGGAAGAGCCTGATGTGGGGCTCGATCCCAGAACGCCGGGATCACGCCCTGAGCCGAAGGCAGACGCTCAACCGCTGTGCCACCCAGGCGCCCCGAGGGTTAACTTTAAAAGGGCATTAGGGATCTTACTGGGAGGATGGAAAAGTTTTAAAACTAATTTATGGTGATGGTTGCAGCATTGATAAAAGTTGCTGAATTGCACACTTGAACTGTGTGATATGTGAAATAAATCTCTTTCCCAACAACTAGCATGATAACCTGAAATATAATAGGAACGTAACAAATGGACTCAATGGTATTTCATTGAAGAGGAGTCCATAAACAAGGATGCAAACTGTGTTTTTTTTAAATAATAAATAATCTCTATGTTAAAATATTTTTAACATTTAGGCCAAACATTGTGTTTGAGATAAAGGATAATTGAAATTATTTTATCTAGGAACCAAGATGAAATTTTAAAGCCCTATTTCACAATGCAACAAATAAAAGTAGTGACCAAAATTGAACACATTTCAATACCGTCTGCAGTTTTCCTCTTTTCATTTTTTTATTATGCACATTTATTATGGACAATACCTACAGAAGTTAAGCACATGTCTTTTTTTTTTTTTTAAGATTTTATTTATTTATTTGACAGAGAGAGACAGCGAGAGAGGGAACACAAGCAGGAGGAGTGGGAGAGGAAAAAGCAGGCTCCCAGTGGAGCAGGGAGCCTGATGTGCTCGATCCCAGGACCCTGGGATCACGCCTGGGCCAAAGGCAGATGCCCAACGACTGAGCCACCCAGGCGCCCCTAAGCACAGGTCTTGTTTCATCTACACCCAACCCACTTTCCATCATCCCCATTCTGCATTGATTTATTGTGAAGCAAGTCTCAGACATACTCCATTCTCTGTGCCAGTCCTTCCCTTTGCTGTCTCTGAATTGGTTTTGTGACCAGGGTCATGCTTCCCAGTACCCCTCTCTTTCTGTAGAGAGAAATGAAGCAGGACCCCAAGAACAGGGTGAAGGTGCCAGTCAGGGACCACAGAAACTATTACCGGATGCCTGAAAGACCAAGGGCACACTTGGGAGAAGACTTGCAGTCTTGGTGGCAGAAGAATGATTCTATTGTAACTGTCATTTGATCAGGACTGGGCTAGAGTGGAGGGGCAGGTGGGGTGGCCCTCCAGCCTCAGAGTGATGTAGGAAAGATGTTAGGGTTCAAAGCCGATGGCCAAGAAAGAATTCTTGAGACGTCTTTCATACAAAAAGATGATTTTATTAAAGCACAGGGACAGGACCCGTGGCAGAAGGAGCTGCACTGGGTTCATGAGGACTGGCCCATTATATACTTTCAAGTTGCGAGGGGTTAGGGTTAGTGTAAGTCTCTAAGGAATTTGGAAGCAAGGTTTCCAGAACCTTGAGGGGGCTAGCTATTGTTGGGAAATGGTCATTTATTACTGTCTAATAAAACCTGAGGCATGAGACCCTTCAGATGCATATGGTGGGCCGTAGGCTTGGGGGATGATTGCCAACATGCACCTTGGGGGGTTTAGAGATAAAGGAAAGTTCTAAAGGAATTTTTGTATGTTAAAGTAGACTCACAGGATCCTGGGAACTGGGCTAAGGTTGCCTTTTGCCCTTAGCAAAGTATCAACATCGAGGCAGTTGAGCCCTTAGAGGAAGGTCACTCTGCCTGTTTCAAGGACTTGTTCATGGGGTGTAGGTAGTAAGGGAATTCAATAATTTCTCTTCTCCCTTTGTTTCCCACATCAAGAAGACTATAAACTGGGGGTAGAGTCTTAGTATGGAACAGCTGGAAAGGTATCCAGCCACTTCCTTTGATAGATAAGGAGCCCAGGGAGACAAGTGTAGCAAGGGTCATACAAGCGACAGAGCCAGCACTCCTAACTCCCGCTGCTGTGCTCTTTCCTTACACCACAGCTTTAGATAACACAGACAGCTTCAGATTTGACAGCCACTGAAAACACGGCAGTGGGTATTCTTTCCAGAGGAAAACAGGTCACAGATCTGAAAGTGTAGCATCCTCAGGCACTGTTTTACATCACACACGTTTTAATTAAAAAATGTTTACTGTGACGACACTAACTAGAGTATGTTTGGATGTCTGGCCTTGCATTAGACACAACTTGTACATGAGAACAAAGTTAAAATCCACCTCAAGAATCATCCAGGCATCCTCAGCGACCATCCTAGCCTCACTGCTAACCACTCCTAATTCCTCTCTGTTCTCCCCTGGCAATATTTTCTTCTGTTTCTGCTTTTGCATGTGCTGCTTCCTCTGCCTCGAATTCTCTCTTCTTCATTGTTCAAGTCCCTAGGTTTCTCTGTGTAATCTTTCTTTTCCATTTCTAGTCCCACTGGCTTTTGCATTTGCTACATTCTAGCACTCAATGGACTTTAGTTACTTGGATGTAACACTGTCTCCTTAACCAGTAGCGATCCTAGTATTGTTCCAATCCTAACAGAGCGCTGAGCAATAGCACTTCTCCCATATTTTCACAGAATTAGATACAAAAATGAGATCAAAGCAACGGAAAGGTGAACACGAGATTCGCTATGTGGGTTACTTCTGATAGGAGAGGCCGACTTTTGTTTGGATGGTGTGTTTATGGGTTCTTATTATGTATTTAAAAATAATAAAGATTCTATATCACTAAAGTACAGTAACCAGACATTATTCACATGAATGAGAAGATTGACCTATTGGTATCCAAATCTTCCATTATTTGGAAAGACATTCTTTTCCCATGCTTTCTATGTATGTTACTTCACAATGGTTGCTTTTTGACCTTCAACCGTCCACTTTCACTGCACTGATAGATGTCTGACGTTGAAGCCAGTAACTAAAGGTCAACTCCCTTCCCCTCCGGTGGGCCTGTTCTCTGCATTGCAACTCGTGGGTCCTTAGCCATTTGTTTTGGGTGTGAGCAGTCTGTTTCCTTCCGTTTTAGCAGAAACAGTCAATATCCACTCCATTACAATAATCACCACAGCCAAAGAGCATGCATGTGTTCAGCTCCGAAATACGCACAGGCATCAAGGGCGAGGACTTCACAAGGCACGTCCTTCATCTCAGAAGTGGCTCGCGCCTTTCCGAGGAGAGGCCTGCACGGCGGAGGAGCGCAGGCCCCACCCCGCGACCGCTGTGAGCCCACCTCCCCTCGCCCCCGCGCGCTCCCTCCCCGCCCCCACGCCGCCGTGACCACGCCCCTTTCCCGGCCAGTAGGCGGTAACCGCGCCACCCCACGTGGGCCCGGCAGCCGCGCTCCTCTGTTCGAACGCGGTCCCTCTCCGGCCCGGGCCAATGGGCGGGGCGCACCTCGAGTCTCCACCCCCGCCGTCGTTGACGCCACGGAACGCGAGGGCGGGCGGGTGGGGTGGGGCGGGGCGGAGGGGCGGCCTAGGCCCTCCGCCCCCAGAGGTCAGCTCGCTGCGGGTGCCTGCGCCGCGGAGAACTTTGCTGGGTCGTGTCGCTGTCGCCGCCTTTGTGTCTGCAGCATGGCTTTCGTAACCCGGCAGTTCGTGCGCTCTGTGTCCTCCTCGTCCGCTGCCTCGGCGTCAGCGAAGAAAATCATCGTCAAGCACGTGACGGTTATCGGCGGCGGGCTGATGGGTGCCGGCATAGCCCAGGTGAGCCGCCGGGCGGGCAGCGTTCCCCGCTCGATTTGCTGCGCACGCTTCCATGCAGGCGCTGGCCGGCGGAGACTCGGCGTGGGTGCCCCGCCGGGAGGCCAGCGTCCGCGGGAACCTGGGGGAAATGCCACCCCGCCCCGCAGCCGTGCACTTGGAAAGTCTCCAGTCTGGGCCTGAGTCTCCTCCACTCCCCCGAAGAACGAATGTCCTTGGATTGAACCTCAGGTCCTCGTCTCTAAATTCCAGCCGCCCCCACGGTCCGATGGTGTTTCTGGATGCACTTTGGAATCGGGCCGTGCAGAGAGGATAGTGTTGTATGTGCACAGTATTGAAGGATAGCATGCGCGCTCGCGGCTCGGCTTAGACCGAGTTTGCTTCCAGAGACCTGGACTGCGAGCAGTTTTGTCTTTAATCGATTTTTTTATAATTCTACATTCTCTGTCAGAGCCGTTTTCTGCTCTTCTGAGTGATCTCTCTTCCCCGCCCTCGCCATGTGTTTCCTTTGCTTGTGGGTTACAAAGAATAATAATAGTCAACCTTTGGTAGCACTTTGTAAAGTTACCTAATTGGAGCTTGTGAGGCTCTGGGACGCCTTCAACTGCAAGAGCGTTGGTTAGGCAACTTTGACCCATTACCCTTTTTGCAGAGAAGAGCGCGGTTTAGGGTCTGAGGAGAGTGGGAGGAGAGTGGCAGAGGGCCCAGGAAGTGTCTCTAATCTCATTGTTCATTTTAAGAACTCTGCCCTGTCCACCTGAGCTGTGGTACGGGGTCAGTTGTGCAACTGATTACCTGGATACTGTGATACTTGTATTTTATTTTAATTTATTTTAACGGTTACATTGCAGCTCATTGAAGAACTGTGATTTTCTTAGCTGACTTTATTCTTGGCGTTCCAGCCCTTTGCAACTTACACTGTTGAGGGGGGAGGCAGTTACCAAGTTTTTCTTAAGGGAGTACTGGACTGCGGTGGCTACAGTCAAGAAGATTTAATTTTTTCAGTGTCTGTTTGCAACCAAGTCCACACTTCCATGCTTGCTTTTTTAAAAAAATCTTTTGGGGGCATCTGGGTGGTTCAGGCGGTTAAGTCAGACTCTTGATTTTGACTCTTGATTTTGGCTGGGGTCATGATCTCTCAGGGTTGTGGGATCAAGCCCCACCTGGCACTGAGCAGGGAGCTGGCTTAGGATTCTCTTTCTCGCTCTCCCTCCTCCTCTCCTTCCCCTCCCTCTCTCCTTTTCTCTCTCTCTCTAAAAAAATCTTTTATTATTACTATATATCTTAATTCTCCCCCCTGCAGATTTTTGCAGCATATTAATTTAATTGCATTTTCTCTTTAAATCAGTATTTTTAAAAATGTTTTTATCCATCTGACTTCTTACAGTCTTTTTTTTTTTTTCTGAGATCATGTTTTTGGACATACATTGCCCTTTTTGTTGTATGGATACTGTGGCTACTAGGTTATCGTGTTCCTGTAATCTTTTATATGTGAGGAGGAGTAAGTCCCTTTAATCTAAAAGTTCCTTACATTATACTACGTGATACTCAGAGAGAGCTTAGCTTGAGTGTACTTATAATCTTCCTGCTTCACTAGAGTCTCCCAAGGCTAGGAGAGTGAGATTTATTGTGGGCAGGTGTAAAATAATGTATTGGCTTAAAAACACTTAAACAGCATCTTGGTGACAAGTTATTAGGGCTTTAGTCTCCAATAACAGTATAGGAAATGGACAGCACCTTGGAGACATTAGTGGGAGATTAGAAACTATGTAGAAAGCATCACCTCAACTTTTATACAAAATGGGATTGCTCAGTTCTTGGAATGCTGCATCCATTATTGGATACCATGAAAAAGGGTGTTATGTTGCATGAAGAGGCACAGAGGTAGCCCCTAAAATTATGCGTATGGTAATGGAGCATTCACTTGAGAAAGGAGTGGGGAGAAATGACTGACGTTGGTAGGAACACATACTTGTGGGTCAACTCCTTGAGTAGTTGGAGCAGGGAGTGCCTTTTCAGAGTTAAGGGGGGGATGTTATTTACCCCACTAGTTGGAAACATAATGGAATTGTCATTTGAAAGTTGATAAACACCAGAAGTCTAGGGGTTAGGGGTGCCTGACTGGCTCAGTCAGTGGAGCCCGACTCTTGATCTTGGGGTCGTGAGTCCCAGCCCCACATTGGGTGTGGGGCTCAGGGAAGAAAAAAAAAAAGACCAGAAGTCTAAGTAGTGGACATTCATAAGGAACATAGTTCCATTCTTACATAACAAGGTTTAAAAGAGCCTCACCCACTTCAGGTGACAACTTTAATCCTGTGGAGGGAAACCATGCTCTCCTTCAGAACATCTCTGGCCACTGGTTGGTTTCGCTGATGGTTTGGGTGGTTTAGTTGATCTGTGTTTGCAGTCTACCCTGCGGCATACAGTTCCAGGCAGTGTGACCTCATTCTTCATGCTCCTTGACCTACAGTTTTTGGCATTGGGTAAATCCCTTTTGCTGATGGAGTGCCACTGACAAATTAGCTGATGTGTTTTGAATATAGATTGACTCCAGTTCACTGTGGGGAATTGGATAGTTTTGATGCTGGTTCTGCTTCACGTGCTGGCTGTGTTAACATGGGAAAGTTACTTAGCCTCTGGCCTCAGTTTACTTATTTCTAAAGTAGGACTAACACCAATACTAGCCTGGTAGGACTATGGAGAGAATTGAATGAATTAGCATATGTCAAGCACTTAGCACAGTATCTGGCACCTAGTAAGAGCTCACAAAATGTTACCTGCCTTTACAATTATTATCTTCACTGCAGTAATCCTTTTCCATATGACCCCTCCCCTCATATCCACTCCCAGCTCTGTTGCTGCAGAGGTAGGACTGTATTATTAGATGGAGAATATGGGTCATGATCCTGTTCCAACTTGCTTAATCGTGAACACAAATCCAGTTGATACTGTGGTTGGTTTGTTCACAGACCTCTGAAAAGAGGGAAGGTGCTTTTTACCCACCCCCCTCCCATGGTAGATCCTCAGTGACGCCTTAGAAACACAGGCACAAACTAGCATCTGAGCTCTGTGTTTATCTTCACTTCCCCGAACCCTTGCTGAAGTAGTTTGAATTTTATTCAGGGTGTAGTTCCATTTACAATTTTAACTTTTTGTAAAATGTATCATTTTGCCATATGTTCCACTTCATACTGAGTAGGATAAAAAAAATTTTTTTTCATAGGTTTGTGGGAGCCTGACACGTTTCTCAAGCAATTTAGCAGTTTCAGTAAGTGCGGTTTGTGCTCCATTACATTTGATCAGAGCCCCGGCCATTTGTACATGTGTATTCTCCTAGGGCATCTACTTTCCTGTCATTTTTTTGTTTGTTTTAAATTAGAAAAAAAATCCCTTAGGCTGCAGGTTAATATTTAGTAAGGTTAACTTGTGTGTTTGTCCATTACAGACTTCTGACATGGTTCTGATGACCAGCTTAGCTTTAGCTGAATACTTAGGCCAGCAAAGAAGCTTATAGAATTAAATGACCCCTGAGTGAGGGATGGGTTGTTTTTTGTTCTGTAAAGGCGGGGACAGAAAGAAGAAAGCTACTAGCTGTGCATTTCTTCAGTTTATTGAATGAGTCCTTGCTGAACTTTGTTCGTTGCCTTTCTTTCATCTGAGGAACCCAGAGAGCTCATAGCTTTCTCGATAAGTTGCTGGGCAGGGGCAGGGGAGACAGTGGGCTCCCTGGAAATGGCCCAGAAGCTGGATTCTTCAGGGCTCCTGGTACAACCTTCCTTTTAGTGCACTGTACTTCTTTGAGGAAGAGAGAAAGTTTGGACGGGGTTTGGGGCCTGATTCTTCTCACCCAAAGTTGGTTTTTTGCTTTTTTCTTCCCTGTTAAAAAGCAAAAGGTACACATTTCTTCTGGGGAGGGCTCCTTAGACTATTAAAACAAAGTTGGGGTTTGGGGGGGAGAGCATTCTAAGCTACAGATGAATGTTTCCCCAACATCTGTTACCTTGTGGTGCTTGGTAAGGACTCAAGTGGACCTAAGAGCTTTTTTACTCGCCAGCCACTGAATTTTTTCATCCGTCTCTTCTCTCTGCCCCCAAACTCTGAATTTTCTGATGCTGAATAGAAGAGAGAACACAATTGCTCTGGATTGTTTAACTTTATTTATTTACTCCCCCCCCCCCCCCCAGTGAATATGTCTTGGTTGAACTGTGCTTGAAAACAGTGCAGTGGCCTGGGAAAAGTTTCTGGATCACAGGAGACTGGCACAGTTACCTGGCTATATAAGCTCTCCTTTTGAGTGTTCTTTATGGAGGGAATGTTTTTATTCTGGTGTTAACTTCCTCCTTGAGGGTATGAGATGCATTTGTTATGAAGCTCTTCCCTTCTTTCTTGTGTTACTGCTCACTTCTCTACTGGGCTCTTCTTTGATCTTCATGATATACTAGGGGCAGCAAAAGCAGCCCCTGTCAGCATTAGTCATTGGATTTGGGTGGGGCTGGAGATACTGTAGAAGAGGTGGGGCTAACAGGCAAGAAAAAAAAGAATGCCAAAGAATACATTTGGACACTGTAGAGCAGAAATGGCATCTCAGTCAGGTTTTGGGTTTTCTCCGCCATGTCCTGGATCCAGCCTCACTCTTACCTGCCCCTTGCTTCAGTTTCTAATTTCCTTTCCTCCCACTTCTGTCTTCTCCCCATGTCTGCCTTAGGCACACCCCTCACTGCCTAGCTCTCCCGGGCCTGCAGGGCGATTATCCTGCTGCTCTCTATCCTGTGTCTGCCTGGGGTACCCTAACAATGCAGTAGTTCCTGGTGAGTGGTGGTCTAACACTTGAAAGTGAGCAGAGCATGAGGTGCCTCCCAGACCCTGGCACCCAGCCCTACGTGTCCTGGCTGTAGGAACCTTGGGCGATTCACTTAACCCCTCTGTGCCTCTTTCCTTACCTGCAAACAAGGGTACTTGGCTCACGGTGCTGTGAGAGCTAACCACGCAAAGAGCTGAAGAGACTCAGCTAGCGTGTTCAGTGGTAACTGTTGAGTAGATGATGCTTTCATGTAGATTTGTGAGATCAATCCGGTGATGACTTCTTTAATTCTAAATTCTCTTCACTGTCTTTGAAGATGTTTGATCCCCGTAGCTGAATTAAGCACAATTCTGCCCACCCCTCTGGCCTCTGCTGTCTTGTGGAGAGAAGTGTGGTCTCCATGGGCAAGGGGGTCTTTGGTGGGTATCTGGAATCAACAGATAACAGCTTGACCTCTCCTTAGCTCTAGGCTCAAAGTTGGAATCACTCTGGTGAGCTCTCTTTGGCTGCTCTGATGCCATCTTTCTGCTGAGAATAGACTCAAACTCACTTGCCAAGATTTAATTATTCATCACGTTCCCTTCCTTTGTCCCCTCCAGCTTTCCCTGTGACTTTCTTCCCTCTGTCATTACCACTGTTGTTCTTCCAGCCACAGACACTCCGAAGTTGGGGTCATGGTCAGAGTCTCCTCTGCGCTGCAAAAGGCTCTGAGGCTTTTCTCTGTGAGGAGTCTGTAATTCCTGGACCAGACGTCGATACTTGAATTGTTGTGGGAGCCTCTTAATTGGTCCTTTTCAGCAAAACCCCACTCATTCTAGCAAACATTGCCATACTAATCTTCCTAGAGAGCAGTTTGGATTGGTAACTATCTCTTCTACCCAGAAAGTATTCATCATGGCAACATCTTGGAGAGATAGGTAAATACAACCAAGAGTTTGTTGATGCTAGTGACATGTCCCGAAATTGGTGGGAGATGGGAGGGGAGAGTCCTGGGAGAGGAGTTATTTTTCTCTACATTACCAAATCCAGATGCTTACTGAATTTTCAAAAAAATATGTACTTGACAGACTTCTCATCTGAAAATGGAGGCCCATTTCTTTGGCTTTTTAGAAATGCTTTTTGAGATATAACAATATAAGTTAAAAAAAAAAAAGCCAGCTCATGACTTGAACTCTTTTAAGAACAGACCAGCTGGTTATGCTGGCGGTAGTGGTTGCAAGCCTCAACGGAATGCCGTTTTTTGATTGTCGAAGTTTGTGAAGACAAGCCGTGCTGATGGCAGAGTTGAAGGAATTGCACAATCGGAGATAATCATAAGCCCAGAATTGGCTGCTCTGAGAGACGTGTCTGATTTATGACTTCTTCCTCCCTGGATCCAGTCATGCGCTCAAGGGCAGGCCTCGGTGCAGAGAACAGCAGCGTCTGGGGTACGTCAGCGCCATGAGCGTGCACTCAGGGCACTTATTCTGGGAATTGGAAGGAAGTCAGGACAGTTTTCTGAGGGAATGTAATGCCGATGCCCCGCAGTCCTCCTAGTGCAGGGTCCCACAGGGCAGCTCGCTGTACCGGGGGGGGGTGTACTGGGGGATGGAATTCTCACGCATTTACCATTCAGGTCATGCTTCCGAGAAGCTGCTTCCAACCTCGTGATAGGTTTGCAAAAATATATAAAGCCACCATGCTTTTGCTGGGCATGTTTACTTGGCCCTGTGGCTGAAGTACTCACGGCTTTGACAAGTGTGCTATTCACCTGGCCTATTTTTACAGCTCCGAAAGCACCCTGGTCTAAAAATATTTCTCTGTGGCTAAGCCTGCCTTCCACCAAGGCTAGGCAAGTCATGGAGCAATGAGGACATAGCCTTCAAATAAATTTTTTTTCCATTACAGATTGCTTGTCCTCAAGATCTTACAGTGGGTAGGTACTGTAACATAAAACAAGAGTTCTTAATAGGTTGATTTAAATTATGGTCACTCAAGTTAAAGTGCCAGGAAGAGCCCTCCTTATTGTAAAAACAACAGGTGGGAGGGGGAACAAAAGAACTTTCTTTTTGTGTTCCGTTTCTCCACTGCTGTCTCCTCAGAAAGTTGGGAATAACTTGGGGGGTATTGTTGCACAATTCAAGAAGAATGAGTGTGGTTTTTTTGTACCCAGGACACATGAAATTCTTCTCTAAGTAAGAGCCTTCAGTAATAGAATTATTTTCACATTGTGAGGGGGCCCTCAGCTACACCGATGAAAAGACCCCTGGACCTTCAGGAGATCTGATCTCATCTTGGCTTTCCTACCAGCTGTTTCTGTTCAGTCAGTATTGCCTGGGGGCCCCGCAGCCAGGTCGGGTCTCCATGCTCAGTGGGCAGAGATGAATGACGTTTTGTCGGGAGCCTGCAGTAGGGAAGTAGGGAAGACAAGGCTGAAACAGATGGTCATAGCAGTGTGGTGGGTGCAGGGCTATTACAGGAGTGCAGGACGGATACCTGCCCAGAGCTAGGATGATCTTGGGCTGTAAGGTCTGGAAGTGATCTTACTTAGTATGTGTGATAGTATATTCACTGGAATATTTTTAATGGAGTAATGTATATACCACATTTTGTCTATCCATTTGCACGTCTTGGGACACTTGGGTTGCTTGCACTTTTGGTTACTGTGAATAATGCTGCTGTGAGTGTGGGTATACGTAGGACTAATATCGAGAGTTCTTGCTTTCAGTTCTTTTGGGTATATACCTAGAAGTAGAGTTGCTGGATGGTACGTAATTAGTTTTGCATTTTTGAGGAATTGCTATAACGAATTCAATAGCAGCTGCAGCATTTTACATTTTCATCAGCAGTGTGCAAAGGTGCCGATTTCTCCATATCTTTGCCAGTACTTATTTTCTGTGTTTTGTTTGTTTTTATCATAGTCATCCTAATGGATGTGACTAGATTAGAGATTTTTACACTAAAGCTCTGATGTTCTCGGAGGTTCTGTGAATCTCCATGGTGGTTCCAAACCTCTCTTCCCTGACCTCTGTTTTATATATTGCTCTTCTGTATGCATGCCTATAAAGAAGGACTTTATGGCTAAAAAAAGTTTGAAAGCCATTGCACTGAATGATCTTTAGGGCATCTTTCTGCTCTAAAAATCAGAGATCTTGGTTATCTGTAGCTGATAAACATGAACAATAAATGCTTTTGCTGACCTCTGACCTTGCGATAGTTGAGAAGCTAAGGTGCCTTAGCTCTCCAGTGTGTTGGAGGGAGTGAGCTTGTTGCGTGTCTGTGGCCATCCTTGACCTGGCTCACACATGTGCTCCTCACAGATGGTCACAAATACAGGGCTTGCACGCCTCTAGCCTTGCCCACAGCCCCTTTGATAAAAGGGTACAAGACCTAGTCATGTGCTGGAGGAAATTAAGCGTAAGTTCATTTTTGAAATCACAGGGTGCTCATATCGCAGAGCAGCTGTCCTTCAGCTCCCCTTCTGCCTGCGTCTTAACCACCAGGGCCGGAAAGCAGTTAATCTGCTTGCCCTCATAGCAGAGACTTCTGTAGCATTTTTCCCCCTTTGGTAATTGACTAAAGGATTCTGCTTATTAGCTCTTTTTGTTGTTGTTGTTACTGTACTTTTCAAAGTAATGTGATTTTTCATAATTCTAAACTAACTTGAATGTTACGTAAAACTTGCTATAGTTTCTAGTTGTAGTCATGACATCTTTTTTTTTCTTTTTCAAGTTTTTATTGAATTCCAGTTAACATACAGTGTAATATTACTTTCAGGCGTAGACTTTAATGATTCATCACTTACATACAACACCCGGTGCTCATCACAACCAGCGCCCTCCTTAATCCCCGTCACCCATCTAGCCCATCTCCCACCACCTTCCCTCCAGCAACCGTCCGTTTGTTCTCTATGATTAAGAGTCTGTTGCCTGGTTTGCCTCTCTTTCCCCCCCTATGTTCATGTGTTTTGTTTCTTAAATTCCACATATGAGTGAAATCATATGGTATTCGTCTTTCTCTGACTTATTTTGCTTAGCATAATACCCTCTGGCTCCATCCACACCATTGCAAATGGGAAGATTTCATTCTTTTTTTATGGCTGAGTAATATTCCATTGTATGTATGTATGTATGTGTATGTGTGTATGTATATGTATATATGTATTCACACACACACACACAACATCTTCTTTATCCATTCATCAGTCAGTGGATGTTTGGGCTCTTTCCATAATTTGGCTATCGTTGATATGCTGCTGTAAACATTGGTGTGCATATATTCTTTCGAGTCTGTATTTTTGTGTCCTTTGGGTAAATACCTGGTAGTGTAACTGCTGGATCATAGAGTAGCTCTATTTTTAACTTTAAGGAACCTCCATACAGTTCTTCAGAGTGGCTGCACCAGTTTGCATTCCCACCAATGGTGTAGGAGGGTTCCCCTTTCTCTGCATCCTTGCCAACATCTTGTTTCCTGTGTTGTTAATTTTAGCCATTCTGTATAGTCATGACTTCTTGAGAACTCTGTTCAAAAATATTTTACAAACTAAGGCTTTTTAGAAATCTATTATTCATGTGTTCTTTTCACAAATAGTAAGTGTCTTGTGTATGCTGGGTATTGGGATGGGTAGAAGGTAGTGTGTGGTTGCTGCCCTTGAGGAGTTCATTGTCCAGAGAAGGAAATATAAGCATAAACAACTAACTAATAAAGGCAGATATCTGGGATGCAACCTACAGATGAAAATTTTGGTGGTTTAAATACCTTAAGGTCAGGGGCATCTGAGTGGCTCAGTTGGTTAAGCGTCTGACTCTTGGTTTTGGCTCAGGTCATGATCTCGGGGTCTTGGGGTCAGGCTGCACATGGAGGGGATCCCTGCTCAGCTGGGAGTCTGCTTCTCCCTCTGCCCCTCACCCCGCTCATGCTTGCTTGTGCGCAAGTTCTCTCTCTGAAATAAATGAATCTTAAAAAAAAAAAATACCTTAAGGTAAGACTTCTAAATACGTAAGATCTGATCTGATCTATATGCTCTGTCTTCTGTGGTAAGGAAAAAGAGACATTTAAAAAGTGTATGTAAAAAAGCATATGTATAGGGGCGCCTGGGTGGCTCAGTCAGTTAAGCGTCTAACTCTTGATTTCAGCTCCGGTAGTGATCTCAGGGTCGTGAAATCCAGCCCTGAGTTGCGCTCCATGCTGGGCGTGGAGCCTGCTTCAGAGTCTGTCCCTCTGTTTCTTCCAGCCCTCAGCTTGCACATTCTCTTGCTCTTAAAAAAAAAAAAAGGCATATGTATATATCGTACTAGCTGTATGTATATGCAATTTATATTTACCGGAAAGGTTTTTCAAAGACTTTATTTAGAGAGCAAGCAGGTGGAGGGGCAGAGGGAGGAGAGAGAGAATCTCAAGTAGACATCACTCTGAGCATGGAGCCTGACCTGGGGCCTGCTCAAGACCTTGAGATCACAGCCTGAGCTGAAATCGAGAGTCAGGTGCTTAACCAGCTGAGCCTCCCAGGTGCCCCTACTGGAAATTCTGCTTGGACGGCAACTAAGAGTGTGCCGGAACCACCCCGTGTTGGTATTTGTGGTAACAGCAAATTCAGACTCCGAAGTGGATGATGCAACAGCTCTTTTGAAAAGGTCTCTAGGTGTTATCGTGAGTTCATCTTTAAAAGTTGGTGTTGGTCAACTTTCCCATGTCTAATTTATCTTTTATCTTTCACACCTTGACTTTCTTCTACATACTGATTGGTTAGTGACTGTTCTGAAATTTGTGAGATTTTTACAACATAAAATAGCCTATGACCAATTTGTTTTTGATTCATCTGTTGTGTTCATATGCTGGTGATGGCACTGCCGTTACACAATGGGGCAGCCAATGATAGCTAGTGGCTCACACCAGCCCTATTTTTTTTCTTTCAGTATTTGGATTCCTTATGAAAGATTTTTTGTATCTGTAAAATGAGTAGAGGTGCCAAGAAATGACCACCTCTGTGAAAGGTTGGGAGAGATTTCATTAAAGGAGAAGTAGCCTCTGTGTTGAATTCTAAAAGATGATTGGAGTCCCCCAAGCAACAGTGAGGGAGAAGGGGCTTCCTGGTGGAGGGAGCCACCTGGGCTGGGGTGTGAAGCCGGGAAGTAGTATGGAGGAGGAAGAAGCGGGGTGTGGCTGGAGAAGAGCACGGGCTCAGGTTACTGTGCTCCGAAGCATTTGGTATTTAGCAGTTAACGTAGGGGACAGACGCCATGTGCAAGGCATGTGCTAAGTACTAGAAGATATAAAGATCAAATCAGTTTATGCCATAAGGAATTTAAGTCCGGGAGTAGAGATTGCTAGACAAAGAGCCAAATGACCCAGTTTACTTTGATATAAAGTAGCAGAATAAGACCAGTAAAAATCTAGCTCTGAGGTTTCAAAACAGAGAAAAGAGCACATTCATTTTGAAAAAGGCTTCATGGAGAGGGTAGCATTTAAAGTGGGTCTCAGATAATGGGTAGGATTTTTTTGCACAGAAATGAAGGGTTAAGATTAAGAAAAAAGTGTTGTGTAGCAAATTGTGACCGTCGGAATAGTGGTACCATGATGAAGGTCAGAGAGAACTGGTTTTAGGGTCGAGTTGATGACTGAGGACATCAAGATGATGCCTGAGGACGGAATATGTTAGTTTGAGGCACAGTTGGAATTATGAGAATGATTGAGAATCCAGAAGAAAAAGATACAGAGACAGAAGAAAAGAATATTAAAAGCAGAATGTTGAAGGATACCTTTGTTTAGAGGTTGAGAAGACTCAGAGAAGTCAATATGGGGATGCCGGGGTGGCTCAGTTGGTTAAGTGTCTGCCTTTGGCTCGGGTCATGACCCCAGGGTCCTGGGATCAAGTCCCGAGTCGGGCTTATTGCTCGGGGAGGAGTCTGCTTCTCCCTCTGCCTGCTGCTCCCCTTGCTTGTGCACGTATGCGCTCTCTGTCTCTGACAAATAAATACATAAATAATCTTAAAAAAAAAGTCAGCTTGGCTAAGAGCAGAGATAAGAAATAGAGATAAGAAATTGAAGAGAGAGTTTCAAAAAAGTAAGCTCTAGTTGGCAGTGTGCCCGGCTGGGGAAAAGTGGAAGATGTAGTCCTAGAACAGGCATGGCTCTAGCAGGTGGAAGACCACAGCTAAGTTATGGGTAATTTCCTGCAGCAGTGGTGGTGTAGGAACTGCGCGGCCGGGGAGAGAGTGGAAGCACCAAGCGCGGTGAACAGAGTGGCAGCTAACAAGCACCATTGCACAGCCTATGTGCCTGGCAATGGTAAGCACTTGAAAGGCATTCGCTTCTTTAGTCTTCACAGCAGTCCAGGGAGATGGGAACTGTGTTATCCCTTGTAACACATCAGAAAACCATAGGCAGCAAGGCTGCATAACGTGCCCGAAGTCATGCAGTAAGTGGCTAAGCCAGGCTTTATACTTAGGAAGTCCACTTCTAGAACTTGGGTTCCGCACACCACTCTGCCACACAGTAATCGAAGGACTTTAGTGGTGAAGCGAAGGCCAGCTTTAGGCAGTTAAGGAAGTTTGTTGGTGCCCCCTCCTCACCTTTTCCTTACTTTTTAAAAAGATTTATTTTAGAGAGAGAGAGAGAGCGCACACTCACAAGTGGTAGGGAGGGGAAGAGAGACAGAAAATCTTCAGCAGACTCTCTGTGAGCGTGGAGCCTGATGCTGGACTCAGTCCCACAACCCTGAGACCATGACCTGAGCCGAAACCAAGAGTCGGATGCTTAACCGACTGAGCCTCCCAGGTGCCCCTTACTTTCTTTTCAAATGAAGATAGATCCCAGTCTGTAAAAATGGAAGAGCAAAGAAAGGAAAACCTGAAAATGAAAACCAGAAAGGGAACAAGTTTTGGGATCAGAAGGTGTAAGAACAAAAGCAAAATAAAATGACTTACCTTAGGAGGCTGTACCCGGATCCGGTATTCGGCCTCACACCCTCAAACAAGGAGGAAGGGAGCTGCCTAGAATAAAAATAGTAAGCTCTGTGACATGCCAGGCACCATTTTGGGTGTTTAACATGTATTAACTCGTTTAATCCTTTCAACAACCCTGCTGCTCCACATGGCCCACAGAGGTCATGGAATGTTTCCCATCTCACAGCTGGTAATTGAGCTCCAGGTGGGCTAGTTCTTGCCCAGCTCAGAATGGTCTTGGCTGTTCCCCTTAGACCCAGCCATGCCTTTTGGGTCAAGAATAGCCAGCACATGAGCTCCAGAGGCAGACAGCCCTACCTTCAAATCCGAGTCATCTCCAGACCTTCAGATAGCTTATTGTTACAACGCCTCCCCCAAAGGCTATTCGGAAGATGTAATTGGGTAATCGATGAGGGGTGAAAGCTCTCTGAGAGCGGGGGATTTGTTTTGTTCACTACCTCATCCCAGACCCTGGAAGAGGCACGAAGGACATAGGTGTTGAGTTAGTGGTAGGCAGTGGTTGAAGGAATGAATGTAGAGATGTGGCCACCTTGATACTCTAAATGGTAGTTCCCCTCCATTCATAGGGGAGCACGGGTGGGAGAGGGGATCAAGAATGCTCGCTTCTAAGAAGCCAAGCTTTTTGTCTGTGACTTTTGATCATTTGTTGGAAGCATTTTCTAATAATCCCTGCGTTTTGTTTTTTTTTTTTAAGATTTTATTTATTTATTTGACAGAAAGCCAGCGAGAGAGGGACCACAAGCAGGGGGAGTGGGAGAGGAAGAAGCAGTCTCCCAGCGGAGGAGCCTGATATGGGGCTCGATCCAGGATCACGCCCTGAGCCGAAGGCAGATGCTTAACGACTGCGCCACCCAGGCGCCCCAATCCCTGCATTTTTTACCCAGACTGTTCTCAAAGGCTTCCCCACTGTCCAGATTGTGAAGCCCAGTACAATTATTTGGCTTCCAAGAACAGCACAACGATCTTGTTCTGCTCTTAGCCTTCAAACCAGAGCGTAACAGAAAGCTGTGAATGAAGACCTAACCACTTGAAGGACTGTGGATTTCACTGGGGAGGAGTCACCCAAAAGCCATAAGTGTGAGCCACCATCTCTATCATAGGAGAGAAGTGGGCCTCAGCAACAGTTAGGTATGATTCTTGCAAGAAAGAGTGAAGAAAATGAGAAATTAGATGGGAAAGAGATTTTAAGGTCAAAAAGAAGAAGCTGAAG
Organism: Ursus maritimus; assembly: GCF_017311325.1. Classification (NCBI taxonomy): domain Eukaryota; kingdom Metazoa; phylum Chordata; class Mammalia; order Carnivora; family Ursidae; genus Ursus; species Ursus maritimus. The sequence goes on from NW_024423453.1 coordinate 3,880,590, forward strand.
AACTGTGTAGGATGGTCTTAGGAGTTATGATTTTGACACTTTGAGACCTGGGTGGTTACTGGAGGGAGGAATGCGACCACATGGAGACTTCTGACTTGCGCTGTAAGAAAATGAAACAAACATCTGTTAAGGTTGGGAGGGATGAGCTTACAGTGGGGAAACTCAGGTGGGAGGCTTTTGCCGTTGAAGTATGTGCCCTACACTAGTGTGTGATTATGTGGGACTCAAAGAGGAGTGCTGTTGAACCAAGTGTCAACACTGTGTTTCAGTTTAAGTGTGAGGCTTTTTTTTTTGTTTGTTTTTCCCTGAGCCTTGTAACTCAACATACACACCTTCTGAACATTTGATCTTCTGGTTACCAGAAAGATTAAATGAGGTCATTGTTTTTCCAACTAAGGTCTTTATGAAAAGAGGATCTTGAGGCTCTGAGAGTTCTATAAGAAATTTTAAAAATTATGTGTTTTCCTCTCATTGAAGATCCTGCAATTTTAAGCATTTTCTGGATGATGTGTTTTTATTGTATCACTGATGAGACCTGAGGCATCAATGCCAGTTGTACATTTACATTCATAATGTTAATTCGTGCCAAGGGGAGACGACCTCCTCCAAGAACCTTTTGCTGTAAATTGAAGAAAGAAAAGAAGTGGGAGACTAGAACAGTTCCTGACACTTGGTAAAAACGTAGGAGCTCTGAATGCTGAAGAGCCGACGAGCCTCCCAGCGGGTACCATGGTGCTCACGGTATACATACTTGTATTACCTGGGTCCTGTCCTGGGACTAGTGGTAACTGCATAATGAATTTTCCTGTTCCAGACGTCAAAAATAATAAAAACAATAAATAATTATAGCTCTTTTTTTGCAGGTTTTAATCTCATCATTGTCTGCAAGAGAATGAACTACAGAACTGCAAAGCGACGCATTAAAATTGGCATTCGATAATACTTGAGAATTGGTTAAATAAACTTGAGATTGGGTAGGCCTGATGTCTGGCACGTAGGAAGTACTTTAAACTGTGGTTGTTACTAGGGATGGCAAACCTCTGTGCACTCGGGTTTCAGTTTGTTGTGTTTTTCAAGGGATTTCTTCTCTAGGGAGCTCAGGATTTTTCCTGGCGTTGTGGCCTGTGGAGAAGAAAGAAAGGGAGTGGCTAGCTTAAGGGGTTGTTAGGGGTTAGCCAGGAGCCAGCAGTAAATAGGCAAAGATCAGTACAGATGCAAATGTGGGCAGAGATCAAGGCCAGAAGACAGCCATATCAAGGGGAGGGACTGGAATGTAACTGGGAAACACGTGTGCCTGGCCTGACTTTCAAGAAAGGAATTAAGAAGCAAGTTCTCTTTAGGGGAGATGTAGCAAGACCTTGATGTTCAAGAGGCCTGGCCAGAAGTAGGGGCTTGGTGGGGCCTGACTTTTCATTGAGGAATTTGGGGAGAATTTAGAGGAGAGGGGTCTTCCAGAGGAGTCTTCCAGAGAGTATCTTCTAGATAACATCCAGAACTTTCTCATGAACACAGGGCAGCAGGAAGACATAGGAACCCTACTGATTTTGGGATAGGGATTCGCTGGCCTCTCAGTGGTTTGAGATAATTGGCAACCCAGAAGGGCTGGAGTGGGTTGGATAGTAATCAGGGCAGACAGGTTCTTTCTTTTTGAGTGATGCTTTAGTATTTGGGCTGCACATTAGAATCATCTCGGGGTGTATCTCTTTCTCTCTTTCTCTCTTAAAATAAATAAATCTTAAAAAGCGGGGGTGGGGGGTAGGTCGTCTGGGTGGCTCAGTCAGTTAAGCGTCCGACTGTTGGTTTTGGCTCAGGTCATGATACCAGGGTTGTGAGATCGAGCTCCTTGTTGGGCTCTGCACTCAGCCGAGAGTCTAAGACGCTTTTTCTCCCTCTCCTTTTTCCCCTTCCCTCTCTCTCTCTCTCTCTCACGTAAATAAATCTTAAAAAAAAAAAAGATCATTTGGGGTTGTTTTTAAAATGCCAGTGCCTTCAGACTAAATAAATCAGAGTATCTCCAGATGCGGTTTGGACGTTGGTTGGTTGAAGTGTTCCCCAGGTGATTCTAACCTGCAACCCGATTTGAGCACAGATCTTAGAGCATCAGAATCACCAGGAAGGCTTTGTTAACATTCTGGCCCCAACCCAGAGTTTCTGATTTATTGGGTTGGGAGTGGAGTCTGAGAATTCGTATTTCTTTTTTTTTTTTTTTAAGATTTTATTTATTTATTCGACAGAAATAGAGACAGCCAGTGAGAGAGGGAGCACAAGCAGGGGGAGTGGGAGAGGAAGAAGCAGACTCATAGCGGAGGAGCCTGATGTGGGGCTCGATCCCATAACGCCGGGATCACGCCCTGAGCCGAAGGCAGACGCTTAACCGCTGTGCCACCCAGGCGCCCTGAGAATTCGTATTTCTAACAAGTCCCCAGATGAGGTTGATGCTGCCGGTCCAGGCCCCACAGCTTGAGAACGGCTGTCCTAGAACCACAGGCTGTTTCAGGTGTCTTTTGAGGCTTTCCTGCTCACATGGCAGATGTCATTTGTCTGGAAAGATGTTCTTGGTTATCAAGCCCTATTTGCTGTGAACGGACTGTGATTTCATTGAACTGAAGCTGCTTCTGTGTGTTGTTACAGCCCTCACCACGGGGCAGTGTACAAGTCACGGAACCTCCATCAGCCCCAGTATACCTCACCTACAAAGTGGAATGGTGCTGCCGATTTCCTGTGCGCTGTGAACGTGTATTAGAACTCCAGTTCGGGGGGCGCCTGCGTGGCACAGCGGTTAAGCGTCTGCCTTCGGCTCAGGGCGTGATCCCGGCATTACGGGATCGAGTCCCACATCAGGCTCTTCCGCTATGAGCCTGCTTCTTCCTCTCCCACTCCCCCTGCTTGTGTTCCCTCTCTCGCTGGCTGTCTCTCTCTGTCAAATAAATAAATGAGATCTTAAAAAAAAAAAAAAAAAGGAACTCCAGTTCGGGGAAGAACTGACGTGTGATTTAAGAGGAATTTTTGTAGATGTCACCAAGTCCATAATAGTTACTAAGGAAGGCATGGGGGACAGAGAATACAAAAAGGTCAAAGCATGAAATTTTTGTAAAATGATAGTATTTACTGTGTCTGAAACGCTGGTTGTCTCCGCAAGTAAGATAGCTTCCCTTGTGCTCCTCTAACTAGATTACAAGGAAAGTTCTGGAGCCAGGCGGCCTTGCAGTTTGAACTCTGGCTTCGCAGCTTGGCAGCTGAGTGATACTGGGCTGAGTGACTCAGCCTCGTCAGTCCTTTTTTTTGCAAAACAGGGATGATGTCTACTTCAGCAAGGTTGTTGGATTGATCAGAGATAGTCTTGGAAAGCGCAGAGTGTGTGCCTGGCACATAGTAAATGGTCAGTATGTTGCCTTTCTTAATTGTGCCGCATTTAGCTCTCCCAGCTCTCAGGGATCTCATAGAAGTAAGACAAGTGCATTCATAATTTAGGAAGAAGCAAGCTGGCCTTTATTAAGTGGCCTGTGGCTGACTAGCCATGCTTAAGACTGCCTCAGCTTACTGAGCCAATCTGGGATGAGGGTCAGGCAGCAGGGATGCGAGCCTGACATGGAATGCATGCGACAGGGGACAGACCGCTTGCATCCTGAGTCGGTCTCAGTGCTGGACACTTGAGACACACAGCAGGAGGAGTGGATTAATACAGTCAGAGAACACTGGACTCATCCCGTGGAAATTCTATTAAGCCCCTATTTGTTCATTTATTTAACAAGTAAACATTGAGTGCTGGCTGTGGGCCAGGCACTTTGGGGTGCAAAGACAAATAGGGCTTGAAGTTACCTTCAGGATTGCTGACCTGGTGTCCCTAGGGTATTTCTGCAAGACATGATTGCAAGGGACTAGAGCATTGGATGGGTTGCTCTCTGCGGGTGGGTAGGATGAAAATGTTGCTGTAACTTGAAATCACCCGAGGTTATGTTGTAACGTTCATTTGTTCCTGCGCAAATGTGACCTGCTCTAAAGAGCTTCTTTATAAAATGGAAAATATTACAAGGAGAGTTTAATTTTCTCTTTTTTGCTTGTATTTCCTTTATTCGGACCTAACCATACCCGCTTTGGGTTTAAGTGGGAATGTCCTTTCTACCTGTGTCTCTACCATAAGATTTCCTTCATATTTTCCTGAAGTTTTATGAATTAATCAAAGAAGGAAAAGCTGAAGTAGAAAGTATTTACAAAAACAAAACAAGACTGCTGGCGATAACTGTTTAGCCTATACAATTGTTGCCTTCTCATTGGCCAGAAATACTGGTAGAGGCATTTTGGAGCATAGAAAATGCTCTAGTCACTTGAAGGAGAGAGATGACATTGAGCTTTTTGAGACCAGTGGGGCACGGTGGAGCTGAGGGAAATTTTGCCGAGCGAGAATACGGTCAAGAACACACTGGGAGAGATCTGTCGTCTTCCTCTGTCAGGTTTGGCCCCGCCTTGCACCTCCTGCATCTTCTGGGGGACAGGGAAGCTAAGTGGGACACACTTAGTCACTTTGATACGGTCATTTGACACGCACGCTTTGCTCTCCTGGAACATTGTCTGGAGAGCCTTGTCTTAACAGCTGTTTTTGGCCAGTGTCTACACACGTGTTGTCTCCAGTGTGCTCAGTCAGAAACCCGGATGAAGCAAGGCAGGGACCGGATTGCCCAGTGACTTCTTGCAATGGGGGCAGGGAGTGGCTGGGGGAGTTTATGGGAGGACTTTGGAGCATGAAGGCTGAAAATGCTTTTCTGGCCATGGTTTTTCCTGGGTGAATTTTAGTGTTTTTGTAATGCATATGTCTCTGGTTACTTGAATATTTGGGGGCACTTCCCCTCTAGGTTTGGTTCTGCTTGGAGTTTAAAAAAAGCAGTTATAGTTGATCTTTGAATAACATGGGTTTGAACTGCGGGGATCCACTTATACACGGATTTTTTTACAGTATGTTTTAAAAAAAGATTTTATTTGTTTTGAGAGAGAGAGAGAGTGAGTAAGCGGGGGAGGGGAAGAGGGAGAGAGAGAATCTCCAGCAGACTCCATGCTGAGACTGGAGCCTGACGTGGGGCTCAATGCCATGACCCTGAGATCATGACCTGAGCCAAAATCAAGAGTTAGACGCTTAACTGATTGAGCCACCCAGGCGCCCCTATTTTTTACAGTATTATAGATATATTTTCCTTATGATTTTCTTAACATTTTCTTTAGCTTGCTTTATTTTAAGAATACAGTTTATAATGAAGCATACAATATACGTGTATGGATTCATTGTTATTGGTAAGGCCTTTGGTCAACAGTAGGCTATAAATAGTTAAGTTTTGAGGGAGTCAGAAGTTGTATGTGGACTACATCCAAAACTAATGATGTGTACTGTATGGTGACTAACATAACATAATAACAAATTAAAAAAAAAAAAAAAAACAAGTTGTATGTGGATTTTCAACAGTGCAGGGGGTGGGGGTCAGCACCCCTAACCCCATGTTGTTCAGGGGTCAGCTGTCTAAGGAAAGCATTGTGGCTTATCTGTTATGTAACCAAAAATGCCCCATGGCTATCACAATCAAGCAGTGCTATAATACCTTTGAAAGTGGGTTTCTAGAGGAAAGGTGTGAATCCTCCCTCACTTGTCCCTCACCTCTCACTTCTTTATGGTTAATCCTTTATTCCTTGGGAAGTTGGCCCGTTCTAGATGTCCTCCTTTTATCCAGCCTTCTGAGTTCAGGGCCTGACAGGATTCTTCACAATGGCAGTTTTTGGTTTTTTTTATTTGACTTCCCACGTATGGAGCCTTATATACTTAGTTTTCTCCCCTGTGTATTCTCAGTGTGATTATAAAGTCCCTAAGCAAAAGGACACTGCCCTCATTTTCTTTCTTTATCTCTGTTCCCTTCAGCTTTGGTATTATCTTGTGCCAAATACTTGAATTTTCTTCTCCAGCTCCTTGAGGAGCAGAAAAATCCAGGTGATGCCTGCTGGAGCTGAAGAGGGGGACGCAGATCAGGACCTAGTCAGGTAGAAATCTGGGGAGTCCTTTCTGGCCTATTCAAAGGACGATCTAGGTCAGGGGTTAAGAGGGACAAAGTGAAAATACTTGTGTCATTCCAGAGGGACTCTCAGAGGAGCCAGAATGAAAATGGAAGGTCCCTAAAGCTAGCGCCTCTGCTCGCCCCTGCCTTGCAGGCAAGGTGCCCCATCAGTGGTCATCACGCTGCCCTTCAGCTGGTGCTGCCCAGGGGTGCCTGCCGCAAAGTAATTTCATCTCCAGCTGCATCTGGACTTTGAGATTTATTTTCTTAGTTTCTGTGTCAGGATCCTCCATCAAGTCCCCCCACTCCTCCAGGCTTGGTGATGTAGTCACAAGACCCAGTATGTAATGATAGTCATGGCTACAGTTTATTTCAGCAGAAGGGTACAAAACAAAAGCAACAGAGGGAAAGGGGCAAGGGGCAAAGTCCGGAGGAGAGCAGGGACCGTTTCCAGAGTCCCCTCCATGTGCAGTCACACGGGACACACACAGTTCCTCCGGCAGCAAGTTGTGATGGCACATGGGAAGGGTCTACGAGGGACACTCGTCGGAGACCCAGGGCCCTGGGCTTTTCTTGGGGCTGGTCACACGGGTACCCTCTGCCTGGCACAGACCCGAATTCCTGCCCCCTCCGAGGAAAGCAGGTGTGCAGCAGAGACCAGAGCGCCTCCGCAGTTCAGGCTCAGCGAGCCGTTCTTCTCAGGGGAGGATGGGGGCTCTCATCGAGGCTGAGTTTCCAGGGGCCAGCCAGGGGCCTGCTGGGTTGCCTCTTCCGCTCAGTGTCTAAATGTGCTCTTGCTTTTTTCACTCTGAACGTGTGAGAGGGCCCAACTCAGGTCACGTGATTTGAGGTGCTGGCAAGCTGAGCCTCGGGCTCTCGCACCTCAGGGAGAAAGCCTGGGTGGTGTTCTTGGGCCGGCCGCCTGCCTGCAGCCTGTGTTTCCGCCAGCAGGGCGAGTCCACTGCTTGCCTCTGTCCTTTTATCAGGATAGCTCTCGTTCCCGCCGTTACCCAGCCGGGCTGATCAGACCTTCCTGTCCTGGCAGTGCTTCCTTGTCAGGTCCCCAGGCAGGCTTGGGGCGCCGGCAGCCTTGCCTCTCCTGCCCACAGGTCCGGCAGGCTCAGACTTGCGCGTCTGTCGGAAGCTCGCTCAGGGACAAGCCCGAGGTGCTCTTGTAACTAACTTCCATTTCAAACGTGTCTTACCAATTTTTATCAGTGTTCTTTGGGAATCTTGGCTCAGGGATTTGGACCTCTTTGCCTTTGAGTTTTGCTCTTGGGTTACTTTTCCTCTCTGGCTTTCAGTTTGGAATTTTAGTTGCCCAGTTTCAAAAACCTTGCATCATGATGGTGGGTTAGAACTGTTCTTACTGGCAGGTTCACTTCAGCTAACCGTCCCCTCTCCTACACACTGCTGACCCACAGACGTTCCAGAGCGGTGGTTGTGCAGGGGCCTTCTCGGCCCCCGAGGGACATCTCAGTCATGCTGGCATCCTGTATCACTTATGTTTGTGGTAGGCCACATGTCTTCTGGCTTGTGGTTTGAACTGAGTACAATGCCTACCTGTAATGTGACCCAGTGACCCTCACTACCTGTTCCACAGCCCTTGTAAAAGAGATTGGCAAATCGTGATGAAAAAGGAATTGATTTGTCACCGTGGCTAAACTAAGCTGGCTCCAGGTGGACTTTGGGGCGGCTGCACGAAATGTACTGTCTGAATTTCAGCCAAGGTGGGATGGGAATTGCCCTCCTAAATTGGCTGGGCACCAGAGATCTGCTTTCACGGGAGCCGTGTCATTAAATAGCCCTCAGAATCTTTTTTTTTTTAATTAATTTATTTGAGAGAGAGAGCGTGTGAGTGAGCACATGCATGAGTGGGGGGCGGGGCAGAGGGGGAGAGAGAATCTCAAGCAGACGCCACGTGAAGCCCTACATGGGGCTCGATCTCACAACTGTGAGATCATGACTTGACCCAAAACCAAGAGTCTGACACCTAACCGACTGAGCCCCCAGGCGTTCTGGCCCTTGGAATCTTTTTGCTACCATTATGAAGGTCTTGTTACTGATCTAAGGACTACAGAAGAGGTGAGCTAAGCAGTCGAGCTGCACAGGATTCTCCAATTTTAAGGAAAAACGATGGTGGGTGGGCTGTTGAGCACTTGGAACATGGCTAGTGCAATTGAGGAAGTGCGTTTTTCATTGTATTCCGTTTCAGTTTATTTCAATAGCCACCTGTGGTTGGTGACTCCCTCGTGGGACGGTTGGGAAGTAGTTCTGGGGTGGCCTTCAGAGCCTTGATGTGCAGCCCAGCTCCGCCGCCCGCCTGTCGTGTGATGGTGCACATACTTCTTAACCTTCTAAGGTGTTTCTGAGAATGCACCGTCCGTGTAAAGGCTTTAGAGCAGTGCCTGGCAGGAAGGGGGTGTTTAGTTGATGCCGCCTAATATTATTATGATGTTTACTGGGTATTTTGAAGAGAATGGTGGCAGAGTTCACATGGAACCCGAAACTCTACTATTTTTTTTTTTTTAACGTTTATGTTTCCTTTCTTTCTTTGCCCTAGGTTGCTGCTGCAACTGGCCACACAGTAGTGCTGGTAGACCAGACAGAGGACCTACTGGCAAAATCTAAAAAGGGGATTGAGGAAAGCCTTAGGAAAGTGGCCAAGAAGAAGTTCGCAGAAAACCCCAAGGTAATGTTTTGTTTTATATACCTCAAGACCTGTCCTCTGAACATAATGCATTTGGTGGCCTTTGCTTGCTTTTTTGATTTGTTGAGTAAAGCTCATTTTCCCATAACTTTAGACCAATATAAATAACATAATCGCTGAACGTTTGGTGAGGACTGAGTACAAAACAGAAGTAAATAACCATATTATCGGGTAGGTTTGGAGATCGGGGAGAGGGTTTCTGCAGGTGGTGAACTCATTCTGTCCACGGAGAATTGACAAACACCTATTCTGTCATACGGATGGCAGAGACCAAAACAGGAAGAAAATTTTGGTACTTGCAAGTTACAGAGAATGATATAATAAACATTGCATTTAGCTAGGAAATCTTGATGGCTTAGGTAATATCTTAGGCACATTTATAATGTAGTCACTGGAGAGTAAGATACAGAGAGTGTCGTTCTCACTTCCCAGCCGCAGAGGGGGTACGAGAGCTTGAGGAACTCTGAGTAGGCCCAGAACTCTGGTTTACTGACCCTTTCTCCTTGGACCTTCATGTTTATTTAGAAATACTGCAGAAATCCCAAGTGAATTTTTGTTTACCTTTGCCACCTTCTTAAAGTTGCTTAAGATTGATCTCTTCAATATACGGGCAGAGAAGAGGGCAAGGGGGGCTTCTGTTGTGTTGGTCACCCCGGCATCTACAGTGGTGTGGCTCTTCCCTTTTGGAATTTTGTATAGTAAAATATATGTAACAAAATTTGCCATTTTAGCTGTTTTTAAGGGTACGATTTGGTGATGACATTGACGCTATTGTGCAGACATCACCACTTTTTCTTTTTTAAAGATTTTGTTTATTTGTCAGAGAGAGAGAGAGAGCCCAAGCAGGGGGAGCAGGAGAGGGGGGAGCAGGTTCCCCGGGGAGCAGGGAGCCCGATGCGGGGCTCCATCCCAGGCCCCTGGGATCATGACCTGAGCTGTAGGCAGACCCTTAATGGCTGAGCCACCCAGGCGCCCCACCATCACCACTCTTTACAAAACTTTTTCATCTTTCCAAAGAGAAACTGTACCCGTTAAGCAGTAACTCCTCATCCTCTCCTCCTCCCAACCCCTGGTGACCTCGAATCTACTTTCTGTGTCTCTGAATTTGCCTCTTCTAGGGACTGCATGTAAGTGGAATCGTAGGATATTTGTCCTTTTGTGACTGATTAATTTCCTTTGGTCTACTGTCTTCAGGGTTCATCCAGGTTGCGGCGTGTGTCAGAACTTCATTCTTTTTCCTGACTGAATAATATTCCACTGTGTGTATAGACCACATTTTGTTTAGCCATTCATCTGTCAGTGATACTTGGGTTGTTCTCACCTTCTGGTCATTGTGAATGATGCTGCAGTGAATGTTGATATACTGTCTGTCCCAGTCCTTCTTCAGTTCTTCCATGTATGTACTAGAAGTAGAATTGCTGGGTCATGAGACCGTCCTGTGTTCGGCTTTTTGAGGAAGCACCAAACTATTTTCCATCGTGGCTAAACCATCTTACATTCCTGCAGGCAGTGTACGAACGTCCCAGTTTCTCCACATCCCGGCCAACACTTGTGGTTTTCGATTTCTTCATCATAGCCACCGTAGGAGGTGTGAAGTGGTATCTCGCTGTGGTTTTGGCGTGTATTTTCTTAATATGTAGTCCCCTTTCAAAACTCAGAGGGGCAGGAGTGGAGTTGATTTTCACCCTCCCCCTGAAGAAATCCTAACAATAAACATCCCAGGCAGATTAACATCTCTGTCACCTGTCCCCCATATTCTCCACGACAGGGGGACCTGAGATAGGGCATGTTATGATGAGGCGGGTGGGATTTGAAGACCCCTGGGCTGGCGGTTGGAGTCGAGGACAGAGTGAGTGTGAACCCAGGTAATCTGCATTTTTCATGTGTTTACTCTGCAAACTTCTGCTGCTTGTCCCCTTTGTGCACAGGCTCTGGGCCCCACTCAGAGGGTTAAAAACAAACAAACCAAGGTGCTTGTGCTCAAGATGCATGGCTCCTGGTGAGTGAGTCCTCAGGAGGCTCGGCGTGTCTCATCTGCGCCCGGCAGGTGCGTGGATGAGGGACGTGTCCACTTCGCTGGGCCTGACCCGCACCGATCGGCACGGTGGCCGTGGGCCAGGAGGGGCCAGGGAGCGCGTGATGTGGGGCACGCTGTGTGAGACAGACCCTGGAATTCAAAGACTTACTAGGAGAAAAGAATATAAGACATCTCAGTGCTTTTTATATTGATTACATGTTGAGATGATAATACTTTAGATGGATCGGGTTGGACAAAATTAATTTTACCTGTTCACTCTTTATAATGCAGCCAATAGAAAATTGAAAATCGCCTGTCCTCTCACAGTGTGTTTCTGTGGAACAGTTCTGAGAGCTGTTTTATTCCTGGTGGTTTTGGACGCCTTCGCTGATTGTGGCCACTTTGATGCCCCAGGGACAGTCAGTCTTGAGATAAAATGGTAGTTGATAGAGGTGCTGTCTTCGGCCCTAACTGAGGTCTGTTTGTGGAAACCTGGAGGCACAGATGAGATGAAGGTGGGACTGCGAGCTGTTCGTGAGCAGAGGCTGTGTCTGGCGTGTTTCTGCAGCCCCAGTAGCTGGCCTGTGATGGGCGCTGATTACTTGCACAACGACTAAGTCCGGTGCGCTTACCCTCTCTTGCCCTTACTCAGCTCTTCTGTGCCTCTGTTAGTGATGAACAGTCAGCAGCACCTCTCAGACTAATGAATGGTGCTGAGCTAGCCTTGTCCTCTTCTCCGGAAGGTCATATCTCAGGACCTGTTTCCTGCCACAGCGCATGGCAGTCTGCTCACGGCGAGAACAGAGAGACAGCAGGCCCAGACAGGTGCTGCGAGAGGGCCGCGTGGTAACTGAGCAGAGCCGATGGGCAGCGTGAAGGGCTACAACCCACACACCACAGTAATTGTTGACCAGCGGTTGGCATGGTCCCAGGCTGATTCTTGCGCTGGTGTCTACAAGTCCCTGAGATGCCATCGTCCCTAAGCAGACGTGAAGGGAGTTTTATTGCTTAGAATTCCCGGGCGTATTCAGGTTGCCAGCGCACCTGTCCTCACCCTCCTGTCTCCTTCTGTCCTAGTGGCCAATCACACACTGTTTTCCGGTGGGTCCAGTGAACGCTCTCTTCTTCCTCCCCCTGTCAGGCGGGCGACGAGTTTGTGGAGAAGACCCTGAGCAGCATATCGACCAGCACGGACGCAGCATCCGTAGTCCACAGCACAGACCTGGTGGTGGAGGCCATCGTGGAGAACCTGAAGGTGAAGAGCGAGGTCTTCACGAGGCTGGACAAGTTTGCCTCTGAGTACGTGACTCGTGGCCATTCTCGTTGGGTCTGAGGGCTCCCACCCCGGGCGTGGGCTCTTCTCCCAGGAGGGAGTCTTGTGACAGCAAGCCCACTTCTCTTTCTGCTATCCCAAAGCTGATTCCAGAAGACCTGGCACTGTTTCCCCTGTCCTCCTTCCTCCCACTCCCAGTCTGCTCCCCAAGGCTTGGGCTGCCTTTGTCTGATCTTTGTCTCCAGATGGTGGTGGGATTTCCCACCGTAAAGTAGAAGGTCCTTTCAGGGACAGTCCTCTGTCTCTTGCAGTGTCTGAGCCATGGGCCCTCCCAGGCCAGAGGATGAAGAGGCTTGGGCTGCATCCTCAGATGTCTGCTGAGGAATCTCAAGAGTCGTTTGTGTGTCCCCCTTTTTTGAGTGGAACATACAGAATGGTGCAGTTGAAGGGAGTGCCTGTCTGTCTACACAAAGTTCCCTGGGCTTTCCTGTTTTGAGCTTTATGTGGATAAGTCAAAACACTGGGAGCATCACAGGAGCATTGAGTTCTTACCAGGCGTCCTGGCACAGGGTGGGAGGGGGAGTCAGCCCATGCAGGTCAGGCATACGCGTGCCTGGGGCTTGGGACTGGCAGTGCCGACGAGCGTCAGCAAGCTTTTGCACACAGTCAGCTCTCTTTCTCAGAACCTGGAGCCTTCATTCGTGTTTGGCTTTTGGCCATTGTGACACCTGGCTGATTTATTCCTGCTCTCCCTAGGGCTTGTGTGGCCACACTTCACCCTTTCAGGTTAGAACTGAAAGTCAGAATGAGATGATAGGACAGAAGTAATTCTCAGCCAGTGGGCAGTGGCTGAAGAGGGACACTGGCACACCAGTGTGCTGGAACATCAGCCCTGGTGCCGGAGAAGCCCCGCGCCTGCCAGAGAGGAGAGCCCTGTCTGTCGCCTGGACGTCACTCTGCTGTGGAGTGTGCTCACGCCCTTTGTGCTGACGGTTAGGCCTGCAGAGGTGGAAGACTCTGGTGCAGGTCTTGGCTCCCGAGTAAGCGGGGAGCCCTCTGAAATAACCCCCCCCCCCGGTAGTTTGGCCTTTACTGAGATGCCGGTCGTTCTCAGGGACAGTGACAGCTCTGATTGCCCTCTCGCGTCAGTGTGAGTCACGGAAGGACTGTTAGGGCAAAGTAGGTGGCCTGGGACCATGTCACCCTCTTCCCTCTCTGTCTTTGGACAGTCATGAAGCCTTTCTGGTCCTCGGTTTTTATCATCTGTAATTGGACTGAGGGGTTAGGAGTAAGTCATTTCCAAGACCTTCCCAGTTCTAACTCTCTGAAGACAGTTTCCCTAGTAATCTGCAAAATAGGGGTAGCGGTACCTATAGCACAGAGTTGTTTAGGATGTTAATGTAATTTGGCTCAGTTTCCCGATTGCCTCCTGTGTGTCAGGCACCGTACTGGGCTCTTCCACTTAGGTTCATATCCCACAGATGAGACACGTGGAAAGGCACATCGGAGGAGGCACACCATAGATGTGACCTTGCTTCTGGCCATCAGCTGGCCTTCTCTACACTCTTGTTTTCATTTTAGATCACCACCTTTATTGAACACCCACTAAGTTTTGTGTTTTGTTTTTCTAAGTAGCTCGATTGAGATATCCTTGACTGTTAAGTTCTGCAGTGACTCCTGTAACAGGAGAGGAGAATGTGTTCCAGTGGTGAGGCTCCCAGTGGCGCCCTGATGCACCCCGGAGAAGAGCACGACCGCCTCGGCTGCGGTGTAAGAAGTGCAGATGACGAGGTGGCCACGGCCCTCAGGGAGCCCCAGCTGAGTCCTGTCCTCCCCCTCTCCAGTCCCCACGGTCCCCACCACCCCCTCTGTCTTCTCTGCATCAGGGCTTGGGGTACGCCGATTTTCTGTTAGTACATTTAAGAGGGAAATAGTGGTTGGGGTACCTGAGTGTCAGAAAGGGAAAACCAAAGAGTGTCCAAGAGTCCAGTGTTCCGAGGAAGACGTGAGGGTGTACTTTTTGTGGAAGGTAAGGCACCCCTGTAAGTCGAATATGTCAGCGCGTTGTTTGTGTGGAAAGTAGGCAGTGTGAGAGCTGTTAGGAGCAGAGCCAGCCCAGCCGACTGGGAGAGGGGCAGGCGGAGGTCTGTGAGGAAGACGCATCTTTCCCCTGCTGGTAGAATGTTCGCTGGGAGCACCTTGGACTGGAGACACTCGGGACGGGACTCTGACGTAACTTCACCCTGTAACAAAATGTGCTCTCCAGCGTGCTTCCATCTGTCCTTTCTGCAGGCAGGTCGCCCTTCCTTTGTCCTATAAAATGGTAGCGCGTTATGAGTGCAGCAGCCCCTGCCGGCACAGCCGTGGGGCGCCATGGCCCTGCTGCTGGGGTTCATGGTGTGCAGCCTAACGGTGCTTGTGTCAGCCACACTCACGTTTCTTCTCCCAACCCCCCCTCTCCCACTCATCCCTCATTTCACGCAGATTGTAGTATTGCCTTTTGGGTAAGCTAGAACCCCCAAATCTGATCCGTAAGGGACTCTGCTTCCTGCACTGACTGGGCCATTATGGTTCTAACTAGCATTAGGCTGTTTTATGTACGTGTACCCACAAGGTGGCGCTATAGGAAAGCCTAGAAGTCTTGCTTGTCTTTGCTTAAAGATTTGCCATAATGCCTTTGGCACCCCACGTTATGGTGGTCTTTATTTATTTATTTATTTATTTTTATTTTTTTAAGATTTTATTTATTTATCTGACAGAGAAAAGAGAGAGAGACAGCCAGCGAGAGCGGGAACACAAGCAGGGGGAGTGGGAGAGGAAGAAGCAGGCTCCCAGCGGAGGAGCCTGATGTGGGGCTCGATCCCAGAACGCCGGGATCACACCCTGAGCTGAAGGCAGATGCTTAAAGACTGAGCCACTCAGGCGCCTATGGTGGTCTTTAAAAATTGAACTTGGTTTAAGTCAACATGGATTTTTAAGAATTACTATTATACACACACAGAGATGGTACTGCTTCTTTAGGAAATTTCTTTTCTTTTCTCTTTTCTTTTCTTTCTTTCTCTCTTTCCTCTTTCGAGTGCTGGAGGAAAGGGACAGAGGGAGAGAATCTTTAACCTCCATGTGGGGCTCAATCTCACAACCTGAGATCATGACCTGAGCTGAAATCAAGAGTCGGACACTCAACCGGCTGAGCCACCCAGGTGCCCCTGCTTTTTAAGGAGAGTTTATAAGCAGAGTACCTGGAACTACATTTATCATAGGTGTACATGTACCCTTCCTTGCCCAGATCTCCCTGTGTAAACTTAAAACTCTTTGGACCATGTTGGTTTTCTTCTGTTTTCATTTTAATTCCCATTCAGTGGAAAATTAAAGCTTTTCACTTGAGGGGAAAAGATCTTAGTTCTTTACAGTTTTTTGTTGACTTTGAGCGTCTGTGGCGTATCCTTACTGTCATTAGTCTCACTCACTTAGGTTTCATTTTGTGACGGAGGCTGGTACTTAACCTGTGTTCCCCCACATACCATGAAAATTAACTAATACAAGTGGACAGAGATGTTCCTCCTGAAAATAAATGAAAGATTGGTAAAGCTCAAATACACCTTTGAAACAGGTAAGTTTAAATTACCAAATTTAAAGTTTCAAACTTGAGATGAAACTGGTCACTTATTTTGGCTTCTCGCGTGAAGCTCTCTTCCCTGACCTCCTGCAGAGCTCTGGACAACAGACCTGGGCAGCAGGCGGGTGCCTCGTGCGCTGCACCGAGGGCAGTCCTGTTTGTTTCTAAAGGTGGGACTCATGCCGATACTCCACCGTCTTTCTCTCCACAGACACACAATCTTTGCCAGCAACACTTCGTCTCTGCAGATCACGAACATAGCCAACGCCACCACAAGACAGGACCGATTCGCCGGGCTCCACTTCTTCAACCCAGTGCCCTTGATGAAGCTGGTGGAGGTCAGTGGGTGTCTGCTTGCCCGGTCAGCTCTGCCAGTCCTGCTGTCTGACTCATACCGCTTCTGCCATCGGGGTGCTCTGGGTGGATTTTAACGGGAGGGTGCGAGGTTTCTTGGGCTACAGTCTGTCCTTCCGGAGCCGGAAGAAGAAGGAGCACCTGACGTCTAGGGAGGCGTCGTGCTTTGTTTCTTCGCAGCCCAGTGGTGTGACCGGTGATGTGCAGGACGGCTGCTCAGTCTGTGGAATGTCATTCACTTATTTGTGCCACGTGGGACGGGCAGTGCAGAGAGAGGCGTCTGACTGGGAAGGCAGCACTGCAGACCACTGGCTCGCTGAGACCGCAGAGGGCAGAGCCACACGTGTTATACGGTCTCAGTGAGGTCAGTGTGCTCCAGGCTGTAAATGGAATTTTATCAGCCTGGTTTTACACAGGAGCCACTGTACCCCCTTGTCCACTCGCTGGGGTGAATTCTGGCCCAGGTAACCGGGCCTTACTGTTGTCCCCAGATGAGCGCATGTCCCGTGGGTTTTGATCCCAGCCGTGAAAGCAGCTCCCCGTAGCCTGCACGTCCTGAGCGCAGACCTTTGAGGTGGAGGGGAGCAGGCCCCCAGGAATCCCGTTTGGGTCGCTTCTGCTTGCTTGCTTGCTTGGAGACTTGCATATAGGGAGACGAGTCACAGTAGACAATTTGCACCTGAAATGTGGCAACTTGCCTTTTACAGGGGGCTAATTACAGGGTCTGAGGAGCAGCCGCTATTAAAGTAGCATTTGTTCTGGGCTTGAAGAGTTATTGCCATGCGAAGTGTGGGGGACGCGGAGCCAGGCAGACCTCCGGGGGTTGGCCGGGGCTCCCTGGGAGAGTCTCGGGGTTTGCTTTCTCCACTGGTGCCTTCCGCCAGCTCTTTCTGTCCTTCCTCTCACGTGCCCTTACCCCCCCATCCCACCGCGTAAGCATTCACCTCTAGTTTAATGATGACTGTGTTTCCTTAGTTTTCTCTCAAAGACAGCTCTGACCTGGCTGAGGTAGGAATTTATCTGTTCTGCTGACACTGCTCCCCAGCTTCTTCCAGTGTACTCTCACTTCCTAAGGATGTTTTCGAAGAAGTTGAGGAATGAAGGGGGGCGGGTATAAAAGAAACCACATTTTTCCTTATGCAGAAAAGAGCAAAGAAGTGGGATGGAATTTTCAACATTTCAGTGCTTAAGGACTAATCACTTTCCTTAGGTACTGTGTCAGGTACCTGTGTTTGGAGATATAGGACACACTGTATACATTTACTTCAAACTACTGCTGTTTCCAACTGCATTTATGTAATAGTATCCGTCTATGTCTTTGGCAAGGTAGCGTGTTGGTTGTTAACAGCTAATGCTTAGTAAATATTACCATTTTCTAGAAAATGTTTTATAAAAGTACTCTTTATTCAGTTTTTATCCTTGGGTGTTCACATATGTGTCGCTGGCGGTGAGCACGAAAGTGGGTCGTACCCTACGTTGAGCAGCTCTCCTTTGCTTGCTTGGGACGGGACTCACGCATAGGTGTGCGCGTATTGTTTTCAGGCTATTGGCACTATAAACAGAGTATCTGTAGCACATTGCTCTTTGTTGGATGAATAAATGTCCATCCTCCTGTTAAAAAATCTTTACTGCTGACTCCTTTAAATCAACAAATTATATTTGAAACTCTATAATTAGCAGCCTTTGTCCTCGTTCAATCTGTGGGGTTCTGCTGGAGACCTTCTCACACTCCCTTTTGAGTAACTCTTGGACTGCTGTTGATTTATGGTGTTCGCGGAGCAGTTTCTGGTCCATCTCCCCCCATTCCTCATCCCCGTCTTCATGGTGCTTTTTTTGGCGCTACTCATCCACTTCCCTTCATGTCATCACATACTGCCACACCCCAAACCGTGATCACATTAAGAGACGGAGGATGGTAATTCTCTGCATGTATATCGCACCTTTCATCCTGCACAGACACTAGCTTGTTAAGCCCCACAGCCCTCTTGCAAGACGGAGGACGTGTCAAGTATCATTATCCCCATTTCATAGTAGAGAGTTGAGGCACAGAGGTTGATGGAGTTGTCTAACCTCATATAAAGGGTCTAATGTAGAAGCCAAGCCTGTTTGCTTTGACTCTCATTGAAGTTCCTTAACTGGCATTTAAATTCTAGTTTCAGTTCACCTGGGTCTCTGTCCATTTGCCAGATCTGGTTCCTGACAGGTGAACTGTGTGTGTTCTGGGGGCTGCCAGGCGAGGTGCTTCGTGCGAGTGGAGTGCCAGCGGGCCTCCGTGAGTGGGGACCAGCTGGCCCCTTGCTTGCTTGCTTGCTTGCACGCTCCTCATGGGTCCATCGGGCTGCCAGGAGCCTTCCCCAGGTGCCTGGCAGGTGGTAGGCCCAGCCTGGGGCCCCCGTGTGCTGGAAATGAAAACCTTCCTCTGTGGGATAAGCCTGTTTTGATGCGAAGGGAGCCGGTGGGCTTTGGGGCATCTGTGTGGGGGAGGGCGGAGTATCGGGGGGATCCTCATCTCAGTGTCCAAGAGACCTGTGACTTGGGCAAGTCACCCTGTTTTCCGGGGACGCATTCTCCTCATCTGGACCAGGAGAAGTTGGCACTCCAGGCAGAGTACTTTAAGGGCGGTTGTCATACTCAGTAGACCTCCAGTTACCTCCCTGAAGTGAATGAACAGTAGCAAGTAAAACAGTGACAGCAGCTAGCATTTACTGAGCACGTTGTACTGGTAGCCGCTGCATTTAATGCTTCACCTCCTCATCGGACTCCATTGTCACCTCAGTTGCTCGAGGTGGGGAGAGTGAGTTCAGTGTCATTGTGGTTTCAAGAAACGTGCCTGGGGTCACAGAGCCATTAAGTGGTGTGAGGGACGCTTGAACACAGGTCTGCCTCAGGGAGAAAGCCTGTAAAGCTCTACTACACACGTACACATTTATATTTTAAGCTTTGATTTTGTACATTCTGTAGCACTTCGTTGTCTTTTTTTTTTTAAGATTTTATTTATTTGAAAGAGAGTGAGAGAGAGCACATGAGCAGAAGGAGAGGGAGAGCAGACTCCCTGCTGAGCAGGGAGCCCCATGTGGGGCTCGATCCCAGGACGCTGGGCTCATGACCTGAGCCGAAGGCAGACGCATAACTGACTGAGCCACCCAGGCACCCCTTGTACTTCACTGTCTTAAAGTGGACATTTTGGTAAAGTCTTTGTTTCTGGCTTGAGAGCCTTGGATTCTGGAACTAAAACTATTTTTGCCACCCTCTGTGTAGACACTTTACATCAGTGTCTTCTTGAATCGTTCTGTTGCAATTGTTTGCAGACTCTCCGGTCATAATTCTCTGCTTTACATTTCCAGGTCATTAAAACACCAATGACCAGCCAGAAGACTTACGAATCTCTGATAGACTTCACCAAAGCTCTGGGAAAGCATCCTGTCTCTTGTAAGGTAGAGTATAGGTACCTTGGGGAGGGGGTGGTTTTCCTTAGAACGGACGTATTTGGGGTAGAATTCTTCTGTAGAAAGATGTGAGAGATGGGGCACTCTCACCTCAGGCCTGTCTGGGGGCCGTAAAGAGCAAGCTGGGCCTCTTTTCCAGTTTGCCGGCTGGGGAGCCAGACCCTAAGCCTTGCCCGAGGCTATCAGGTGGATCCTTTGAGATCTGAAGAGAGCCAGAACTTCAGCTGAGTAGAGAACTTCTCTCCGGGTCTTGGCTTTTGTCTGTTGATGGGCTGCTGTGTTTCCATAGTTTTTGTGACCCCGTTGGCTTTAGCCTCTGCTGGGCCTGGGGGAGCCAGGGAGCCTGCGTGTCAGGGACAACGCGGTAGACACGCGCGTGCGGAGCTGAAAACCAGCGCCTCACTTTGGGAAAGAGCACAACAGGTGGCTGGGGAAATGATGAAAGAGGGGAGGAGCCCACTTCCCCAGGTGGGATTAGTGAAGCGGTTTCTCAGCGAGTGCGGCCTTGTAGTTTTGTTTTGTGTCTTGGTTTTCATTGAGAAGCATGGCCCATTGGGAAGCATGCCTCCCGGCTTTCTTCCCTTCTTGCGATCCTGCGATATTTTATGTGAAGTGACCCCAGCTGCTGTCACCTATGGTGTTGCTCTCCTTCAGTCTCTGTTGGCTGTCGCTCCTCTTCAGTCCTCCCAAAACTTAGGACCACACTTCTGTGTGACTTGGCAGTTTTTCTAAATGGGCAGCTGTGCGATACCGTTACAAATGTTTCTAAGTATGCATCTATTTTTTTGACCATTATCTTTTCTATCATTGTAGTTCTCCTTACAGTATGCTTTTGCTTTCTAAAACGTTCTTCATATTGAACTCAATATATTGTAGTGACCTGTGGAAACGCCTGTTGCTCAGGAATCCTCTGAATAAGTCACGTGTCGGCGTGGCCCCCGTAGCTGGAGAGAGCAGACTCACGTGCCGATCCCCCCGGTCCAGGAGGGTAGTGTTGTAGAGAGTCTCGTTTTTTAGCACTCATTCTTTTCTTTGTTTTGTTTTGTGGTTTTAAATTGTCTGGATTTTTTAAAAAGCCACATTAATAACCAGATGTTGCACTTTCTCACTGGGTTATGCTTTGTTCGGCAGAACGTAGTAACGGCTGGAGAAAGAGCGTCCGTGTGTAGCGGATCAAGAGCTAGATAAGGCGGAAATGCGGCGACGGGCGGCGGTGGTCTTAGCTGCATGATGGTTCCTTCGTAGAGGGCGGGATCCCTTCTTGCACTGGCGTGGTCCCAGCACAGGCAGGAATGGGGACTCCCTGACCTCATGAAACTGCCTTGCTACACCGTCTCAGAACCCTTTCCTGGCTCATACTGGCTTCGTGGGTCCGTTTTTCAGGCTCTTGATGAAGCGTCCTGACGGTGTAAGGCGGCCACAAAGAACAGGGGTCAGCACGCTGTCCTGTAAGGGCCAGATAGTCCGTGTTTTCGGGTGTCCGGTCTGCTCTAACTGCTCGGCCCTCCTGTTGGCGGGGGGCTGCGGTCGTGGAGCAGTGCAGAAGCCGGGGGGCTGGATTCGGCCTGCAGGATTGCAGTGGCCAGCACGCCGCACGGCAGATGACACTGAGGCGCCCGGAACGCGTCTCTCTGCACGGCGAGACTTCTTGAGAGCGCGGTCTGAGAAGGGTGAGACCAGGGGCCCTGGAGCCAGCGTGACTGGGACCACATCCTGGCTCCGGCACTCGTTAGCTCTGTGATCTTGGGCAAGTTACTTACCCCGTCTGGCCCGTGTCCTGTCCCCGCTGTGAAGGTGATAACAGTGCTTGTCTCATGGGGTTATCAGAAGGAGTAAATGGACTAATATTTGTAGAGTACATAGAACAGGGCTTGGCACATAGCACAGTAAATAAAGTATATTTAATAAATGAGTATAGAAGTGTAAGGTATACGATTACATAAAATTACATTGCTTTATTAAGGGACTGTGCTCTTTACATCACAATTTACAAACCAACATTGTGAGAGTACGTGTGTCTCTGAACCATCAATGGCATTGAATATTAGTATAATGGGAAAAAACCCATTTGCCGCTAATCTTATTGGCAAAATGCTATTTTATTCTAATGAGTACTTTGATTACGAGTGAGTTGGAGTGTTTTGTGAGTTTTAGCACTCTTTCATTGCTGAGCTCTGTGACCTCTTTATGGGGGTGATATTAACTGTGTAAAACTCCATGTATTCTGATTGGAGCAAATATTTTCCCCAGAGTACTTTCTGACTTCTAACCTTGTATATGTGTGTTTCACCTACCCTGTCCTGAGTTTTTATGATAAACTTTTTGAAGTTGAAAACACTTTTGCCCTAGTTACAAAGTCAGCGTCATTTCATTAATACAGTTGTGGTTAAGCTGATAAAGCTGTTTTGCTCATCTCTGTGTTCCTGGGGAGCTAGGAGTAGGACATGGTTTCTGCTTGTGCAGAGTTAAGGGAGGTACAGATCCTGTGGCTTTATTGCCCAGTTCACACAGCGTGCAGTCAGGGTAGCTGTAGGAGTAACGCAGGGGGCAGGCCGGCTTTCATTCATATGTTTAGGGAGGGCTTGTGTGTGCTAGAAAGGGACACAGGCCCAGGGCTAGAGTGAGGGGTTCTGCCTGCAGGAACACCACAGCCTTTTGTTAAAATTTACGCCTACTTAATGGAAATCAGCTTCACATAAATACCAGCAAAAAATCACCAAGCCAGCCTACCCCACAAATTCCCCCAAAACGACCAGTTGGTAGAATCGAAATCCCACAGGAGGCCTCCAGGAGAGACGATTAAGCGTGGTAACGAGGATGAAATCGATGAAAGGGGTGTGCAGTACGAGGGGGTCATCCGGGGTGCAGGGACCTGGCCCCCAGTTGGACCACCCTACACTGCGCACTGGAGCGTGAGAACATCCCGAGTAGCCCAGAAGCGGCTCCAGGGCGCCCGGGCAGTGGCGCTGCTGTGGAGATGGTTCAAGGTAGGGTGCACTTGTCCCAGATTCCTGAAACGGGTGTGGGAGGAGAAGTAAAGGGCTACCATTTGAGTATTGGGCCATGTACACAGCATGTTGTGTGTTTTCTGAGTTGTCTTCACATCTTGTGGGTTTATTACCCTCATTTCACCAGTGATGAACCTGGTTTCAGAATGTCACAGTGTCGGAAACTACTGGAATTTGAGCCTGGACTGGCTGCCCTCAAAGCTGTGTTCTTTCCGGTGACCGCTCTGCCTCGGTCTTCCTTTAGTTCAGGATTCCTGCAGTGGGGCATCTAGGTGTGATTGGATTGGATTTTTAAGTACTACAATTGTTGGACAGGTTGTCATGTGCCGTGGAAGTAGAGCTGTGCTGGAACTTCAGAAGAAATCTTGAAAACGCAGAGCTCCGTAAATCGGTGTGGGTAATATGCTGCAGAGTGAGAAGGGGCAGTCTGGTGACTTCACAGATCAAGTTCAGCGAAAATTCACTTGTCTTGTATTTTTCTCTCTTAAAACAGGACACTCCGGGGTTTATTGTGAACCGTCTCCTGGTGCCGTACCTTCTGGAAGCGGTCAGGCTGTATGAACGAGGTAGCTGTCCTGACCTGGGCTGGGAACGCCACGTCTTAGCTCTTGGCACTGCTCAGTGGTCCTGGAGCAGGCCCTGTAGGAATGGCTGGGCCGTGCAGAGTACGGGAGGAGCTTCTGTTGTTTTAGCTTTCTGAATCAGCCTCACCCTGGACCTTGAGACCTTTGTCATTGTGTTCCCTGGTCCCCCTGGGTTCCCTGTGAGGCCTCTGAGCCTCTGAGATGGGGCTCTGAACTCCCTCCCCCGCCTTCCCCCACACCCAATTAGGGTCTCAGCCAGAGCAGTCGCATGGCCAGCCCAGATATATATCCTGAATCTCTGCTTTCGATGAAAGAGTTTCCTGCTTAAAATAATAACAATGTAAAAATCACTGGACTAAGGGACCTTTAAAGTTCCTTAAAGTTCTAAAATTTGTGAGTCTGTGACAGGTGATGGGAGGTAAGTGACAAGGCTGATAGAGGACGATGACTATTTCTAAGAGCCTTCCCCACCTTACTAATGATGCCATGATTATTTCTTTTTAAACCTTAACAATGGTTTCAAATGGTTTCAAGTGGTTTCTCGATACTTGTTGATTTACAAAGAATGATTTCCCCTGTTGTAAAATTATAAAACTTGGGACATGGTCCAGGGTTATAAAATGGCGTGCATCCTCCTGCCTCCCTTCCCTACCACATTTCTGGAAAGGTAACTATCATGTCTGCTTCAAAGGCAAAGAGGCCTTAATAGGACTGGATAAAAAGCAAGTGTAATTGTTTTCAATTACTTCATTCACAAATGCTTGCTCCTGAGAATGTCATTTTTGAAACAAAATATTTACACCAGCTCTTCCAGAGAGATGAAAGCACATTTGCTTCCTCAAAATCTGCTTTAAATATTAAAACTTTTCTCTGTTTTATGGAAGCATTTGCCACACTTTTGCTCCAAGATCAAACCAACACTTCTGTGTTTATCTATCAACAAATATGCCTAATTACACCTCAAAGAATGCGTGAAGCGTTTTACCCTACTTTGAAAGGCAGGTTTTTTTTTTTTTTTTTAATGTAATGTTTTAGAATGTAGCATGTGGGTAATCCACCTCTTAATGTTTTTTCCCTCACTGAAACATCCTGTCACTTTGATATATTTTCAGATGTACCTTGTATCTGATTGTAAGTGGGAAAGGCCTTTTCTTGTCTTTTGCTCCCCTCCCCCGGCAGTGGTCCCTTTGACCCTCCCCATCGTGCGCCCCCTGTGAGGTGAGGCCGGAGAGAGGGTCTGAGCACCGGGGGTTTGTTCTCGGAGGCACCCCACTGCTCCCCCCGCGGTCTCTCTCCCCACCTGCTCGGGGCCTGTGAGCTGGAGCCTCGGCTTCGGGGGCACCCGAGTCGTGTCTGGGGTGGGTGTCGTGGCCCAGCAAGCACACTGTGGTCTGGACTCCACATGTCATACCTCGGGCTGCTCACCATGTCCCTTTGCCGCGTCGCCGCTGCCCCCCGCCCCCGTTCTGGCCCACTGAGGGGTGCTTACGTGCCCCCCGCCACTGTGTCTCCATGGGCCTGCTCTCAGCAGCTGGCTGAGCCGCAGCAGTTCCACCGTGAAACCTGAAGCTGGTTTGGATTCTTCCTCTCTTGCCTGCCCTGTCTGTCCGTTTGTCGTGCTGCCCAGGACGGTGAGGAGACACTGCGCACTGTTACTGCCCCCACACGGCGGGGGGAGTCTCGGGCCCGGCAGCAGAGGCGTGCAGTGAAGACACACTGTGACTTTGGTTTGCTCAGCCTCTTCCAGCCTTCTCTGGGGAGAACTTGTCTGTTCGACACCATCTTGACCGTGTGGGCTCCGGTGACACAAATACCACAGACTGGGTGGCGTATGAACAGCAGCCATGTATTTCTCACAGTTCTGGAGGCTGCAAGTCCGAGGCCCGATGCTGGGATTCCGGTGAGGGCCTCTTCCGGAGGCACACGGCTGACTTCTCGTATCTTCACGTGGCGGGGAGCAGAGAGAGGAGACAAGCTCTCCTGACTCTTGGGAGGGCTCTCATCCCGCCTGGGCCTCTGCCCTCATGACCTCATCTAACCCTACATGTCAGGGGGTGGGGTGTTAACACGAACTCTGGGGACACACCCATTCGGTCCCTCACAAACCCTGTCAGCCCGGGGTGTGCGTGCTACACACATAGCTTGGCCAAGTGCCGCCCTGAGCAGGGGAGGCCCATCAGGACGATGTGTTGACATTAGAGCAGTCATCTCTGTCATCACCACTCGGGCCCCCTGGGTGACTGGGGGCCCCGCACCAGTGCTGCTTGCCAGCTCCCCGGGGCACCTGCTGACACTGCATTGTCCCCTCGCCACTGCTCTGATGCTCTCGGCCTCATGGCTTCTCTGTGGGCTTGCCTTCTCAGTCCTCAGCTTCCATCCTTGCTCTGTGTGGCTCCCATTTGTTCACGCTCTTAACGGGAGCCTGGTGGGTGCAGTTGGTCCCCCTCATCCCTGCGGCTTTCTCTCCAGATCTTTGAGCAGGCTGGCGCCTAGTAGCAGACTGCCACACCTGTCAGATGCCCCCCCCAACCCTCCCAACAGGTCCCAGGCAGCTCTTCTGGGAGGGCTGGGCTGGTGGCAGGCCCTGGGAGTGTCACTGCCTGTCCCCCATCACTGTGTGACATCCTGCACCCTGTCATTCCTCTGCTCAAGACCTTTTCAGTGTTTCTGTTGTAGACTACAGAATACAGTTCCCTTCCCAGGGAAGCCGCCCTCACCTTCCCCTCTGCCCCTGCGGCCATCGCCACGGACCTTACTCCCCCTGCTATTACAAGGCCCCACCCGATGTCCGCAGTGTTCCCAGCTGGACGCATGTGTGTTATTTTAACCCTCTTTATGCTTCGGCTCTCCTTCAGCGTGGCTGCTGCTCTCCTCCCCGTGGCAGGGCGTGTCCTTCTGTTGCTGTGACACTGTTTTCCTTGCAGTGCCTGGGGAGAGTCTCCTCTTCATCCTCCCCTGAGTGCTTGTACGGGACAGGCGCTTGGGAGCTGTTGATGAAGAAAGGAGCTGGGGCTGTGTGGTGTTGCTGCCCACGGGCTTGTTGTCAGTGCCCAGAGTGGTTGGTAGGTGGCGCTGGCGAGCCAGCCAGAGAAACAAGTCTGCCGCTCCCAGGTCCCCGTCTGCAGGAGGCAGCTTTTCATTGTTGCTTGTCTAGAGTTAGGGGATCTTAACCGGGGAGAGGTGGGAGGCCCCATGAACTCCTGAAGTGGATGTCAGATTGTGTGGGTGCGTTTTATTTGGGGCAGGTGTCCTGTTCTCAGTGGAGTGCTTGACTCTTTCCGAGTTCAGGAGTTACTGGTCTAGAACACAGTTCCATATTTACCTCCCACTTGGCACACCAATCTGCGTGTTTTACTTCTCCCTCTTTTTGCCTCTTTCACTCTGTATTGAGAATTTTTAGAGTTGCTGACTTTGTAACACTTAGATTTTTTTCTTTGATAAGCTTTATTTTCGTATTTTTTGAAATAAAATAGTCTTCAAGTGAGTCGCTGAATCTGGAATTACAGAACTGCCTCTAGGGCTCATTATTTGTCTTTGAATCTAGATTTGATTAAATGGCTTTAGGTCATTTTTAACCGTTATGCTATGAGATTTCTGTCCCCAGGAGCCGATATTCTAACGAAGGGAGGCATCCACAGTGAATGAAACAGTAGCTACTGCGTTAGGTGGTGACCAGTAATCTGGAGAAAGACAAAGTGAAGAGGGTGGCGGGAGGCCTAGCCTGGAGTTGTTACAGTTGCTAGTTTATGTGCAGGGAGGGGACAGGGTGCTCTGATGAGAGGGGCACCAAGCCCAGAGGGCAGTGGGTGCTGGACGGGAGGGGGCGTGGGGGTGGGAGGGTATGCAGGTGGTCAGTTAGCCGTCTGCTTCTAACACCAGAGAAGCCTCAGGGTCAGATGAAGGCCTCTGAGCAGAATCCATTTATCAGCTGCTATGGTCCTGCTCATTTCTCCTTTGCACACACTGTTCCCGCTGCCTGGCATGCCCTTCCTGGCCGTTCATCCCTTGGAATTCTCTTCATCCTTCAGGACCTGGGCCTCAGTGGGTGGGTGTTGGTGAAATGTTGGCACTGTAAGTCTCTCCGCCTTGACGCACAGAGGCGTGTCAGTCTTCACGATCTTCAGCAGTGGCTGGTGAACTTTTTGTTGTACACATCGCTCGTCCTCCCACTGTTTATGAGTACTTGAGGGCTTGTTTGGTTTCTCTCTGTCTCATTCTAAGTCTCTGGTGTCTGGTATGGAACAGATTTAAATACTAGTTGAGTGAAGGAAGGATGCCGCCTGAGGCTGATGGAGATGATTTTTGCCCTTTGTGCTTTCTTATGGGCTAGAACTCCACACTGATTCTCAGCACCCCGGTTGACTGATTAGTGAAGCGTTAACAGCGTCTCCCATAGAAGTGACCAGTGTCGTAATCACCTTCTGACGTCCCCCATAGAAGTGACCAGTATTGTAATCACCTTCTAGCGTCTCCCATAGAAGTGACCAGTATCGTAATCACCTTCTAGCGTCCCCCATAGAAGTGACCAGTATCGTAATCACTTTCTAACTTCTCCCATAGAAGTGACCATAATCCCCTTCTAACGTCCCCCATAGAAGTAACCAGTATCGTAATCACCTTCTAGCATCCCCCATAGAAGTGACCAGTATCGTAATCACTTTCTAATTTCTCCCATAGAAGTGACCATAATCCCCTTCTAACGTCCCCCATAGAAGTAACCAGTATCGTAATCACCTTCTAGCATCCCCCATAGAAGTGACCAGTATCGTAATCACTTTCTAATTTCTCCCATAGAAGTGACCATAATCCCCTTCTAACGTCCCCCATAGAAGTAACCAGTATCGTAATCACCTTCTAGCATCCCCCATAGAAGTGACCAGTATCGTAATCACTTTCTAATTTCTCCCATAGAAGTGACCATAATCCCCTTCTAACGTCCCCCATAGAAGTAACCAGTATCGTAATCACCTTCTAGCATCCCCCATAGAAGTGACCAGTATCGTAATCACTTTCTAATTTCTCCCATAGAAGTGACCATAATCCCCTTCTAACGTCCCCCATAGAAGTAACCAGTATCGTAATCACCTTCTAGCATCCCCCATAGAAGTGACCAGTATCGTAATCACTTTCTAATTTCTCCCATAGAAGTGACCATAATCCCCTTCTAACGTCCCCCATAGAAGTAACCAGTATCGTAATCACCTTCTAGCATCCCCCATAGAAGTGACCAGTATCGTAATCACTTTCTAATTTCTCCCATAGAAGTGACCATAATCCCCTTCTAACGTCCCCCATAGAAGTAACCAGTATCGTAATCACCTTCTAGCATCCCCCATAGAAGTGACCAGTATCGTAATCACTTTCTAATTTCTCCCATAGAAGTGACCATAATCACCTTCTAACGTCCCCCATAGAAGTGACCAGTATCGTAATCACCTTCTAGCGTCCCCCATAGAAGTGACCAGTATCGTAATCACTTTCTAACTTCTCCCATAGAAGTGACCAGTATCGTAATCACCTTCTAACGTCCCCCATCGAAGTGACCAGTATCGTAATCACCTTCTAGCGTCCCCCATAGAAGTGACCAGTATCGTAATCACTTTCTAATTTCTCCCATAGAAGTGACCATAATCACCTTCTAACGTCCCCCATAGAAGTAACCAGTATCGTAATCACCTTCTAGCATCCCCCATAGAAGTGACCAGTATCGTAATCACTTTCTAACTTCTCCCATAGAAGTGACCAGTATCGTAATCACCTTCTGACGTCCCCCATAGAAGTGACCAGTATCGTAATCACCTTCTAGCGTCCCCCATAGAAGTGACCAGTATCGTAATCACCTTCTAACATCCCCCATAGAAGTGACCAGTATCGTAATCACCTTCTAACGTCCCCCATAGAAGTGACCAGTATCGTAATCACCTTCTGAAGTCCCCCATAGAAGTGACCAGTATCATAATCACCTTCAGCTGTACTTCGTACACTGTTTAAAAACACAGCCTCAGGGCACCTGGGCGGTGCGGTCGGTTAAGTACCGACTCTTTTTCACCGAGATCAAGCCCTGCGTTGGGCTCCGTGCTCAGCACAGAGTCTGCTTGCGATTCTCATTCTCTCTCCCTCTCCCGCTGCACTCTTGCTCTCTTTCAAGTAAATAAATGAATCTCTAAAAAAAAAAAAAAAAAAAAACTTAAAAAGAAAGACCATATATATATATATGGTCTTTATACATGTTTAAGTAGTTCCTCTTCCTCAAGCCTAAAAATCTGAAATATGTTTAGGTATAAAATTCTCTTTGAGTATTTGAACGTTTTTCTCCTTTTATTTAGCTTTGGTGTGATTGACCATTTCTTTATACTTTGGAACAAAATTCTAGATGATCACCTGTCGTAGACTGTTCCCATTCCTGATTTTGGAGAAAGGGAATAGGTTCTCTGAAAGACTTCTTATGGCCCAAGGACCAGAATAGTTAAGGGTAAAATTCCAGGGAAAAAGCACATTTGCTTTTGTCTTAATCTACTAAGCACACTTTCAAACTTGAGTGGCAATTCTAAATCAGATTTGGGCTTCTTTTTAAATTTTATCTTGACTAAAGGGTTCATGTGAGTGCAATTCCAGAGGAATACTCATTACTTGTAAAACCAAGAAAGCTGGAAAGGAAAAATATGTATACAATACATATACAAATACAAAGCTTAGTTTTTTTCTGTTTTCAAAAAGTCTTATTTATCAATAAAAAATATACTCTGGCTTTAAGTGATGTTGTAATAAATTATTCCAGAGTTGGAAAATCCCAATCCATTAAAAATAACTAATGTTTCCAGGCCACTGGGGCCTTCTCTCTACATGAACCCCGTAGCAGTGTTCTAGAATTCACCTCACAGAATAGCTTGGTGGAATAGCTTTGAAAGTCTTGTAGTATATTGGTGTGTACCTCTGAGATGAATCTAACCATAGCCAGAAATCCTGACTCTGGATGGTTTTTGAATGTGCAAATTTGCAAAACTCTGAATTCTGGGACTGACAGTATGAGCAGGAGAACCGCGGGGAAGATGGTGATGGCTCCGTGCTGCCCTCTTGTCCTCAGGTGATGCGTCCAAGGAAGACATCGACACTGCCATGAAGCTGGGAGCTGGGTACCCCATGGGCCCATTTGAGCTTCTCGATTACGTGGGGCTGGATACTACGAAGTTCATCATGGACGGTAGGAATTGGATTTCTCTCTTGTCTTTCTGTAGTGGACTTGAGGTAGTCTCTTTGAACTATGCATTACAATGCCTGTTTAAAACCGAAACTTCAGGGGGTCTTAGTAGACCTTCCAGCTTAAAGATTCAAGTTAACAGGAACAGTGTGCTCACAGGGTAACTTATTTTTAAAACTTTTTGTTTTGAAGTCATTGTAGATTCATAGGAAGTTTCGAATACAGCGCAGACTGGTCCTGTGTACCGCTTACGTGGTTTCCCCTAATGGTTCCGCAGGACAGGGTCACATTGGAAGTGGACGTTGGTACACTGCGTCATTCCGTCATCAGTGCGGACTTGTGTAACCTCCGCGTCAGTGGAGATCTGCAGCCCTTTAAAGATAGTAATGTGTCTAGTTTACTTCGTGGCTCTGAGGACGGTAAAGACAGTTAGGAAAATCGGACTCCTGAAGTTGAGCATAGCTCATGCTTCCACGTTTCACAAGGAATACCTAAGTATTTGTGGGGAGCAAGGAGGGTTATAAATGAAGCCTGAACTTTTGTATTTTATGAGGATGCAAAGTACCAGTGGCAGCAAATTCAGATTTTTAACGTGTTCCAAACGTCGTTTCACGGTGCCACGGAGGGGTCCAGCCGGCAGGTGAACTGGTTCTCTTTTCGTCCTTGGACCACTGGCATAGCCGTTTCGAGGAGGAGACTGGATGAGCGGGCAGGCCGCGGGGGAGCCGGGCCGCGGGGGAGCCGCTGGTGCAACGGCTCGTCCTCTGTAGGGCCCGTCCGGCCGCGTCGGCTCAGCTGCCTCCTGCCTCTGCCCCATCCTAGTGGGGACCTCTGTCCCGAGCTGGGCCCCCCGCCTTGCCCTGGGAATGCTGAGGTGTGGGAATAGTGCCAGCACTTCATCCTAAACCTTTTCCCTCCTCTCCATAGGGTGGTATGAAATGGACGCGAAGAACCCCCTGTTTCAGCCCATCCCGTCCTTGAATAAGCTGGTGGCGGAGAACAAGCTGGGCAAGAAGACCGGAGAAGGGTATTACAAGTACAAGTGAGGCGTGGCTTCCCTGCTCCGGCAGGGGCCCCCGTCAGCACGCACCAGCAGCTCCCCCAAGTGCCCACGGGACCGTTCTGCGGTCGGACGTGCCCTCACACAGCGCCGTCTGTTCCATGTGCATTTTGATTGTAACCTCTCTGAAGTAATTACTCACATAGTTATCAGAATGCCAGATTCCTCGTTGAGAACTAATTTCCCTGTTTTAGTCTGTTCATTTTTCTGTATTTTCTAAAAAGCTTTACACCCTTGGTGCCTTGGAGCAAACATTTCTTTTGAACCTTACCATTTTCATAATGAGTTGCCTGGATTCATTCACTCGTGAAGGGGCCAGCACCTGCTGCGAGTACGGCTGCGTTCGTCTCGGCCACACGGGAGAGTGGCGAGCCGTCGGACACGTCGGTGGCGTGTTGGGGAAGTGCCACGGTGAGCGGTGCCTGCGTCTCGCCTTGCCGAGGTCATTTGCTCCCTGCGGCTTCAAGACGTCGTGTCATGACTTTATTCAGCTCAGGCTGTTGGTGGGCCTATCTCCACGTGCTTGGTTTGTAGGAAGAGGTTTCATTCATATCCAGAATCTCAGTGATGATTGTCTGTTTCTCTTTTTTCCCCATGAGAAATCATGCTGCAGACTGCCTGTAAATGGATTCTAATAAAATGCAATCTTTTAATCTGTGAAAATTTGAACTGAAATAAACGTGTATAATTTAAAAGTGTCACATGCTTGAATGGTTGCAGAAGTAAAGGTCAGTAATTTAGGCAAAAGCCGCGCCCCATCTTCTTCGGCCTGTTATTTTTCTAAAGTGGCAGCGGCGGGAGGCATTTCTGCAGAGCCAGCCTACGCTGTCACTCCGTAGGCTTCTCACCAGTAGAGCGGTCATAAGGGCACAGAAAACAGTTTCTAAGGGACATCTGTTTCTTCTTTGCCAACAAAGAGAAATAGTGTAACATAAGCTGCTTTTAATCATTGGCTGGAGAGAGTGCCTTCCAAGATAGAATTTTGAAGCAGGAAAGACATCGGAAGCCCCCAAGTCCAGCGGGCGCAGGAACCGAGCGCGTAAGTGACGCGCCCAAGGGAGCGGAACCGGGTCAGAGCAAAATAGCACATCAGAGCGTCTCAGAGCTGAACTTTCACACACGACCGTCCCCAACACGGCCATCCTTGTGTGGTGTCCGGGGTCACAGTTTAAATGGTGGAGAGATGCCCCCCTCCCATGTCATGGTGGATAAAAGGGAGCTGTTAACCTTTTTACTGACTAACTATAGCACCCTGGGAAAATAAGGAAATACGTTACATTTCTACCCCACATAGAACCTGGGTTAGGAAACTTTTAGGTTATTCTTATAAAACATTTCCTAACGAAAGAAAGGAAGCACCTGTGAGGCCAGCATCACCCAGTCCGCTTGTGGTCGCACGGGCCCTGCTCCCGTCAGGCTGCCGCTTGACCTCTGCCGGGAGCCCTGGGCCCAGCAGGGCACTGTTTCCTTCCCGCTCTGCCGAGCTCTGGGGCCCTTGTCCGGGGGGCCGCAGGGCTCGCTCCCCACCATGGAATTCCGGGGGAGAGAGAAGCCCCTGATGTGGTCACCGCCCTGCCGGACGTCTTTCCCCGGCCGAGGTGTTTAAGTGCACTTTGAGCTTTACCAAAACGTCCGCAGGCTTGGCCGCTCTCTCCGCCACGTCTGGGGCCAGGCAGGAGCTGTGAGCATCCCGGGGACCGTGGCGGGCAGGACCGCTGCCTCAGGCTGGAGCACCTGTCTCCGGGTCCCCCCGCTGGCCCGGCCGCCGTGCTCGGGGTCCTCCGCCTCCCGGCGCCCACCATGCTTCCAGCCTGCGCCTCCGTGGGGACCCCGGCGTCAAGCGTGGCCTCTGCTGCTTGGCCGCACGTGGGTGGGACAGGGGCCGAGTCCGGGCGGAGCCGCAGGGCCCGGCCCTTCCTCCGCGCAGCAAGCGGGGACCTCTGATGGCATCTGGAAAGGAGCCACCAGGCTTGAGGTCAAGGGGATGCTTGTTTCCCCCTCTCTCCTGTACTCCCTCCTAGTGATATTTTCATTCCCAGACTAGAAATGAACATGTGAGATGAGAAAGAAGAGCACACGGCGGTGCAATGGCGGCCAAGAAGAGCCTCAGCGCGGAGCTTAGCCGCCAGCCCGGCCGGCCGCTCGCTGCAGCGGGACGGAGTTGCCGCGCTTACTGAAGAGGTCTTCGTGAAGTCCAAGCCGTGGCCCTTTAACGTCAGAAGATTCGCTGTTAATCTCGCGGGGTGGGGGATGGTTGGCGAGCTCTTGACCATCACCCTAAGGTATGTTTCCAGTCCGGGGCTGCTGCATGGAGGGTATGAGGGAGAGGTGGGACCGGACCTGGGAACGGAGAAACTTCTGTCCTGCATCCCGGCGGTACAAAACAATGCCCCCCGGGTGCTGTCGTGCGGTGAGTTTTCTGGCTCTGTCACATGTCAGCTTCCAGAAGCTCACTGGAGGCTTCGCCACTCACCCTGGGAGAGGGTAGCACTACTGTGAGGCCCCGGCTCAGACGGCTAAGTACGCTTTGTCTCTTGGGCTGCGAGGTATACTTTCGACACATTTGAAACAAGCTTTTGTCCTGTCTCACCTCGATTTTAATCCCCATAACATTTCAACCTAAGGAACCAACTAAGTCTACCAGTGGTACAAGGTGCGGCTGTAATTCTGTGGGGTTTTCTTGGCAATAGGTGTTGATGCCACACAAATAGTAATCTGAAGCTTTGAACAATGGAAGCACTGCTGTACTCCCAACGCATCTGGCTGTGTAAATTCTATTTTTAAAATCAGTCTATGGCAGAACAGACTTCAACTACTGAAAGACAGAAAAATCCCATCAGGAACACTAATTCTATTAAGTGTTTTATTTAAAATCACCAACAGTATCTGTTGCAGAATTAATCAGCATACATGATCACTAGCACGGGCTTTGGGGTTAAACAGACTTGGGTTCTAGTGCTCAGCCCCAGCCTGCTTCACCTGCGTGACCGGCGGTGGGGGGAGGAATTTGTCTCCTGGGCGTATCTGGTAGGACGGGCCAAGGGATGGAACCGGTGGGGGGGGTTGTTGAGGACTAAATGCATTGACGGTGGATTGCAAATGTCAAGCACTCCACGGGGCAGATAGGCTAATAGTGACCCACCTCCCTCCTCTCTGACCGAATCGAAGGGAAAGTTCCTGAAAACCGATTGGCGTACAGAGTCCTGAACATTTTACACCTGGGGGGAGAGGGTGAGAGCCTGAGAACAGGCCCAAGTCTCAGCGAAGAGCCTCGGCAGTTAAGCTGTTGGGCCACCTGGGTGAAAAGACGAGGGTCGGAGCCCCATACTCCGCCCTCGGCCACTCCGGGAGGCCTTTTCAGGCCCTGGGGGAGGCGCTGGTCGGGCAGCTCGGAGGCAGGAGCACGTGGGGAAGCGTCCGCGACCTGGGGGAGGCGGCTGCCGCTCAGTAAGTTCCGTTTACCGTGGAAGCGAGAGGCCGCCTAGACTTAAGACTAGGTAGGAGACTAGTGCTGGCGGGAGAGAAGCAGTGGTGCCCGGGAGAGAACTCGCGCTCCGTCCCACCATCATGTGGGTTGTCCAGGCAGAGCCCCCGCGCAGGCCGGAGTCATGAGCAGGCCGTCGGCCCGCGAGAGGCTGCGGCCTCCGCCTGTGGGTCTCACCCCCGGAGAGGTTGCAGAGCGAGTCGGGGTACATGACGAGTACCCTGGGTTTGCGGATTAAGCGGCTTGGGTTCTGGTACTGGGCTCCGCTGTACTTACATTACCTGAGTGTGGGGGGTATTTTTTTCTGGGTGTTTCTCAGCGTGACACCTCAGCCTCATTTCTGTAGATGCACTTACTGGAATGTTCCGCCAGAAAATGTCGGCCGTTCTTGGGCAGGTGGGTGTTAGGAAGGAAAGCCCGGAGTAAGAAGCGCCTCCTGCTACCTCCTTGTCAACAGCCACTGGACTCAGAAATCCCAGGTGTAGACGCCAGGAAACGCAGAAGTCTCCAAAACCAGTCCTGGGGGGAGGAAGACCGTGTGAAGGAAATCTTCTGCTTGGGGCGGTTGGAAGGACTGAGCCCTGAATGCCTCCTTCTGGAGCCGTGTGGAGGTTTTGGCATTGGCATGTGGCATGTGGAGGTTTGTACTTGTGGGAAGGCACATTTCCAGAGCCTTTTAGTGTCAGTGGTACAGTCCTAGAGAAGGGAGAGGGTGCAGAGCAAGGTCCCCTCTGCGCACGGACCGTGGTGGGGCCGGCAGGCAGGGTGGGAAGTCGCTGTCGGGTGAGGCCCAGCCCGCTCCGGTTCGAGCCCCGGGGGACAGCCCGAGGCTGCAACACGTGAGCCGTTCTTGCTGAACTCGGTCAGGTGGGGGTGTGAGGCGCAGGGGAGGGGAACAGCCCAGGGCTGCCCCCGCCCTTGAAGTCCCCACGGCTGGCGGGCAGGTCCAGGGGACACCTGCCCCCTTTCAGCACCGTCTCAGGGTAGATTCTGCCGGCAGCTGGCACGGCGCTCTTGAGTCCTAGGCCTGTGGTAGGCCATTCATGCCTGTATCTCGATTTTCTCTGTTGTCCTCCCTTTCTTGTTAAGGCTGGGGTGTGTGGGGGTTGCCTTTTGCTGGGAGAGAACTAGTCGATAGTGGCCTTTTTAAAAAATCACAGCTAATCCCAAATGCTGGGAGGCCAGGGAGGGACAGCACACCTCCCTCTCGAGACTTGTAGTTTGCAGTCCCCCCTCCCCCCCCAGTGAAGCGCAGCCTCCTTGGGCCTCTGCGTTCCAGCGTCTCTGACTGCCCCTTGCGATCCCCTGGCCTGCTGACGGAGCCGCTGGTGCAGGGTGGGAAGCCTGAAGGAGAGAACAGAGCCTGTCACCCTAAAGTCTCGATACAGTTGGAGTGGCTGTGATATTGAGTGTGGAATTCAGGTTGAAAGCTCATGGAAACGGGCCCACTTTTGCAAGGGCTGCCTGGAGGGTTCGCGTTCCCTTTGACCAGACCCCGAGGGGGGAAGAGTCCCGGCTCCCTGGAGTCTGAGCGCAGGCGCGGCATGTGCCGGACGCCGGCGTGCGGGAAAGAGCTGGGACTGTCAGGCACTTCGGGCTTTTGTGCGCCCCTGCGTGGGCCCGAGGGGCCTCTCCAGAGCTGGGCGCGGAGGGCGAGCTAGATGCTAAAGCCCATGTGTATCTGGGCTAACTGAACAGACCTGCAACAACAGGGGCGCCTGGCTGGCTCAGTCCATGGAGTGTGTGACTCTTGGTCTCTGGGTTGTGAGTTCGAGGCCCAGGTTGGGTGTAGAGATGGCTCAAAAAGAAAATCTTAAAAAGCCTTGGGTGGCTCAGTCAGTTAAGCGTCTGCCTTCGGCTCAGGTCATGGTCTCAGGGTCCTGGGATCGAGTCCTGCATTGGGGCTACCTGCTCAGGGAGGGTCTGCTTGTCCCTCTGCCCCTCTCTACCGCTCATGTGCTCATGCTCGCTCTCTCTCTCTTGAATAAATAAATTCTTGGGGAAAAAAAAATCCTATAACAACAAACAGGCCAATTTGTAGGACTCCCTTTTACTTTGGTTGCCCCATGCCTTCTTTATGGTAGAAAATATCATTACAGCATAGAACATGATTCAGTGATTCCGTGAGTTCAAATACTGGGACAGGCTGCAGATGGAGAAGACAAAAGTGACTCATCTACAAATTCCAGTGTGACCATAAAGAAAAAGCAGTTGTGAGATTAAGTCTGCTGCTTGGATGCAGTGTTCTCATTCCATGTGGCAAGGAAGACCTTCCCTACCGATACCCTCCATGCAGTAAGAGGGCGCGGAAACGATGCAGCCGGTCACCTCTCAAGCTCTGACAGGCGAAGAGAAGTGCTGACTGAGCCCGTCGGTGCGGATGACCCAGTACCATCCAGATTCTGCCCTTCGGGTAGAAGTATTTTCTTGATCTTTGGTCCAAGACAGGATTGGTTAATCCTGGTTACCGACGGCTTCCGTTGAAAGCAGCAAATAATGCTTGTATGATCTGTGGCTACAGGGGATCCAAAAACATACTTCGTACCGGACCAAACATGTTTAATAACAAATTCTCAGCCCATTCAAAGGGAAATGCGTGGGTGAGTCATTTCCTGTGTGCAGGCCAGGCGGCGCGCTCATTTCCGGCCCCCGTAGCCTGTGGAGGTCAGCGACCTCTTGGTCCAGGCCAGGCTTCCCCTGCCGGGCCCCCTCTGTCCTAGTGGGAGACCCCGTTTCCTCGCCGTGGGTGCGATGCCATCTGCGGGGCTGGAGCTGCTAGAACGCTCGGCAGTCAGCAACGGGGGCTTTCCTGACACGCCCCTGGTCAGGGCAGCCCCGAGAGGCCACCTGCGAAGTTGCCTGAGGGCCCCCGAAGGGCATGATGTCCTTTCCCTTCCTTCAGTAAGTCCTTCGAGAAGGTGAAGATGAGAGAACCAGACATTGAGATAAATGATCGCATGTACCCCTGCGTGTTCACATCCGAGAACAAACAAAAGGAAAAAAACAAAAGTTGTTTTGTGAAGTCCAAAGCAGCACTCGGGGAGAGGACGCTTGTACCTGAGAGCAGGGGAACACCTGCGGGTGCCCGACAGTCTCACCAAGTGCAAAACCTCGTTTCTCCCGCCTCGCCCATCGGCAGGGGCTCAGGAAGGATGTGTTGCAACGGGCACACGGATCATGTCTTTGTCCTACCGGGTTATCACTGCCGCCACAGGCCCGCTGACGATACACACCATTAGCGGGGTTCGTCAAGAGCGGGTCAACAGCCAGTTTTCACTCGAGTTCAAGTTTGACTAAAAATGACTAACCGTATTGCCTTCGCTTCGGTGGGTTCACGCCAGCACCGTGTATCTCCCGTAGCAGCTCCCCGACCGAGCGGCTCCCGGTTGGAACAGCCGCTTCCCAGACGTGCCCGCTCTGGGACGGCCCACCCGCCAAGGATCTTCTTCCACCCACAAAAGATCTAGAATCACAGCTTTCTATTCATATTAAGATGCTCAGCTGTGGTCAAACTATTCAGTTTTCACTAAAAAGCAGTTCAGATTTTTGTGTATGCATGTGTCCCAAGAACTCAGGTGGGGGGTTTCTGAAGTATAATTAACACGTAACGGATTATTTTTTTTTAAAGATTTTATTTATTTATTTGACAGAGAGAGACAGCCAGTGAGAGAGGGAACACAAGCAGGGGGAGTGGGAGAGGAAGAAGCAGGCTCCCAGCGGAGGAGCCTGATGTGGGGCTCGATCCCATAACGCCGGGATCACGCCCTGAGCCGAAGGCAGACGCTTAACGACTGCGCTACCCAGGCGCCCCATATGTGGGTTATTGTAAGTAGTGCTGCAATGGATACGGGGGTGCATGTATTTTTTTGCATTAGTGTTTTTGTCGTCTTTAGATAAATACCCAGAAATGGAACTGCCGGATCCAGTCTGGTAGTTCTTCCTTTAATTTTTTGAGGAACGTCCACACCATTTTCCAGGGTGGCTGCGCAAAATTACATTCCCGCCAACAGTGCACGAGGGCTCCACATCCTTACCAAAGTGTGACTTCTTGTCTCTTCGATACCCCCCATTCTAACAGGTGTGAGGTGGTATCTTTGTGGTTTGACCTGCCATTTCCCTGGCGAGTGATGACCCGTTGGCCATCTGCACGTCTTCTTTGGAAAATGCCCATTCAGATACTCTGCCTGCTTTTTAATCAGTCTTTGGGCTTTTTTTCTACGGCCTTGTAGGAGTTCTTTATATAGTTTGGATAGTGACCCTTCATAAGAACTCAGAAATTAGGTTTCACAGGGCAGCTCTTGACATTCCCCAGGTTTTTATGTATGAAAGATAATATCCTGTGGCAGAAGCAGTAAATGTAATTTGCAGAACAACTACTATGTCCTGTAGAACATTCCAGTTTCTCTTTTCTGTCACAACCATGCATTACTCCCTCAGGATTTTTCTCCTTTAAAAGGAAAGCCACACAGACATCTTGTTATTGCTCACAGGCCCTTGATTAGAGGTTTCCATGTTGTCGCAGCCCGAGACCAAACTCTGGAGGGGAAAAAGTGTACTTAGGACAGCTGTAGTCATGGAGCAGTTCACAGGCCCCTCTGAACGGCGCAACAGGTAGTTGCCAGCAGCCTTAGCAACCACCCGAACTAAAACCAGGAGGAAAACACCCCTTCAGAAGGACCAGCGTGTCAGCTGTGACCTCGGAGCAAGGCTGGGCTCTGAGGGAGGCTGACCCATCCTCCTCCTCTTGGCACACAGTTTGGCTCTGAGCTTGCGGGGAGCGGAGCCAAATCGCTCCCAGATCAAACGACGGCAGAGCCCGATGCACATCGCCCGGCCCACAGATGCCCCAGGGTGACTTCCCTTGGGCCGCACCCCTCGGGGACTCCTAACTCTCCTTGCCCACACTGCTGCCTGCCCAAGGCCGGATTTTGGTAGAGGGAGCCAGGCATGAGCACCGAGCTGTGACGTCTAAGATATCTGGGAGAAACCTATTATTCTAGAAGGAGCATAAAAAACTAGACGGGAACCCAGTTGGTAGAAGAAATGACTGGCTCAGGGGACCCAAAGACCCTTTCTTCAACATTGTGTACTCATGTTTTAGGCCATGAAAATGTAGAGGAACCACTGAGGGAGAGAGGACTTGAGTGGGCGTTGGTGGCGTTCCATTCTCAGCTTCCTGTCCTTGCTCATACTTGGTGAACAGATTCTTACTTTTAGCTTTTTTTTTTTTTTTTTTTTTTTGAAGAGACTATAATCAGGTTCCTTCTAAGATCCAGGGGAGCCGATCACTGTGTTGGTAGAAGCTTTTCCCCCCCAAAGTAACACATAACTATCACCTCCTATACCATTTTGTTCGGATTTTCTAGTTAACTCCCAGGAAGAGCTTGAATGGCAGCATTCGAAGGTCTGGTTCATGTACATTATGGAAAGTCAGATGATTTTCAAATGAATATGAAACCTTTCTAACAAGTAGGTCTCCCGAACATAATAGTTTTCCCTGGTTCAAGTTTAGGACTAAATGATGAGGAATTGGAGAGGTTCCAGAGGATAGTAATGAAAATGATTAAAGGACTGATGATGAAAGGTTCAAGGAGTTGGGATCACTTAGCCTGGAGAAGAGAAATTGGAGGGGTGATTTAATGGCAATCTTCAAGTACAGTCCGTGGAGGGTTGTTACAAGTATGGCAGCCAGCTGTTCCCCAGCTGCACCGGAGATTGGGAAAGGGAAACCGACTACAATTTCAGCAAGTTAGACCAGGGGTATCAATGGTTCTCAAACCAGTTCAAGAGATGGAAACCCATAAAATACGGGTTTTTAAACTTAGAATATAGTTTTTGCTAAATCAGATACTGACTTATATACTAGCCTCATAAAAGCTTAAAAGAAAATTATGGAATATAAACTGAAAATTGGGAAGATGTTGACTTTCGGGAGATGAGCGGGAGTTAAAACCTACCTCCAGCACAGGGACACCTGGCTTTAGGGAGCCCTGTTTTGAGAATGGATGAGCTCTGACGTCAGAGAAGGGCCCGCACGCCTGCTGACAGCTGGAGCCCACGAGGCTGCTCTGAGGTGCTGGGGAAGAAGAGACTCGCTCCTATCTGAATCCTGGTGACAGTCTTCTTCCCACCGGCCCGCTTTTCTGTCTACACCTTTGAGGCCCACATGGCCTGGCGACAGGCGGAGTCGCCCTTCCACAGCAGGTGCCGGAGAGGGCTGCGTGGCGGCCCCCCGACGTGGCCAGGCCAGCTCGCGCCTGGCCCGTGGATTTGGTTTGCCACCCCCAGCTCCGGAGTATCAGGAACTTCACTCTTTAAAGCAAGGACGTGTTGTTTTAAAATGTTTTATTACAAAGCTTCTTTTAAAAAATGCTCAGCACGTTAACTCAAACTGGAATGACAAACGTTAGATGGCAGTTTGGGGCAAAGGCTGTGCCTTGTTATTTAAAAAAAAAAATGGGTACATCAATGCTCATTTTAACAACTGGCATAAAATCCCACTAATTGGCTAATAAAAACAGATACAAATACAGAACATTTAAAGTAATAACAATTCAAGTGCTGGGCTTTTTACAACAAGGGGGTGAAAAGGAAAGAAATGAAAATTCACTGCAAACCGGCCTGCTGAAAGTATGGGTTAAGGTTTACCGTTAAACAAAGGAGATCAGAAGGAAAATAAAATGAGATAGGACTGCCAACTGCGGCCAGCAGGGCGGGTCCGGCTGTTCCATTTATTCAGCTCTATCAAACACCTTACAAAGACGGAGAGGCTACTATTTGTTACAAGTAATTCACAGAGAAGCCACTTGTCCGACAAGATACCGCTCAAAAAGGGCGGCTTCTTTTCGTTTTTTATTTCAAACTTTTCCAGATCTTTGAATTTTACTCAAAAGCTCATAGCTAGCAAAATATACAACAAGAAAGTTTAAACTAAAAAGGGAAAATTTAAAAAATTCAAGTTTAAAAAAAAAGCAAACACAAGATTGATCCTTTTGCACTGTTAAATAAAAGCTTTAGGAGAAAGGAGGAGGGGGAAAAAATGAAGACAGAAACAAAGAGGGATCTCTTCCCCAAAGTCCCCCACCGGGATGCTGATGGCGGATGTGCCCGCTGCCGGCTCCGGCCGCTCCTGGCAGGCGAACGTAGCCAAGTCACTGTCCTTGCCGAAAGGTTACAGGTATGGACGCAAGACGCTCTGGGAAGTGCACGCGGAGAGGAGGGAGGAGCGGCTCGGCCTGCTAGCATTCGCAGGGGCTTTGTACTTCTCGTGGAGGAAACGTTTATGCTTTATGTTGGAACTTGGCTCTTGCAGTAGATGAAAGGGGGTTTGGCAGTGATTGTCTTTACGGACCAGCGTCTCTAGCATCGACCTCAGGGTGAAGGCGGTGTCAGTTCTCCACTGGGGTCGACTGGGCAAGCCCTGGAGACGGTCTGGGTTTTCAACAAGCTTCCATCTCCAGCAGAGGTCCCGGGGTCGCTGCCTTGGCTTTGCACGTTGGGAAGGAGCTTCGTTTTCCACCTCAAGAAGGAACAAATGAAACGTTGTTAATGTGCCGTTGTCACAGGCCTTCAGCCTCTCCGGCACACAGCACGTGTCTTAAGATCTCTGCATGGAACAGTCCGCTTTGTTGATGTGGTGATGGCTAACATGGTAGCCCCATGGTGGCCCCAAATCCTTGGACTGTGTGAGAGAGTAAGTCTTAGCTCACTCACAGTTTGCTTTGGTTCCATGCACATGTGTGTGTGCACGGGGACGGGGGACGTGTTTAATCCTCGGGCGCTGAGAACGGGCTTGGCGCGTGCCGAGCAGGGTTAGGGCCGGCGGCTGTCCAGCGACCCGCAGCTATCCTTAGGGTTAACGCAACTACTCTCGACACTGTCCCTCGAGAGGACTGATGGGAACCGTGAAGAATGATCTATGTACGTAGGCTGCTACTGAAAAAAACAGAACGGGAGCAGATCAGCCACAGAAGGCTGTCGACTGAGGAGGCCTGCAATGCCCATTCCAATTCCTAGTGTCTGTAAAACGAACCTTTCCCTGTTTAGCAGGGACACACCTGCTACAGCACGGGGGCGGGGGGGGGGGCGGGATAGAGCCTTCACACAGGAGAATCAAAGAGCCGAGGAGGACCCTACCTTTGCAAGGACAAGGGAGCAAAGCCTGGGCCAGTGCGGAAGGCACCCCGCGGTCTCTATGTACACGTACTTTTGCAGCACAGGTTTGCAAAGGTTTGGTCCCGGCTGCTCTTCAGAAGAGGAATGGCCTTGCGGCCTGGGCTCGGAGCGCCGGGCAGCTGCAGCCGAGCGCTGTGATCAGAGCGGACTGCTTGGACTGCTTGCCGAGGGAGCCAGAGGTCGTGTGCTGGGATCCCTCCCCGCCCCAGCTGCGGGCTGCCTCTTGGGCGTGAGCCGAGGACCGCGGCCCCCACGCTCTAGCAGGCCAGCGCCTCTGGGGACAGCACCACGCACCTCTGGCTCTCCAAGCTGTCCTGTCCTTCCCTCCCGCTTTCCTGAACTGAGCAGTCACGTGATCACTAGACCAACCTGCCTGTCCAGAGTGGCGGTTTACTGCACGGATACTGTGCGCGTCCCTGGGAAGGATCTCTGCATCTCTTAATAAAGCCATTTCTTCCTACAGCCTCCCGTCTTCCCACTGTTATCTCATTATTTCAGCGTCCTCTTACAAATCCTAATAGCATGACTAGGATTAAAATAAATTGGCAAAGAATTTGTCTATCACACAAGACAGACCAAACGTGGTTGCTTCTTTAAAATACAGGACCATCAGGGCCAACCAAGGCTCACCTCCAAATGGGAAAACCGGGGGCCTTACAGAGTTGCTTTAGAGATATAAAACAGGTCAAATCAAAATTCTTTTCAAGAAACCACAGGCATGAGGCTCCGGAGACTGGAGACTTCCCACATCTAAGGCTTCACTGGGGGGCTGTGGCCGGGCCGGGCCAGGCGAGCCCCAGCGCAGCCCAACCCACCAGTGAGGTCGGTGCAATCAAAGGCGGCAATTACGACTCCCGCTTCAAAGGCAGCACGGCGAGGCCCGGCTTACACATGGGAAGGCTTGGGCTCCCTCTGCCAGCAGTCACTGCGTGGCCCAGTCGTAGAGGGGTTTGGAGGTGGCATAAGACACGCCCGCTGCCACCCGCCCCTACCATCCAGCTGCAACCTGTGAAGTTCTCTTGGACCAAGCTCCAACCTTGACAAAAATATTCCACCAGCCAAATGGAACCTGGAACTCAAATGGGCAGAGTCACCTATGAAGAGCCCAAGCAGTAAAGGGGAAGCTGAAGACGACTTCATGAATGGATCTGTTTCTGGGAGGAAATCAGCACTAACTCCGAGGCATTAGCAATGTCTAGGCCTTGATGCCAAAGTAGTAAAGGGAGGGCAGGGGGAGATTCCTTCTCCGTAAGCTCAAACGTAAGATGCTACTGGAAGCTGTGTGCTTCACCAGTCCCGTCCTGGGGGTCCACAGCCCAGCCCCGCTGCCCCAGGCTGTCCCCCCGCAGGAGAGGCCAAGGAAACAAACCCTTTAGTCAGGCCGAGCTGGAGGAGAGGAGCGTCAGCCCAAGCTGTCTGGGCCGAGCTGGGGGCAGCCGAGCTGGCCTGTAGGAACAACAGGGCAGACCCTACCCCACCCCCTGTATATCAGGGGATCTCCTTTCCTTGTTCAGAAATGCTGAGGAACCCAAAAAGATGGGCTGGAATTCTAGATCCTTCTTTCCTCCCCTCCCAAATGTTACTAGTAAGGAGCAAGAACTTTAAAACGTTTTTAGTTATTACATGAAATTTGAGGAGAGAATATCAGAGGTCAGTTTTGCAAGAGGTGAACAGAGGTAGACTTTAATTGCAGAAGCTGCCTCAGAGCAGCGGCCGCACACCTCACGCCAGCTCCTGGCCTGGGGCAAACTGACAGCGGCCTGCTCCTCCAGGGCGTGAACTCTCCCGTTGCACAACGTCGTGTCTGGGAAGGGGAGAGGCGCGGACTGCTAGAGCGCGACGCCAGCAGGCCCGAGCTCATCTGGCCCTGGCAGCGCAGAGGACACGGAGGCACGGGGTCA
The DNA here is from genome assembly GCF_017311325.1 of Ursus maritimus. NCBI lineage: Eukaryota > Metazoa > Chordata > Mammalia > Carnivora > Ursidae > Ursus > Ursus maritimus. Next base: position 3,925,448 of record NW_024423453.1, read on the forward strand.
TTAAATGATCGGTCCAAGGTGGCCCCTAGAGAGTACCCATGCCTCCTGCCTCCCCGCGGGTCACAGCCTCATGACTGTGCTTGTCACTTGGAGGTGGCCTTGTCTGCAGGCTGGTGAGGGAGAAGGGAGAAAAGCCACGGCCGCTGAGCCCTGACGTGCCAGGCGCTAGGACACATACCAGGCACACGCAGTGTCACGTCATCACAACGGCTCCCTGAATTCCTGCCTGTTCACAGATAAGGAAATCGGGGGCCGTGTGAGGTTCAACAACCGGCCTAAGGTCACCCAACCTATGGATGGCAGGATTCGCTTTTCAGCCCTAACATATGCTCTCTGTGCCATATCCTGGAGCTGAATTATCATTCACTTTCTTCTTCTCTCCTGCCTACCTTCCAACCATCCGTCCATCCCCAGTCCACAACCCTGCGGAGGTGGTCCGCACGGAGACCACTGCCCACCCCAAGACACTCCGCCCTGCTAGAAAGCAGGACGCTAAAGAGAACAAGAGGCGTAAGAAGTTAACTCTGAAATTTCAATCTCCTCTGAGATGGAGAGTAGAGCCTACAAAAGCCAACTCCAGCTCCCTGTAAGCGAACACTGCCCGGGTTTTGGAGAAAGGGGAATGATAATGCATGGTGAGCGAGGCTGGCACGGAGTGTCCTTCCTGCAGCTGAGGTCGGCCCCAGTCCCAGCGTCGGAGGCCAGTCTGCCTGCCACAAGGTCTGAAGCGGGCCGATTCCCAGAGCCCGGAGGAAGGGGTTGGAGGAAGGGATCAGTGCGAGGAGGGGTGTTTGGGCCCGTGCTTGATCTAGGTTCTAGAGACGGAGGCAGGGGTACTGAATCCATGCGGTTGCCTCCCCTGGGTTATTCAAAGTGAGTTCTCCCTGAAAGCCGACTTCGGCGATGTTGAGAGCCCTCTGAGGCAGGCCCGGAACCATAACTAACTTGCTCTAGGGGGATTTCTAGCCTCTAGTTACTGTGATCCATTCCCCTTTGTGCCTCCTCTGGGGGCAGGTCCACCAGAGCCTTGCTACTTCTGGAAACAATACAGAACTATCTTGAAGAAGGGGTGGAGTAAGAGAGCCTTAAAACTTCATTTTAGTTCTGTCAACTGAAGTGCTTCAGTAAGACAGTAACTACGTAGGCCCACCTTATCTGCCCATCTCCAAATTCTTTATCCAATTCACATTTCTCTAAGTTCTCCCACACCACAAAGATGCTTTCACCTTCTAAACATGAAGCAACAGGAGCAGCCCATCCTTGCTTTTCTTTTCAAACCCAGATTTTCCCTGTTAAACACCTGTGCGTGTGTGCATGTGTCTGGGTGTCTCAGCACAGGGGGTACGGGGAGGCCCAGCACGTTGTAGGCTCAGAGTGGAGCTCGGAGGACAGCTCGGGGCTGGGGCTGAACACCGGCTCCCTCGGACTACCAGGGCCATCTTACTCAAGGTACTGGAATCTACCAAACCCCAGGTTCATTATCTGCAAAATGGAAATAATAAGTTCCCACCCCTCGTAAAGTGTGTCGAGGGGAAAAAAGGAGATCACGTGTGTGGTGAGTGGCCAAGTGTCCGGGACCCGAAGGGCATAAAGGTTGGTTACTGCAGCTGGAGACTGGGCGTTACAGACAGACCCAGGTGTGTGACCCTGCTGCACACAGCCACATGGCCTGGGACGAGTTCCTGGTGTTTTCTCACCCGGCCTACAGGCCAGAGCTCTACCCTGCCCAGGGCGGCCCCCAGAGCAGCACGAGGTACCCCGGGCAGATCACCCAGGACACGGTATGTGGTCCAGAAATGTCCGTTCCCCTTCGGCTGCTCCAACCTCAACATGTTTGAGGTAGCAAGCACGATTCATGCTATTTATAGTACTGCTGGTGGAAAATTAAGACCAGTAGAGAATTCTGCAAAATCTCTTATGAAACAGAGTATCTCCAGCAACACAGTTGAGAAAAGTAATCCCAAAAGGGCAGCAAAAATTTGTTATATTTTTGAAGAACATACCTAAAATTGTAGAAAGTTTCGGGCTAGTATGAATTACAAACTTAAGCAAAAAGGTGAGCAGTACTGTCCCACTGAAATGCTCTCACTTCCCTCTCATTCTGCCAAAAAGAACAAAGCTCACGGACGGCGTAAAGCAGGATCACCTCAGTTCTAAAGACGGAGAAGAAAGCAAAAAAGCCTCAAGCTAGCACAGTGCTATCAAGACATTCACGCGCAGTCCGGCACATCTGACCCTTCCTTAGGAGAGCCTCTCCCTACCTACCAGCTCAGAGCCCATTTGCTTTTAACTTACAAATTATGCAAATAAGCTTCTTTTCCTGGTTCCTGAACCTACAGAGCAGACCAGAGGGACGTGTTACTTTAGGGGAGGGCAGAGTCCCTGACTGTAACGAAGACACAGAAATTATAAAGAGCGGATTTCTTAAAATTCCCCGTTACGTGGGGTCATTTAGCACGGTGGCAAACAGCACCCATTCCCTGTTAGCCAGACGCTCTGTAGAGAAACAGCACGAAATAGCAAGACTTACTTAATCTGCATGTACTCTGTTGAAAGAGATGGAGGTTGCACTCAAGAGTTAAACAGATGACATGTTTTCATACTTAAAGAAGTAAACCTAGAGTTCTCTGGGAAACCATTATCCAGAAGGGCTCATTTCCTCAACAGTTCCAGATGGCTCACTGAGAAAAACATTCTTTTTAAACCAAATTTGTCCAAAATAATTTTCTTATTCTATAAACTGTTCTTAAGTGCATTGATCTTAATTCAATTTCATGCTCTTTCATGACAATACTAAATAGTGCACGTCTCAAGAGGGTTTAAATGAGCCTCTCCCTCTTATTGTTAATGGCGCACGGTCAGCCTTCGTAGCTAAGGGTCCAATGCCCGGTTTCAGTTTCCCAAGGCAACTTAAACACAATTCTAGCTCTTCTGACCATTAAAGAGGGGAAAGGAAGTGACAGGAAGGACACTGCAGCACAGGAGAGATTTTACGAGCTTTCACCTGTGTCTTCACTAAGGCACGGTGGCCAGAGACCGTCGCCCTGTCTGCTGCTCTAACAGGCCCCAGCCGGCTGCTTCCTGGTGAGCAGTAGCAGACACCTGTTGGGCTGCTCCCTAGCTCCCCTCTTGACTGTCCCCACTCCAATATGCCCACAATGAGAGTGATGTGTCCCAGTAGCGATTTTGTACGGCACGACCGTCCCGTGGCCACAGCTGATTATGGGCTAAGGCCAAAGTGTGACCCATGCTGGGCTGACCGGAGTCCCTTCTCTGGAATTTGAATCCTCTCTTTGGGACACTGACACAAACAATGTGTAAGCTTGGGAGTTCTGGATATGTGGCTCAAAAAACTGAGAAAGTCAGTCTACAGAAGGGAGAAGGACGCAATTTTGGGGGACAGATGTAAGAACAGGAAAAGGCCATCTTCCAGTCCTCTCCTGGGGCCATGCGCACTGTTGTCTTTGGTCCCACAAGATGCCCCCATATCCTGAAAGTGGACTTCCCCATTCTCCTTACTCCAACAGGGGCTGTCTCTTCTTGCCATCAAAGGCTCCCGTCATATGAGTCAATGTAAAGTGTCTGGAGAATAGTTAGAATTTGAAAACCTGCATTCCACACACCAGTTAGTCTAGCCACAGTGTCATCATGCCGCCATTGCTCTCTTCAGGACAACATGCCCCAGCCTGCGCTTCCTGCCAGACGTCTGGATTTTCCTTCCTGAAGGTTCTCACTACAGAGTTCCTAGTAAGAGACGTCGTAATCAAGTGTCATTGCCTTGTGAATTCTCTACAAGGTTTCTACAAATCTGTGACACATTTAGCAAGAATTTGTGGACAAACCTACAAGGAAGGAAGTCACGAGAAGGCCACTGCCTCCGACAGAGAAGGTGCCATGCGGGAGCCTCTCCTGGGCCGCCAAGATCTCTATCTCCTAGGACAGCAACCTGCCAACCCTGACAAGACAAATGCCACACCGGTGGCCGCTTGGCAAAATGTCAGGCGGGAGGTCTTCCGCGCCCCCCCTTGCTGGGCCGGGCCTGCTGCAGGGGAGCATGGGGCCAGCGTGAGCAGGGTGCCGCCTGGGGCCCAGCCATGCCCTGCCACTGCCGCTGTGTCCTACGGGGGTCTTCCCGATCCGACGGCCACCCGCCTCCAGGCCTTCGGCTCCCTTCCTCAGAGCCCGTAACCCCTGCATGTCTCCTGCTTGTTCAGTGACAATTCTAAGTGCTTGACAGACTTGGTGCCTAAGCATGTGAGAAAGAGAAGAAATATGGAAAGCAGGATGTCATTTTTTCACTTTCCCATTTTCAAAGCCTTAATTTTACTTTGAGACTTGGACAAGGCTAAGATTCCTCTGTTTCTGACCTCAGTATTTTGTAAGAGCTGGACGGGTCAACCAGAAGCAGATACCTGGAGGCTTACTGATACCTAATGACTACATCCGCTCTTGTGGCACAGAATTCAGAGCAACGAAGAGGCAGACGCAGCGACCTCACCAGGGTGAACATCAAAAACCGTATGAAACGTTCTTCTCAGTGAGACCACCGAACACAGCCCGCTCCCTGACTCCAACAGGGCACGCGTTCTGGAAGACCTTCTTCAGGCCTCAGTCCCCTGGACAGTGCTCAAGGCGGCCCCAGGTCCCCAGCTCTGAATGAAGAGCTCCTCGGGCTCCCCAGCGTCACCCTTGAACGGGAAATCAGAGTTTTTAGAAGATGTAAATCCAAGCACTGACAACCGACTGCATCCTGTACTGCCCTGGAAGTGACCCCTCCCACGTACCTCCTGGCCCCGGGGAAGTAAAGGCTGGAGTAAAAAACACATTTTTCTCAGTTTATCAAGCAGACAAGTAGCGCTTACCCCAAAGTCAAACACCTATGTTTTTGCAAGTATGTTTGTATGTGGGTGCCTGTGTGTATAACTAAAGGTTTGTATTTTAGGTAGCTCGTTCTTTCTTTTAAACTGGCTCATTGATGTTATATAATCAAAAGAAATATGTTGAGAGACCATGAAGATATCTTTTCAGTCTATGTAATTTTAAGATGGGATTTTTGTATTTGTTTTGTTTAAGTAAATATCAACAAGCCAGTTATGTTTTTAAGTTATACACTTGGGAGTGATAATTCTCTCCAGCTTTTCAAAAACTCTACTTCTTTGCTGCTTTAACTCCTTATAAATCTTGGTTAAGTCAAGAAGAAAGGAAAGTTCAGTGTTTGCTGACGATCTCGGACTTCTGACAAACTCTTGAGATGTTACATATTCCAAATAAACTTCTACTGAGACACTGGAAACTCCCAGCAACTTGATCACTGTTCTATCAAACCCAAGAATTCCCGTCATGACTAGACAGCTCAAGTGTTACTTACTCCAGGAAGCCTTCCTTGATCTCATTCTGATTAGGTACTTCTATTTGAACATAATGCATCCCTCTGCTTTATAGCATAAAATGTACTATTTTATAATTACCTATTTTTATGTCTTTATCTTCTTAAATTGCACGCTGCTCCAGGACAAGTCCATGGACAGAGTGCACTGAGCAAGTGCCCCCAAAGCCTCGTGCAGTTCCTGACTTGCATACGGTTCCCACGGATGTTTGAAGAACCAAGAGAGAAATGACTGGCATTCACAATAGTGGCCTTCCAGGCGGACACCGAAAATGTGTGCGGGCTCCTTCCCCAGGGCCCCGGGCTTCCAGCATTCCGACAGGTGACAAGTTAGTCCTAAAAGCTAAGGATGAACTTGGCTTTCTTGAAAGACCGCACAGCTTGGGAATCTCTAACCTTTAACCGGGAAGAATGTCTTTTACGGAGCCCATTTCTGACGCTCCAAAAGTTGGTGCGGAGTGCTGAGACGAAGCAATGCTCGTTTGTTCCAACCGGACTTCACCAGAGTGGGTATGTTTATGAGCATGGGGGGAGAGACGTACGGAGAGACAGGACCACTGCGCGGTGTACGAGGAACTGTTACGGGCTAGTTTCTATGTTCGGCTGCATGAGGCACCTGCAGTGGTATTTCCCACCCAAAAAATGAAAGCGTTAGATGAAACATGTATCTTTTAAGGAGCAGAAATGCAAGTTTTTGGAGGGTGTTTTTGTTCGCCGAGGAGAGCCTTTCCTTATCAAGTGGGGGTTATTTTCCTTACTGTGACTCGTCCTACACTAGTTCAGAGGAATGAGAATTCTCTAGCCTTTGTGCTACGTGCATGGCCGTCTGAGCTCAAAGAGCTAATGCAAGAGGACTTTTCTCTTAGGACACCAAGACAGTGTTAGGTTTCATTGTGTACGCAGAGAAATAAACCCTCTCACACAATCTCTTTATGTTGGGGTCACGGTATCTTCCCCTCTGGGCATGAGGTTCCATTGGCTCCAGCTCCCGGAGGAGGAGATCGGGAGGGATTTCGCTAATACTCAGCCACTCCCTCCAGAACCGAAACCAGTCGTGGGAGATTCCACTCCCTGCTGTTGGCAGGGTCAGCTCTAATCGAACATTTCATCTGTGGCTGGCTCGTCTCTAAGGCGAAGCCAGCACTAGTGTGGCTGCAGTCTGGCAAACAAGGAACCGTATGCTCACAGCGGTGGAGAATCCAATCCCCAAACCAGAGACAGTGCTTCCGAGGCGCCTGTGCCGGCGGGGAGAAGGGGCGGCAGGAGACGATCTATACTGGAACTGAAGAACAGCCACACTGTCCACATGTCATTTTCCAGATCATACCGGTGCTTACATAGTTCTACGGAACCACTCGCAGAACGAGGACCACAGATCAGTAAATACAAAAGAGACCTGAGTCTCTCTGACGACACTGGGAGGCAGTGCAGACCACGGAAGAGCTAAGCAGCCCAGGAAGTCGGCGCAGACAGCGGGGATCTCAGAGGCCTCAGGACCCAGCTCTTTCACTGCGCGAGGGACCTGAGGTCTCCCGGTTTTAAAGGACCTACCCCAGGCCACGCGTGGTTGGGGAGGGCGGGGAGGGACACCCGAGAGCCTGTGTGGTCTTGTTCCCAGTCTAAGCGCTTTCCGCAGCACAATGCTCGGCTCCCCACGTCTTTCACTGTCTGTCGTTTCTCTGCCGCCTCTCTGTTCCAGAACCATACACAGAATACTCTGTTTTTCAGGGATAACCGGCTGCTACCGATACCACTTTCTCAGAAGGGCCTTTCCTGACCACCCCACCTAAAGCCGACCCCCAAGTCAGCCCCTGTTCTGTTCTTATTACCGCACTCACGCTGTCCTGTTTATGTAGTGACCGCCCGCGGCCAGGTTACCGCCACAACGGCAGAGACTTTCCAGGCCTCACTCGGCACGGCATTTCCAGGTCCTACGACGCGGTCTGGCATCTGTCAGGTGCTCAGTAAGTGCCGGACAGATGCGACAATCAACTACCCTATGCACAGAAGTTCCTGAATTCCCAACACGAAGGGGAGGGGAGACGTCAAGAACCACTCCTAATTCACGGGACGTTGTATGAATGCAGATCAGAGCTCCTCTCCCAGTTCTTATCGGAGGGCTGCCAGTGCTGCTCTCTGAACGGAGGCCAGGGACTTCAAAGGCTGCAGCATCGGCCCAGCCACGGCAGCGAGAGAAGCACTACAGACTCTGATAGAGTGAAGGACACCAACCAACTGGGGCAGCTGTTGAGACCGGGGCGGGGGGGCAGGGAGCACAGGGCGAGACACTTTGTCTTTCTGGGATAGGGTAGAAGGAACACCTTGACTTTCAGGAAAAACTAAGTGACAAAGCACAATGACAGCTGTGACATTAAAAAAAGATGTTTGAGATACGTTATAGGACAAAAATACACTTCGCCTAACCTAGTCTAAAACACTACATAACATTGCTCATTAAGAACACAAAACCAAATGCCAGACTCTGAAGGACAGAAACATGTTTCTGCGTGATCTTTAACGGAAATAGTGCTAAAGATTCTGGAGCAAACAGAAGACAGAGTAAATCAACGGATGTCGGTCCTAAGCATGCTGCACTTGTGAGGGTTTTCCACGGAGACGCAGAGCACGCACCAGCTGCTGTCCATACCTAAGCGTTCAGTAATTAAAAGGACATTCTTTAAAAAAAAAGAATGCAAGAATCAAATACAAAAGCATGTGTACATGCTTGCTACTAGAATTACTTCTGCGATGCAGGGCCTGTGACTGTCCCCTCTGTGTTCCTAATGACCCAGCCAGGAGGCCAGCTCAGAAGAGGTCCTCCATTAGTAGCCATTAAATTGCATTAAACATGGACATCGTCTGTGATACCAGCTTTCAGGTATCTTGTCGGTCATCTGCATGAAGGGAGGGTCCTCTTGTCGCCAGAGAAAAGGCTGCCACTCAGTTTAGAAGAGTTTTGATATCATAAAATTATAATGATGGCATTTTGAAGAACTTGGGCAATCTGAATAAAGATCAGGAAAGTGTCACAGACGAGAGGGCAACTAGGTCTCAGGGAGGGGTGGAGGGAAGAAGGCAGGCATATGTCACACAAACGACCGTAGGTGGTGGGTGTCGCTCCCGTTTCACAGCTGAGGAAAGCGACGAGTGAAAAGCTCAGGCAAACAGCTGACTGAAAATTCCTAACTATCTGGTACCAAAGTGTCTACAGGCTTCTCTGGGAAAGTCCACTGACATTTCAGCACCAAAATGAAGTTGTAAAATATTAGGCAGGGTCGTCTGGTTCCAGCTAAGAACGGAATAAATGATGCAGGCTATGCTGTCTGCCGAGAAACACCGCAGACCTAGCCTAGCCCTCCTTCCTCGGCAGAGGAGACGGGCTCTGCGAGCACGGACGGCATGGGTGGTGGCCGCGGTGGGGGGGGAACTGCTCGTAATCTTGTTTGGAGTGAGAGCAGGACTCCTAAGGGCGAGGATGGAGGCGAGCAAGCAAGACCGAAGGGAGAGCCCAGGAGAGCCGACAGGTGGACAGATACACACTAAGTGGTTTGCACTTTACTTTCCAGACAACAAAAAGCACCCACTGTTTTTAAGTTGGGAGGTGGCACAATCGATTGTATTTTAGCAAATCCCTCTGGGAGCAACACGGAGGATCGACGGGCAGAAAAGCAGCCGGAGGTGGGAAAACTATCCAAAGGCTATTCCAATAATCCAGAGAAAGTCTGAGCCTCTGAGCACGGGCTGTGGCCGTGATGAGAGGAAAGATTCAACCCACACAGGCCACAGAGGACAGACCCGATGGGACCTGGACGTGGGCTGCCGGAGAGGGAGCGGAACAGAGGTAGCCCCTTTGGAAACAGGCTGTCGCTGGGAAAGATGTCAGTGCACTGTGAACTCAAAGCTTAGCTAAACTAAGTCAACTTACGAAGCGAGGCTCCCACCAGGGCTGGTGGCCAATTGGCCACCACCACGGTCACTACAGTAAAACCACAACAGCAACAACTAAACATCACCTGTAAACAGCTGACTGGGATCTAGCCATGGTACCCGTAAAGACAAGAGCCCGACAGCAGGATGCAGTTCATCAAGTCCCCAGGCCAAACTGATTTTTAAATAATAGAAAAAAGTACATCAAGCCCCTCTTTCTCACTAGAAATAGATTACTGTAAGTATCTCCATATCATCTCTACTGAGAAGACGTCTCTACGGAGCAAACACTTCCGAGTCCTGAGCTGGAATGGGTCTGGGCGCCTCACGCGCAGCCCTGGGCTTGCAGAGTTAAGAGGGCACTTTGCTCGCTTTCTCGTTTGTTTCTTCAGCAGGCAGATTTGCGCCTGGTCAGTAAGGAACGGCTGAGAAGAGTCAGGAGAAACGGAAAGAAGGAATATTAAAAGGGCCAAAGGGGAAGGAAGGAAGGAAGAGAAAAACGCATACTAGATTGCAAAAACATAGCCGGTATAAAAACCATCCGATTTTTTTAAAGCACGAATTTGATTTTGGTGGAGTTTCCTCTTTAAAGGAGCAGTGGAATGCATCAGCATGAGCGAGAAGATTCACAAGCAGGTTGCCTCTGTTCATAACTAATGTCAGCAGTAGGACCAGAGGGTCGCTCTTACCATGTTTCAGATGTAGGCGGCTGTCATTCTTGCACCTGTACCTGCAGAAAATTGGGTCTTTAACAAATGTTTATTGAAGAGGTTTTTGTACATTCCAAATACGCGGTAGCTACAACTTCACGTGGGCTCGTTGCTCTACTGTTTGTGGTCCTTATACCAGCCGTTTTATTTGTGCAGTACAAGTAGTGGCCTTACTTTTAATGAAAGAAAAAGGGAAAATAAATAGGACCTCACTGGTCGATGCCTTGAATTAATGTCCAGGAAAGATAAACCCTATTGTCATGTTTTCTATTTTCAGAAAACCCAAACCACAGAAAAGATTCTCAAGGACACATAAGGTGGCATATTATAAACTCAGAATAGGCATTGTTACTGTGAGGAATTGTGCAGACACGAGCACAGCAGACGTGTTACAGAGGATACAGCAACGAAAGCCAAAACAAGACAAAAAGCACCAGTTAACAACCAGGAGTCCAGGGGACAGGGTTTGGCAAAGGAGTTCAGACATACCTTCACACAGTCACATTTAAAAGAAAGGTCTTTTAAACATTTTTAAAGAGTCTCAGGAAGGAAATCAGAGTTGAGAAAATCACAGGTGCTAGTTGCAGAACAAGGTGCAGACTACTTTAAAAGGAGTTTATCTCAAGCAGCAGAACTGACTGCAAGTCCCATGGTGCCTACCTGATGTCGATTCCTGGAGTTTCTCTCTCTTCCTCTTCTTCTTCTTCCCCTGGAAGAGGACGGGCACATGGTCACGTTACAGACCAGACTGTGAGCGCAGGCACGAGTGCGACACGACAGTACAGACCGCAGGCAGGCAGCAAAGAGAAGGGCCTCGCTCTTGCTCTCTCTACCACCTATACCCAGAAACAGAGCGAGAGAGAGACCTTTGTCTCTACCGCTTCCTACTTTACGGCCGGTACTGACAGTGGAAGTGGTCTCCCCCACACGCACTAGGCTGAGGATGTCCTAGGCCTGTGGCCACGGATGCCCACTCAAGCCAAGCCCACTTATGGAGGCATTCTGTTATCCACCCCCACACTTAGACCCACCTCTGGAAGGGTTCATGATAAACCTTCCCTCCTGTCAATTCCACCATGTAATTAAAAATTCACGATAGTAGGTGAAGACCCTTAGCCCCCATGGCACAGGCATGACATCATCAAGGATAGCGGCAGAAAGGTAAGATCGAACCTGAGAAACTGAAAGGTAATTTCAAAGACATTTCTGGCAAATTTGGACCTTACTTCCTAAAACACACAGTAACACGAATACTCATGTGATCTTACACACATCTCAAAATCAACTCCAGCACAGATTTATAATTTTAAGTCCCATTTACAGTGGTCTAATTTTCTATTTTTCTTCATAATTTCCCCCTAAAAAATAATTATAATAGGGCATAGACACAGTACATACTCAGTTTATACGTTTAGTAACTGGCCGACCTGGATTAGGACGGTATTTGTAAATAACTTAACAGAACACATATCACACCCAACAGTTCTATCTTACGTCTGCTGTAATAGTCACATTAACAACAAAACATAAACTATACGATGACATTGAACATACTGTGTGAATATATAAAAGTCCCTATTTTTATGCACCTCAGAATAGTTTCTCTACATGTCACATGACCTGACCGCTGAAGCTTTAAAGCTTTGGAAGGCTGACTTCAACTATCCTCCCAAACAGCAGATATCCGTGACCCTGGGAAATGGCATATCAAAGAGAACGGAGCCGTCTTCAACACTACTATTAAAAGGGCCCTGGGGGGAGGGGAGCGGACAGAGAGAGCGAGCTTCTCAAGGGCTTCCCCTATCTCCCTTTCAAATGGCGTAACTGTGGTTTTCAGAACATGCTATGAGGTTGTTTCATGTGTCACGAACTTCTCCTCACTTTCTCCTCCTAGCTCCCACTTGCCCTTCAACACTCATCTCAAGTGCCAGCTCTTCCAGGAACCTTCTCAGCCCCACTCGCCTCCCATCCCCTATGGTTGGGTCCTTCCCCACCCCACTCTCAGGCAGACCTCACCGCCAGAACCCAACTCCTCCCCGCTGCTGTGAGCAGGCTGTCCCGGAGCCCCTCACCACATGGCCCTCAGCTCCTAAGAGCACGGCCTGCGCATCTCAGCACCTCTGCCACTTCGTGCACGCCCAGCATACGTGACCGTGACCGGGACCTGATGCGTCGGACCGCTGGTGCCTTTGTGAAATAACCTGCATTATATTCTAGGTATGAACCAGTGTTTCAAGAGAACCAACATTTTATGGTAGACAAAAAAAGACCTAAGTAGTTTGGATGTACTGATGTCAGCTTAGACCAAAAACTCATTTGTGTGTGGTAAATACAAAAATATTCTTCATTAAAATTATATGTAATACTGGGGATATTAAGCATTAAATTTTAAAATCTCTAATAATACAAATATCTGGTTGATCTCACCTAAGAAAATGTGTACTGTTGATTTATGAAAACTTCGGTTATAAAAGTTATAAAAAATAAAAATGATAAGAACCGAAGTTATAAAATCTATGATGCTACAGAATAGAGCATTTTAATATTAAATAATTGAGATGAATATTTAATATGATGAGGCTAAGAATAGCGATCTGACACTAACTGCTAAGATACAAGGCATGTATCTTGTTTAGACTCCATTCCTATGCGGTTACTTTAAGAATAATCTCTTTTGCTAAAATGCTATCACTTGATTGACTTCTGTTTGCCTTAATTAATAGGCTTATATTTATTGTTATAAAAATCGTATGTGACAAAGCTGGGTTTTCCCTTCATTCCAGGGGCTTCCACAATCAAGTTACGCAAAACAATTTCCTTTAAAAATTGTGCAGAAGAACATCTTTAAAGGTAAATTCACATTATACTGGCTTTCTTCAAAACTTTGTTCTCCTCTCCCCACATGGAGAAAAGGAGAGGGGGACAGAATATGTGTTTAGCTCTTTTTAAAGTTTTATCCTTTATCTAAGATTCAGAAACAGAAACTTCCCTCAAAGACATTCAACAAGCAATGCTAAATCTATACAAATGCACAGCACAGCTCTTCCATGGGTCAAATCTATCCGGAAAGATGCTAATTATTGCCCAGAGAACAGAAGCACAGCTCAAGGGAGAAAACTCTTGAATTAAAGCAGTCTGCTTAAGAAGGCGCTGGAAAGACTGTGCTAGTCTGCTGCAGAGAAGGCGAGCTGCACAGACTCTGAAAGTCAGGGAGACCCGGGTACAACTGCCATTTAGCCACTACATGGCCTTGGACTAATTACCTAACCTGCCCGACCCCTCCATTTCCCCGATATTGCATTAAAATGCAATAATGCTATTTATGACCCTAAATTATTACAAAGATTAGAAAATACCACAGACAACATTTAAGACAGCTCTTGACAATAGGCATGTGGTAGTTATTGAAACAACCAAGCAGGAGCCCCGAGAGTCCAAGAGCTGCTGCTCCCGAGCCGGCACCCTTGGCTCCTCCTTCCTGTGCCGGAGTTGTGGCCAGAGTTCAGGCTTCAAACCCCGACCAGTAACGACTTTCTTCAGGGCACGTTTCAGGAAACAAATGTGTTCCAAACGTCCTGCTGTTCCATTATATGGGATGTAGGACCTCAGACGTGGGGCCCCACAGGACCATCAACAGCAGTGGTCACACACTAAATTATATGTTGAGTAATGGCGTCGCCCTCACCCTTTTCAAAAGGGACGATTCCACCTAATACTAAGGCTGTCCTAAGTTGGCTTTTCTAATGCCAGGCGCACATGGAACATTGAAAATGATCTTTAAATTTTAAATTAGGAGCTTAAATAGTCAACATTGTTTCTTCCATAAAATATAAAAGTGAAATATATAATTTATAATACACTTTCTCAGTAATAGTCTTTGCTGTATCAAGACGACGTTAGTAAAATCTACAAATTCTAAAGTAATAAAATAATGGGCCCTATAAATGGGGTATTCCAGCCAATCAGTACAACTTAAAAAATATAATACCTACCCCATCTGAATAAAATACATAATAGACATCAAGGTACAGTAACATGAAACAAAAAAATTTTTAAATCCAGCTTTAATTAGTCTGTGGCAAAACAGTCACTTGAATGCATTCTTTTTTTAAGAATTAGATAATATCCTTTCGGAAAGAAATTTGACAGTAAGTATCAAAGAACCTTTATAATGTTTAACTCAATTCCACTACCATGAATCTATCCTACAGAAATAATAGCCCTAAACACAGAAAAAAAATTGTCATGCATCAATATCTTCATTGTAGGATTATTTCCAATTGTAAAAAAAAAAAAAGTAACTTAAATGTCTAAAAAACAAGAAAAAATGGTTAATTGTGACATTCACTCAAAATACTATAATATAGCCATTAAAATTGATGTATAGAAACACTATGCCATAACAGAAAAATGCTTATATATAAGAGCATGACACAAAAGTGTATGTATACACACACACATACACACACTTACATCCAAGTTAAAAAACCATATACGAAGAAAAAATACCTGGAAGATAATGTAACTAGTTATTACTAGTCACCTTTACATGATGAGATTAGGGGCTTTTAATTTTTAAAGATGTACTTATTTGAGAGAGAGAGAAAGAGCACAAGCAGGGGAGGAGGGAGAGGGGCAGAGGGAGACTCAAGCAGACTCCCTGCTGAGCACAGAGCACAATGCAGGGCTTGATCCCACCACTCTGAGACGGTGACCTATGCTGAAATCAAGAGTTGGCTGCTTAGCTGACTGGACCACCCAGATGCCCCGAGATTACAGGCTTTTTAAAAAAATTGTTTTTTTGCCAACATTTTAATGGATTTTTTTGGATTAAAGTTTTACCTAAAAAATGTATTATATAATCAGAGGAAAAAAAATTATGACAGCTCAGAGCTTTCAAAATGCAATATATCCATGAAATCTATTATAAAGTTCATTAACTTCCAAAAATAGGAAATCACACCAGCATTACATATACAATAATCCTCCCTTATCTGTAACTTTGTTTTCCACAGTTTCAGTTACCTTTGGTCAACCAGGGTCTGGAAGCAGACAATCCTCCCCCTGACATGGTGTCAGGAGGTCACCAGCAGCCTAACACAGCATCACAATGCCTACATCAGTCAGTCACCTCACTTCATGTCATCACGTTATCATCTCACAGCATCACAAAGAGAGAGGTGAGTACAGTACCATAAGATATTTTGAGAGAGACAGACTACATTGACATAACTTTTAGTACAGTATATCGTTATGACTGTTACGCTTAGGGTGTCCACTTTATAGACTTTATCATAGGTATGTACGAACAGGAAAAAACAGTACATAGAGGGTTCAGTACTATGGCTGGTTTCAGGACTCCATTGGGAGTCCTGAATGAGGGAGGATGGGGGAAGCTACTGTCCTCTAAAGCAGAAAAGTAACAGAAAGAGGGCGCCTGGGTGGCTCAGTCGGTTAAGTGTCTGCCTTCGGCTCAGGTCATGATCCCGGGGTCCTGAGATTGAGCCCCACCTTGGGCTCCCTGCTCAGCAGGGAGTCTGCTTCTCCCTGTCCTTCTACCTGACACACCCCCTGCTGTTAAAGAAATAAATAAAATCTTAACTAAAATAAAACAAAACAAAACAAAACAAAAGTAACAGAAAGAAAGACTGAGTGAGAGCGGAGAGCTGCCGGGACGCAGAAGGAGCTTACGTAATTGTCTCTCGCGGACCAGCCTGGATAGAGCTGCATATGCAGCTGTCTTTCCTTCCGGGCTAATTCATAGTATTTCGCCTGCTCTTCACGGGAGAGGGCATGCCACTAAAACAGGCAGAGGGAGGAAAACAAGTCAAATCCAAGTCCGCAGAAGAGCAACAATATTACAGACTTCATGTTTCAAACAGTAAAGAATGAAAATATTAAGCACTTAAGCACGGACTTATTTCTAAACGCAGAGGAGCGAGCGCCGCAGAAATCCCCTCGGAGCCTGGCAGCGAGAGTGAAGCTCCGACTTCGGTCTCTGTCCTGTTCTCCCATATCGCATGAAACACGTCAAAGGCAATTAAATACCCGAAGTAAAATGATCTGTCACCCACCCTTGCTCTTTTCCAGTAGAAATTTGAAAGAACTTTCGCTGGTGAACCTCAACACCCAACGTAGTGCTTTTTCAGTCTGTACCATATTCTGATATTCGAGACCAAGTACCATTTTTTTATGCAAAATGGGATCATTTCCAGATGTCTTTTCCATACAGATGCGTCCTCACCTCACATGGACAGTCTCCCACTCTGTCACATGAAGAGTCTGACACCTTCTTCCTATGATGCTGTCTATAAAGCAAGACCTCAGGTCAGTCTGTCTCAGTCCCATACGCTCCCCTCACGCTGCGTGTCTAGAGGGAGCACACCGACAACACTGTCTGATCACACGTGCACTCTTTATGGCTGTGGTTTTTAGCTTCCTTCGGATGGAAAGCAAGGAACATGGTCTCGGTTTATTTTGCCATCTAGAATCTGGGCCTGTAGTATGTAATCTGGAGAATGCAGTGGCTGATACCCTGCGAACTTTCCATTTCCCTTTTAATAACGGACACAAATTATGTCCCATATACAGCAAAATGGCTTATGTACGCGAGGCATCCATTTGGGAATTTAAGCAGCTTACATTTGCACATTGTTTTGCATAGGTTTGCACAGGACTCGCTCTAGGTGCCCTAACAGGCAGTTTTCAAGTATTTTCCCCACTTCTTCAATGCTAGGATCTGCCAGTGGAACCTTCCAGGAGAACTAGCCGGACTCTGGGGGACCAACTAGCCAGAGGGGTTGGCACGGAGGCCCAGCCATGGGAGGGGCAGACCTGACCCACACCACACGAACTCCCACACTCTACTCTGGGTCAGCTCCCACCTGCCCACTCCTGCTCGCCCCAGCTCTAGGGTGCTAGGAGATTCTTGCTCATTCCTGGCTGCCCTGCCTAATTGATTTTAATTTCCCTGTCCTAGTTTTAAAAACTAAGAAAAAGAAAAGAAAGGTGTGACTGAACTGGGGTGGAGAAAGGACAGAGGAGTGAGGGAGAGAGATGATGGGAGGGAAAAGTTCTCCTGGGGGAGGCTCTTGAGGTATAGCTAGGCAGCTTTCCTCAAGGACACAGACCCCTGCTGCCCCCATCTGTTCCAGGACCAGGGACCTGATCTCAAGGAGAACGGTCACACCCCACCCTCCCACTGCAGCTTCCAGCACAGGCAGTGCCCAAGGGCAGGGCATTGGGTTCAGCTCCTCCCAAAGCCCCGGAACCGCCTGGGCCCCTGCGCTGGGTAGGACAGAGGGCCTATGTTTAAATCGCTTTAGAAGTGCGGAGTATCAAGTAGTTAAGAAGCAGGGCACGCCACAGCAGGACTTAGGTCCCAACCTGAAGGCTAATCAGGCAATATGCTTTTCTTTTAAAAAATGATGGGGGCGGAGCAGACACTGGGGAGGTGGCAGGAAAAAAACCCTGAAGAAAGTTACCTGAGAGACAGTGCTTTGTACCCGCAGAGGGAACACAATCAGGGAAATCAAGCCTAAGGAGGAGGCATGTCTGGGGCAGTACTGAGAGTTTAAACCAGGCTTCCGCCAGCCACTGGCCTCCCTCAATCTGGAACACTGACCCAGCGCTAGAGACCGCCACAGGGCGGGAAACAAACTGCACACAGTGGAAAAGATCTGCTTTGTTTGCTTGCTTGGGTTTTTTGTTTTGTTTTTTAAGAAAAGACTGATCATTAATATTTACACAGTTCTGGTGCTAAATGTGATTGGCAACAGGCAAAATGTTACCAAAAAGGAACAAGCAGGGAGATAAAAAGGAAAAAAAAAAGTAGAATTATAACTTTTGTAAATGTGTTTATTCATTTGACAAGTCGGAGCTCTCTTAAACTAATGCGATACACAACGGTATAATTTTACATAGTTTCTGGCAGCTTTATAATTTGCTGAGAAAACCTGTAGTAAGTTTTATAAAACTTCTCTCTCAGAATACGTATGGAGGTTATGTCTTCTACCCAAACAACCAGTTATTTTTGAGTTAAAACGGGACATTTAGGTTGACAAAAGGATCCCAGCTAACAAAACTGAGCAAAATGCAAGGAGAAAAAGCGGGCCGCAATCTATTTACTTGAATTTTAAATTGCTTTTAGTTCCCTGATATTTCTAATGCACAAAATCTACCCACAAATAAAAGATCATTTACCAGAGTAAAACCGTAGGTAAAACAAGGGTATTATAGCCTTGTAAATGAAAACAAAGAGTCTGGTACAAACTAGAAAGATGGTCTTTATAGGAATTTCTGAAACACAATGGGCTTTTAAACACTTTTCTATCTCTTGCTTACTGAAAACTGAATTTTTTTTTCTTTTTAATCAGATTTCATTGTCAACATTTCCCAAGTTTTGGGAAAATACCAATTGAACTTTAGAAAACATATATGGTCCAAGACAAAAAAAATTCCGACAGTAAATTTGCAACAAATGGACTTTAACAGCCTGGAAGGTCTGAAAAGTCTTCTTTTAAAGTAAGATCTGTGCTATTATTATTTGTAACATGAAGGAGAAAACTATTAATTCATAAGACTGAACATTTCTTTTTAGAGATACGGTATAGATGAATAAAATAAAAAAGATAAAATGTTCCAGAATGGATTTAAGGTCTACTCTAAAGAATTCTAAATATCCCGGTGTAAAACTTCATGATTTTAAAGCAGGAACTTTAAAGAACTAGCAAGGACTACCCTGCCAGAGGGGAGTTATGAAAGGATAGAAAACCTGATCTTAATCAAAGATCTCAGAGACCTATAAATAGAAACAGGTGTCCAAATCAAAGACAGAGAGAGATCCCAAATGAGAACCATCTTTTAGGACACGCGCTCTGATCCGGGGATCATTAAGGGAGCTGAGAAAGTAGCAATTGTTGGAAATGTGCATTAAAAATAGGAAGCATACTATCCTTACTTACTCTCTTGAGCAGGAGAATAATTCCCACTGGAGGGCCAGGGGACCTTTAACTCAAAAAAGGAAAAAAGCTAAGAGTTTTATATAAACTGAAAAAAGAACATCAACCCTTCTTTCCCTCTGGTTTCTTCTTTCAAAGGGTCAGGGGGAATGGTCACCAGCCTTTAAGCTTTTAAGGCGAAGTTCCTCAAAGATGATGGGAATCATTTATCTGCTATGCTCTGGCTTGGGAAATCACTGTAATTATTGTTATTAAGTGTTTAAGAATCCACGGGGAAGGAGAGTATTGTACATGGGGCACCAAGAGAGCTATAATCTGCCACCACACCCCACCCCTGAAACCCTGGTGTCCTGCAGTTGGAAATAACTGCATTTTTATTCTGTCCAACAGGAATCGATGATGTGAGAAAGCTTACTTTCCTTCATCTGTTCACATGGCCTGGAAATCTCCTGCATGTCTTCCATTATGAATGTTGAAATTTATTAGGTTCGTATCAAACATGGTAAAAATTACCCACAACAGCTAAAACATGATCACCTAAGTTTTACAAAGGTTGTTAGACCTTCCTTGCCTAAATGTTCATCTACAAATCATGAACTTGAGAGGTTGCAAAAACAAATGCATAAGATCATAATTTAAGTACCTATCACACATATATGAAGAGTATCAACAAATTAAAATGTAGCATTTCTAAAATTATAATGTAATATTAGAAAAATTCCAATTTTTTCCACCACTCCTCAGATACCTAACGTTTTAAAACTATTTCAATCCTGAGAAAAGCACCTGGACAGAGACTTCCTAGCCTCTGGGCTGGCGGCTGGATAAAGAAATCTTAGAGTGTCTGTCCTAGTTGTAGCCTAGTGCCTGGTATACAGTAGGTGATCAGAAAAGTATCTTGGCATGAGTAAAAGAAGGAACGAAAAGGAAAGGGGCCATGCAGAAACCATGCACATAATACATTTTAAGAAAGACCCAGAGAGCAATTTTTCTAGAATAAAGACTTCTCTGGCCCATATAAATTCTTCCAGTTAAAGTTTCTGAGTAGAACAGATCTACTTCTGTCTCGGAAGGAGTGGCCACCTGCATTTGCCTGGCTTCTTCCAGAAGCGTGGCTGGTACTGCAAGGCCTTTCTGTAGGTCCCTATGTGGGATAAGAGCTTTCTTGCTTCAGACATGAGTGCACACATCTGTCACTCCATCTGGGGAGGGGCTACCTCTTTCCACTAATCACGTGGTTAATTTCTACTCATTCAGGTCTCAGCTTAAATACCATTTTCTTAGAGAGGCCCTTCCCTGGCCCCCCGTTATTCTTTCTCACAGAATCTTACTCTTTACATTCACAGTATTTATCACAATTTTAATTATACACTGGGTAATTATCTGTCTAGCATCTGTATCCTGTCACAAAACGTTAAGCTCCATGAAGACAAGGACCCTATCTATTTTATTCAGCAATTATTATCTAATGCCTACCAGAGTACCTGGCACAAAAAGACACCCAAAAAATGATAACAGGGAAAACAGTTAACATTTACAGGAGGTTTTCTATTGCTAGGTACAACCTAAGTTGTTAACAATGCATTCTATCATTTCATCCTCCTAACGATTATTATCCTATCTTCTGTTACTTCCCCAAGTGGCTGGTGATTATACAAACGCATTCTATGATCACCTTTAATGAAACAGTTCCAAGGTCACCGTAAACATTTACATCCACCCCACTACTTACCCTTCTGCCTAGAATCTGGTTGATAGCTGCACTTTCTTTTAAAGTACACTCAGCTACGACATTCGCTCTCATTTCTTTCATGTATAACATAAAAGCATTCAGAGGCTTCTTAATGTGAGGTCTTTTTGGCTCCTGTTCCTTTCTCTGTTCATGCTGAGGCTTCCTAAAAGGTGGTTGGGATGGTGTGGGGGGTGGGGAGGGAGGGTCAGGGGAAGGAGGACATGGGAGGAGAGAAGCAGAGCATGTGTTCATGTCACCAGTCAAACTCAGGCCCGGACAACCCTCCAGGAGCTCTACAAGCTCCCAGAACAGCATCAGATTAGAAAAACAACTCAGTAGCAGTAAGGACCCTTTGGCTTGAGGAAGTTTACTGACAGCTATAGAAGTGTTTGACACAAAACGGGCCCTGAGCCTGAGCTCCTTGGTTACCTCAGGAAAAGCTGAACACATAGTAGGGGTGGTTATTCCTCTTTCAGAACTGAGGTTAACGTTTTTGGGTCAAGGCCCCCTTGGAGAAGCTAATGAAACTTTAGACTCTCCCCCGCAAACAAATGCATGTTGGCTTTGCCTGAATGGGCAGGGGTTTCGCGCACTGTCACATGCTCCCTGCTCCCCCATCCTCCCGTCCCAGGCTACAGACCCTCGATTAAGGAATTCAATTACGTAGCTCTTCAGGGAATTTAGTCCTGCTGTAACAGCCTGAGACAACCATGGCCTGACAGGGTTGGTTTGCCCCTTTCCCTTGGATTCTGTGTTTCTGAAGCCTGGAGCTGGGTGAAGTGCATGTCCAGAAGGAAATGCATGGGCCCTCCAGTCTACTGCCCTCAGGGACCATCAGTGCAACAATCAGAACCCAATTAAAACCTCTAGTGAATTGCTAAATGGCTCAAGATTATTCCCTGCCCACACTTTGAAGATTACTCCGTTTTGGTGAGGCTCCCTTGATCTTTTGAGGCCTGTGCTCCATTCCAATCTTAAAATCAGTGCAGTGAGAATCAAGCTACTTAAAGTCCTCAGGGGCAGAACTTTCAAGGCAGAGACACACTGATTTTCAAATAAAAGAGAGAGAGGTAATGTTCAACAACAGCAAGAAGAAGCTGTGTTAAATCCTCCGTTTGTTAAGGCATCCCAGTGAAACCAGACGCAGACTCACACGTGCATTAGGTCACTGTCAGTGTGGGGGTGCTCCTGTTTGACCTGAGGCGTTACGATAGCTGGATGAGGGATGCCAGTTGTGTGGGGACCAGGAGGACCAGGAATCATATGATGGGAAAACCTGAAGAAGGAAAGAAAGGAAAATGTATGTACTAATGGTCGTGTAGCAAAAGGAGGCAGAATTCTGAAACAGTCCACTAACTGCTACTGGCTGAAAGTGAAAACACATTTTTACACACAGGAGTATTAACTAGGAATTAGAGTGGGCCAATAATTAATCTCTCTCTGTTTGCAAGTGGAAATATTATACTTATTCCGTGTATAACAGAATTTTTTTCAACTAACAGAATCAGACATTTTTATTGGGAGGGCTCTAGGTCGTAGAATTAAAAAAAAGTCAATTTTCTTGCAAAGCAGTTTTCAAAGAAGAATTTCAACAAGTGTAATTGCTGGAAACATAACACTTTATTAGGATTTAGCTTTTTAAACGATTTTTAAATGAAAGCTAAAGACACCACGTTAAAATATCTCTGCCTGCACCCCTAAGCACACCGTCACTAAGTCTTCTCATACGGTTGGCTTCTCTATTGATATCTGGAGAGAACAATTACGAAAATAAGGGACAGGAAGTTTGTTTTCAGTCCCCAATTTAATAAAGCTGCCATCAGTATCTTCTAAAATAATTTATACAGAAAGAAAGTACTACTTGGAAGATCTAGTCTTATGGAAAACTGATAATAAAATTAAGGGAAGGGTACAGTTCTGCACCAGGTAAAAACTACACACGCTAAAGGCTTTTCTCCTGAGGACACGTGGTAGGGCATTAAAAAAAAATCTTAAAATATCCACCACCATACAACACAAAGGAGGGCAACTGCCATGCAAGAAAAATAAAAGTACTTTCAATAAATGCTTTGGATACATTTGAATATGCTTTAGAAATCTGTGCTTTTCAAATGGTTTTACTTACTTATTTATTTATTAGCAGGCTCCACGCCCAACGAGGGGCTTGAACTCACGACCCTGAGATCAAGAGTTGTGTGCTTTACTGACGGGGCCAACCAGGTGCCCTGCTTTTCACACTGTTTTAAAGTGAACATTTAATTCAGCAACAACAATGTTCTCAGGTCTTTTATCATAGCCAGCACAGTTAATTCCTTCACCTGAGAAGGACAGAAGGAACTCTGCTTGGATCAGAGACAGATCTTTAAACATTAAGGCGGCATGGGGACAGTGCAGCTAGGCTGATTACGGAACGGTGCTCTGCCACAGGCACCGCTTGCAAACCTCCGTGATGCTGGTCACATCTGCGTGGGAGGAACTCCCGTCACCCGAGGGTTCTCACAGTGTGCAAAGGTGCAAAAGTATATTTCGGGGGAAGGATATTAATTTCATCCCCTCCAACCAGCTAGATTTACAATTTGCTGAGCACATAATGATTTTTTTTTAAAAGCTGAAATTCTCCACAGAAATTGCGAATTTCATAGCTATGTAATAAAAAGTGAAGATTCACAAGCGATTACTAGCCCGACAGCTGGACTTGCAGCACGATGACGCCAGCTCCCTTGAAGAAGCCACACCGAACACACAGGTGATGCACAACAAATGTGTGTCCACATCAAGCACAGGCGCCATCCTCTCCAGAAGCAAAAGCACGACACAGAGCAGTGTGGCACGGCCGCTCTCCCAGAGCTTCGCTCCACTAGCACGTGTCCACACAGGGCCTGATTCACACACTAGGACACACCCCCGCGTGGCCTGACAGCCAAGAAGCACCGTCTTTCTCTTCTGACAGCCTTGGTCCAGGAAGGCTCTCGACTATCCGGGCATTTTCAAACACTGTCGCATTAACGGATACAACCTTCCTCAAAGAAAGCAGATTACAGAACTCAGACCAAACCAGTCTTTATCCTCCCCTGTACCCGCTCCGGCATAGTTGGAATCAAACAAGCTCTTCTCAGAATGTCTGCCCTCGGGGCATTTCACATCCCACAGCCGGGTGGCAGTGAATTCTTTTGGATGCAGTCTCCGGTGTGGCCGAGGCCACCTCCCTGAGGGCTGGGGCTGCTGGGGTGCAGCGTTCCGCTCCTACCCAGGAATCTCTGCGACACCTAGTGTGGGAGCCAGGCACACTGCACAGACAGACGCGTGGCTGAGTTATGCACCCTCCTAGCCCACCGAGAGGCAAGCAGTGTCGCACAGATGCAAGCGCAAGAGGGGCGGCTTGTCCTGGGTGCCCGCTTTCCACCTCCACCTACCTGGACATGGAAGTGTCGACTGACAGTGAGGATGGGTAGGGTTGCCTGAATCCTCCCGTGATGGGATAGACAGGCTGACCTTGCCTGAGGTCACAGAAGAAAGGAACCCATCAATGACGAAACACGAGTTACCAACCAGCAATAAGAGTTTGATGAGGGGAGAAGAGGGAGGTATTCAAAAGGAACTGTGTGGGGGTAATTACAGAGCACAGGATTTCTTCAGTTATCCAACTGCCTCCCTTCTTACCCTCCACCCGATCAAAGCACCATTTACCTGGAAGAAAATCTCCCACCCTCAACTTGAAAAGCAAACCAGTCCATGAATTCCCTTTTATCCCTTCCTCTCTCCTGACCCCACTAACGCTTTGAGCAAAATAGGCATATAACACATGTGTACTGAATATAACAGAACCATGAGAATGCTGAAATACTCCTTTTAGAATCTTTGAGAACTTCAGGGGAGGAAAGATAGAAGGGAAACAAATTTATATAAAAATGAACAAATATTTTTAAAAATGCTGCACTCCCCACCCCTTTATATACCTATGCTATAGTCAAATAAAAGATCAATTCATTGGAATTACTCCGTCTCCGCTCTGAGAATTCCATCTCTCTCTGTTTTTCCCTACATCTCACATTTCTCATTTACACAATCTATTTCCAGCTGCCACTCAGCACAGGATTACTGCCCCTAAGTACTAAGTTCAGACGGAATAATTGATGTAGATTTGAAAGTGTATGCATAATCAATTAAACTCAAACAGTTGGCTGGGAGATTTAGTGAGAAAGAGAGAGAGGGAGTTGAAGAAGAGGTAATGTAAGGATGTCAAGGTGGGGAGAGTGGGGCCGTGATAGGGGGCTCTGGGGACAGAGGGCCAGATAAAGAAAGACGGGCCCTCTGCTAAAGTTGAAGCAGTGTTTCCATGGAGTGAGCAGTGGGGAGGGAGGGCTGGAGAAGGAATGGGAGCGGGATGGGAGTAAGCTGTGTGCTAACAATAACATGATAAAAATAGGCTGCACTATGTAAGTCTTTCTTCCAAAAATATATTTCCTTTCCTTTACCTTTATAATTTAAAAAGATTTCAAAACTGCGGCAAGAATTTTTTTTAGAAATAAACAACAAAATAGAGAGTGTCTGGATTCTGAAGAAAGGAAGCTCAAACATCAGGTTTCCACCTGTCTGAACTCAAACTGGTGCTTACTTTATTAACATTCAAAGGATGCTTTGTATTTTTGAATTTCTAGTTGTCATTTCCTTCACTTGCTCATTTTATAAGCAAAGACTGATATTCAATGTGTCTAGGTTTGTTTCGAGAAACAAACTTGTTCATAGAAAACGAGACAAGAAGAACCACACTGAGCATTTTGTACGGGCACAGCAAATGCCCAAAGCCACGAACTGAATTCGTAAGACTGTACGCTTCAAAGCAAATGCTACACAGTCATTCTCTGCACATATTAGCAAAGGGATTCAATCCATTTCAAAGTCTGTATATTTTTTAATCTTTCAAATTGAAATGAAATAAAGTTAGCACCTTGCTTGTTGATGTGAAATTTCTTCAACTCCACAAGTATTATCATTCATAAAGCTAATTTCCATGAATGGAAAGAAGAACATATGCTCAAATGCCTGACTGAGGGCTGCAGGAAGGATCTTACCAGCCAAGAGGTGGGGTAATCTGTCCAACACCACCCGGAGACAGGGGATAAAAGGTGGGGATCTCAGGAGCTGGAGGATGTCTGGACATGCCTGTTCAAAAGAACAATGGAGAAGTAGAGTTTTCAGACTCACAGGACATCGGACTATAAGCAGAAAAGAAAAGCAGTAAAATGCTTTATGCCATTAATACTTAAGGTCTAGCATGAAACAATGTTATCGGATGCATTTAACTGCGGTCAGTTTGTTAGCCTTTCTCAAGATTTCAAAGTATGAAAAAATAGGTCTTTGGACATCTTGAGGAACTCTTAAAAGAGTAAATATGACGCTAGTAAAACAATGACCATAGTAAGATTTTTAAATTATTTAGTTTGCCCTCATTATTTCACTTTGGTTAAGAAAATGGTAGACAGGGGCGCCTGGGTGGCTCAGTCATTAAGCACCTGCCTTCGGCTCAGGGCGTGATCCCAGAGTTCTGGGATCGAGCCCCACATCAGGCTCCTACACTAGGAGTCTGCTTCTTCCTCTCCCACTCCCCCTGCTTGTGTTCCCTCTCTAGCTGGCTGTCTCTGTCAAATAAATAAATAAATAAAATCTTAAAAAAAAAAAAAAAAGAAAGAAAATGGTAGACAGTTGTTTTTGTGTAGAATGGAAAATGACAGACTTCATAAGTAGATGGCCTGCCATGGTGCTCAAGGATTAGTTAAATTGCCACTTTCGTATTTTCACTGGCTCCCTCATGGACACATAGATTTGGGAAATGTGATACCTCAGAGGATCAAAGATTAATTAGTAATCATCTTCAGCGCCATAATGGTCACACTTGATATGATTCATTTGGTCTCTGCCACTTCAGCTCCAACTAAGCTCTTCATCAAGTTGAGTCCTCTGGGCTCCAAGGTCAAGCTGTTCTGGATTAGTTGTATTCCACAGAAAATGAGAATGCCACCAAATTGTTTCTTGAGCTCACACTCCCTGGGGCACACTGCCCTATAACTGTAAAAACCACCTAAAGATTATACCTAATCCTAGTCCCAAATGGCATCTCTCTGTTTATATTTTACCTTGGGTACAGAAAAGAAGGGACACATGCATATAAATGGAAAATACAAAAACTTAGATTTTGGGGAAAGTGATTATGATTAGAAAAAAGCCACAAAGTTTCCTTATATAGCTAATCTGGCCTTAAAAGGCCACTTCCACATAACTTCCGTATATGCGCACGCATTTCCAGGTTACACCCAGAATATGCATTCAATGATTATATGCTGACCAGTATGTGGAATCGAGTGAGCATATGAAAGATGTTCTTTAGTAATTCTGCTTTCTTACTGTTTAAAATGCCTATGGGTTTCATCTGGGTCTTATATTTAAGGTCTTGAACATATGGGAATGACTTAAGAAGTGTGGCCTTCAAAGTTGGTGTTACTTCGACTCTGAAGTTAGGACAAACTATCACTCAACTTCATAGGAAGCAGGCAGGACGAAGGGTTTTAATCCCCCAAGAGAGAGCTTACATGAGATTAACTCATGTTTTGCTGTTTTTAAAAGATTGTCTCAAATCCCCTCCCCTGCCTTTTTGGCTAGAAATACCACTACTTTTGGGTCACAGTGGACCCCAAATTTCATAATCTGGGATTTTTTTTTCTTGGGTCTGGGGAGGTTTGGGCAGTAGGGGTGAATCTAAGGGAGCTTACAATAATGACTTGACATATCAGAATCACTGGGGCCAACTTGCTGCCTCCCCTACCTTTGAGATTGGGAAACCTCCCCAAACCTCAGGGTCTGCGGGGAGACTGCTCAGTTTAAAAAGAAAAACCAGACTAACTCGAAGAACTTTGGGAACTTGGAAATTCGAGCTTGAAAACTGTGACTACAGGTCACAGACTACCAAAATTGGTCTACTTTAATCCCTTTGTTTTGCAAATGGAGAAACCAAGGTCTGGAACGATTAAGTGACTACTCAGGCATCCTGTCTGGGTACACAGAAAATATGTATTTTCCTGGAGTTTTATCACTGGGACACAGCCGGGTAACTTGCTTGCAATCACATATCTATGCAGACAAGCCTGAAATCTTGCTCTGCACTCTCGTCTGTGTTCCAGGGAGGCCTGGAATCCTGCAGCAGTGGTTCTGGGCAGGAGCTGGAGCAGGAGAGATACAACGGAACACAAACGAGCTGGATTTGGTTTTACTGCTCAACGGAGGAAAGAGGACACTACCATCTACAGCACCTGCTACGTTCCAGTTCCTATGCTGCGTGTTTAGTTTGACGGTTTCTATTAAATAAATTTCTACTCACATTTCAAATACTCTTCTCCAATGCTTATGGTTCTGAGAGTTCCTTCTTCGTTGTTTGAATCTACAATGTTTTATTTGTACTTTTAACACGGTACTTAAGATGTTCTTCATTTTGTTTTATAGTTAGTTTGTGCAAATCACTTCCTGCATGCGCTTATGTACTGCTTGGAAAAAAGAGACTACGTCTTACCAACCTGGGTATCGAACTATGGTTGTCTCCACAAGAGGTTCTCAATACATACTTTTGAATGACTCAACAAATGAATGAGTGAATTAAAAGTGTTTAAACAGCCCCATTCTTCATTCTGGGTCAATATCACCAACCATTTTGCACGTATATACGTGCACGTACATACAAGTACGTTATGTGGCTTCCGTCACGACGTGAGCAGAAAATGGATCTGTGATTTTTACATAGCTTATTGTTACATTAAGATCCTAGAAGCGGTGCTTCTCCACCAACTGCTATGCTACTGAAGACACGTTTCCCATCATTCATTTAACTAGTACTTACTGAATACTTACTATGTACTAGAGGCTAGACACAGCACAGCCTTAGCGATTTTTAAGCTTGTATAAGTAACTTTGATAATTATGGATGAAATGATTCTGGAGTCAGACTTGTATGTTTCTATCAATTCTGCCACTCACAAGCTACATATCTTTGAGGAAGCTACTTAATCATTATTGTTCTTTAAAATCAGTATAAAAATGGAATGGGGTTGTTGTGAGGAATAAATGCAATAATACATGTAATACAGAAAAGTGTTGTGTGTTTGTGGTTATTTATAAGGATATACTGGGTAATACAAAGACATAAACAAATATATAAACCTAGTATTTCCTAAAAGCTCTTTCTTTTTAATATTTTTACCAGACATAATGAGAAGAAAATGACTGGCATTAGCTTCCTTTCCCTTTCCTACACTGCACACACACCTCACACCAACACCCTGGGAGGAAGGTAAAAATGAATGGGCCGCCTACTGTGAAATCAACCTAGTTATTTTCCTACAAATGAGAATGAGTTCTGCTGACAGTTTACATTTATTCAATAGTTCTATCTACCATCAGAGTATGGACATGATACCATTTTTTAAAAATAAAACTAACCAGCCTCCTAGGAACTTTGAAATTAGAACTCTGACCTCAGTACCACCACGTTCTTACTAGTTTAGCTACACGATAGAACTAAAAAGGCCCCAGTAAGAGGGAAAGAGAATAAAAGCAAGAGACCTAGTGAGCTTTTTACTTATATTTTGGTGATGAATATGACCAAGGGGAATGACATAAACCCAAAATCATGTAAATTAGTTCTTTTCAAACCAAAGTTTACATATCCCCAGAGATAAATGGTGACAAGGTTTGTAAAGTCTTCGTTTAAAAAAGGTAATTAAAAACAGGACTTTATATTAAAACAAACATAGTAGAATGGAATAATCACACAAATTTTTAGGACAAAATAAGGACTTCAAAGAATATGCAATTTTCTGATCATGCCCACTTGTTCTTTCTCTAGTTCTAGAGAGTTTAAAATTAAGAAAAAAATTTTTTTTGAGAAGCAAGGATATAAATTACAATTAGTAAGGCAAAACAAGGTAGGGCAGCAGGAGAGATGGAAATAGAAGAGAAAATATAAATGTAATTGGTAGCTAGTCAAAAACTTGTCTTTTTAAAAAATAGAACCATCCTAGAACTCTTGAAAGAAAAAACTCCTGAACCGTCATGTGTTATTTTTTCAAAGTGCTTAGAACAGGGCCTAGGACATAGTAAGCACTATGCAATTATTAAACGTTTAAAAACAAGTAAAAAACACTCTTAAATTCTTTTTGCTAATAGCTTGTTTGAGGCTTTTATATCTATCTTTAACTGTCATCTACAGTTTTAAGTTTCCCAGATATCTATCTCTAGCTCAGATACTGCTCTGGGATGGTGACCCGTAAATTTTCTACCCCTTCTCTCCCTCCGGATATCTATAAGGCACTTGAAATCAAAATCACCAAGGTCATGATCTTCCCTCTTAAACTGCGTCTTCCTCCTAAATACCTTATCTTGGTTCCCTTTCTCACCATATGTCTTCTGATCTGTCTTCGATATTTTTTATTCTTTGGAGATCCTCAATAATAGGGAAGTAGAGGAAGGACTGGAAATGAGGAATAAAACAGAGGCAAACCTAGACATTTCTGCATAGGTGATTCTTACCTTCCCTAGGTAAAGGTACATAGCTCCACTCAAGCCAAAGTCCAACAGTGACTAAGTCCTTAAATAAGCTATCTGTTTCAACAATGGATGGAAATGAAGGCATTATGGATTTAACCTACAAGAGCTCACGGTAGTGGAAAAAACACCCAGCCTCTGAACTCTACTCTTTTTTTACATTTGAAAATTTTATTGTCCACTGTAGGTCAAAGATAGGGCTGGACAAAAGGGTGAAATGCTGGTGATGACAGATTTTACATCTTTACATTATCTGACTTCACACAGGTCTATAGCCTCTCTTTGATTTTGAACTTCTAAAGATCCTGTTGAGGTCCAAGTGTGTATGTACATGGAAAGAAAAAAGACCATCCTGTGAACAAACTCATCCTCAAAGTGTGCTCTAAGCAGAATGGACCAGAAGGCTTGGAGAACCTGGGCTCTGAGTCCTACAACCAACCCACACCCATACCCATCAGGTTAGAGAAACCAGGCATTTTGATTTTTCAGACCTCTTATGCTATATGTTCTTCTGTAAATGATAAAGAAGAAGAACTGGGTAATAATGAAGAGAAGTAAAATAGGATTCATGTTACTTTGACTTTAAACAGAGATGGTTTTGTACTTTAATTATTATTATATCTAAGTTGGTGTTGGTAAATAACAAAAAGAGGATAAACCATAAGGACTGAAATGAAAAGAAATCACAAAAGACTTAAAAAGATAACACCTGAAGTAAAATTCTCCTATTTTGTCCCTTTTCTAACATTTTGCTACCACTACCATCAACACTTCATGCATGCAATAAATGAAGATTGTAGAGGGCACTGAGGGTTGAATTTTTAGTATATCTGTACAACATACTGGTTTATACTGTGGATCCTTGATTTTCAAAGCTGTCACTTTGAAAATAACCATTTAATATTTTTCTTCTTCTTTTTTTTTTTTTTTTTTGTAAATCCTGAGAAATAAGAGAAGCAACAACAAGTTCTTGTGGGCTTATAAAAAACTGCTATCGAGTTAATTACTCATTTCCTACAAATACATTTTGATCCACACAGTGACATACAGCAAAGACACCCGTAAAGTCATCAGACTGATGAGATGTAGCTCCTCACTTATTGAGAAAGGCCTAGGAAGGCAGGGTCTCTCACCTTGTTTGGAGTTGACATCTGATGGGAGGTGTGAGGGATGTGATCCTGGAGAAAAGTGCTCGTCGCTGTACGTGATGAGGGGGGTGAGAGGATGGACTGCATGCGATGGCTGCACCACGGGCACCTTATTTGACTGCAAAGTAACCACAAGGTCAATGGTTAATAGGAACATCCTGTTCCTGTCTACTCTCCCAAAGAAAAAGTCACACAATAGCAGTAACTGGACATTGGCGTAACCCAAGAATCATCTCTACACCTGGATAACTGAACTCATCTGCTATACTCATTACATCTTCAGAATTTTTCCATGTTAAATACTCCTCAAGTACATCAATAGCCCATCAAGAGACTATCAGTTATTTAATCAGTGTCCTTTGGAGATTTAGGTTGATTACTATTATTTTATATGACATGAATTGTTGTACGTACGTATTTATACTTCCTTTTGGATTATCTCCTCAGGTTATGTTCAACCAGGAGTTACTGGAGCAAAAGTTACAAATATTTTATAAGCTCTTTTTATTCATTACATATGTCTGGCAATAAAAAGGCATTTAACTGTTCAATGAACAAATGAATGAATAAATATTACCAATTTGAAGGTCAAATTTTTAAACAACCCAATAAATATAAATCTGCTATACTGATATCCCCTTATAGAATTCGTAATTCTATAGTTGTACATCTTTAAGAACCATGTTACAGCATTTTTTTTCCATGTCTTATAGCTTTGTCAATCAAACATGACCATCCATTATGCTCTAGCACTACTCTGTTCATCTTCAGGTTCTCTAGTTTCTAGAAGTCTTAACTGATAAAAGGGAATTTCTAATCTTGAGTTTAACTGCATAATATGAAATATGGCTTGTAAAACACTTTAAATTGTTAACATTTTATATATTTTGACATTTTATAGGTCTTATATTAGTTTAAACACAAATTTTATTATTGAATTTGGAAGTCTAAAATTACATAATAGTATTTTTTTTTTAAGATTTTTATTTATTCATTTGACAGAGAGATAGCCAGCCAGAGAGGGAACACAAGCAGGGGGAGTGGGAGAGGAAGAAGCAGGCTCCTAGCGGAGGAGCCTGATGTGGGACTTGATCCCAGAACGCTGGGATCACGCCCTGAGCTGAAGGCAAACGCTTAACGACTGCGCCACCCAGGCGCCCCAATAATAGTATTTTTAAAGGTTCAGGTTATATTTTTTAGACTTTATCAATTTGAAGTCCCGAATCTCTTAATTTGGTTAAAGTTGAATTTTTTTCTCCCTTCTACCCCCCAAAAGTGGTTGCTAAGCAAATCAAGTAACATAAACAAGACTCAGGCAGTTTAACCCGATTAGGGAGATTGTTTTTTATAAACTCTACACTCCCTCCCTGCAAAAAGAAAGTAAATTCAACACAATTATATACATGCAAAATATATGTCTGATTTTAAACTCGCCTACTAATTACAGCAGTCCCAGGTGGGTCTCTGTTTACAAACACTACAGGAATAAGTTAACTTGTGAATTTAGGAAGAATAAAATACAATGAATTTTGAATATTCACTAATTAACTAGTTTAGACATGTCTTCACCATAATTAGTTTGAATTAGTGAGACTTTTACTGTGCTATAAACTAAAATGCTTGTGAAATCTGTTTTTCCAGAAGCAAATATCTGTATTAAAAAAAAAATGAGGAAGTACCTGACATCTGCACAGTATAAACTGCTTAAAATGTAGGTCCGTATCTGAATGGTTGAGGGCCCTGTAACACACTTGTGTATTGGTGGTGGCACCCATGACATACATTCTAATTTAAATTTGATGTTTTTTTTCTTTATGAATTAGATATAAAAAGTCTGTTGCTCCAATGGGTAGGACTACGCTCAGGAAAATTAGGAACAATTATCCTAGTAACACTTAATTCTCTTTACAGCTAGTAATACTAATTCTCTACACCCTATCATTACAGCCTCTACCCAAAAAACTTTAAAAAAAAAAAAAAAAAGGAAGGGGAACAAAATCATCCTTTTTAAGACAATGATATAATTTCCATACTAGATTTTCCCTCTTTTAATAATGATCAGCTCCTCTCTAATGGCAGAACTTGCACAGCTTGTATAGCCCTGGGCATTTATTAGACAGAGCACCATTATCAGAGCCCCAGCCTTTTCTCTATATACCTCAGCACAGACATCTATGCATATAAATGTCTAAAAGGTTAAAAAAATGTTTCAATGCTTTTCAAGTGTTAATGATGCAGTTTGCCAAATACACAGAATGAGCTTCTTAAATACAAGGAATTTAGAATGCTAGAGGAGGTGGGGGTGGGTGCGGGGATAGGAGGATATTACTACAAACCCTTTTTAAAATGGAAACAAAAATCTCAACACCCAAATGCTAAAATGAATATATATCAACTCCACTAAACTGCTTTGAGTTTCATTTCAAAAGTCTCATAAGAAGCATAACTGCCAAGCAATCTACAAAGGTATTTTCTTAGAGTGCTTATAAAGAGTAAGCATCGCAGAAACCTTCTGGAAATACATATATATTTCACATGCCTTTCTTATTTCCAGAGCACCACCTTAAGGAACCTGCATTAGCAGGCAGCATCTTCTTAATGTCTGACCTATCCCTCCAGTCATATAGCTCAGAATCTGGTGCCATGAATTTTTGCTAAATTATGCTATCCTTGCTCTCCTCTTAATTTTACGGTTTTCAACACAGATTTGCTTTCCTGTGGGAAGGAGATAAGAAGCTGAGGATTTTAATTTAAGCTCTGGCCTTGTCTTACATTTTGCAAGATGGATACTGAAAGCAGTACTAGTAGGAGTGTTAAAGCCAACAAGGATTATGTCCATTTTTGTGGCCAAATAATAAAAGCAATATGAAATCTCAATAATATGTATGAGCCCGATTCTGAGGTTTATATTTTGCCTCCTGCCGACCACCTCCACCATGTATATAAGCGTATCCAACCCTATGCTACCCATTCGTGGCCATCATGGTCAAGTGGCCAAACGGCCGCAGCCCTAAACTGTGGGCTTCCTTTGAGATCAGGAGTTATTGTCCTTTGATGTTATATGCACACACAAGGCAAGAACCTAGGCACTGCTCCTTTGTGTAATTTTTATGACAGACAATATAACCATTCTTAGTTCTGGTCCTTTAATCTCCAAATAACAGTGCGGTATATGTTGTGGTGGGGAGTAGGGGAGGGGAGGAACAACCAATTGACTACCTGGTCAAATGTGTCTACCATGGACAAATTTCTGTAATTACATTATAATGCATGATTATACCTGCCTACGAGGGCTTATGTGTATATTCATTAAACACCGAAAACGCGCCAAGCACTCTTCCAGCACTGAAGGCCAAAACGGACAAGGTCCCTATTCTCACGCGGTTTCCTTTCGAGGGTCCTGGAAGTGTGATGGGAGTATGGGAGACAAAGAATAAATATGTAAAAAACCAAAAACCAAACCAAACCAAAACGATGGCATCAGGTACTATGAAGAAAAGGAACTGGCTGATAGGAGAGAAAGTGTGTGTCTAATTATATGCCTTCCTATCCCACTAAAGCTATAAGACACTGAAATTTCATTTAGTTTAAGATTCTTGTTTTCTAAGACAGGAAGCTGAGAAACAGAGTCATCAGGAAATGGATGGTGGCGCCGTGACTGCCGCCAGCACTTCTGCTAACACAGCCTGCTCACTGCGCAACTCCCGTGATACGGGGTCGCTGCGGATAAAATGGGAATGAAAACCCCCGGGGTGACTCAATACAGTGGAACCAAGTAGAGAAATACCATCTTTTTGGCTCCTACTGGACACCCAGTACCTCACTTAACAGAACCCAAGTCTCCTGACTCCCATTCTCATGCTTTTCCCTACTACATATCTCCCCATAAGGGAGAGAGAAAGGGTAAAAATCACATCGATTCTTTTTTCATTCATACACACAGCCAAGTACATTCACAGGTGCAGTCATTGGTACACAGGCACATTCACAGGTGAAGTCTTAGCTTCCAGTGGAGAATCATGAGGTATTCCCAATGCGTGTCCCTTGTTTCATTATCCCAGGGTAATAGCGCCCACTATTATTCTACTTTTATGAGATGCCTGACAGCCTTAACACACCCCAAATCTTCCACTGCTGCTCAGAGAGGTTCAGAGACTTAGCTCACATGGCAGTAAGTGGCTGAGCCAGACCACAGACCCTGATCTTCCAACTATATATTCTTTAACCTCAGGCAGGTGAGCAAAGGAAAAGTAAGAAAGATGGAAAGAGCAGGTACTCGAAGAGGGATAGAAAATATAAGGGGGGGGGGGAGTAGACTCTAGAGGACACCCTCTCATCTCCAACTCAGCACCCACACATGGGTAGTCAGTAGGGAGCCTGCAATCTTTTCCCAAGCTTGAAAAGGCATCAGGCCACCCTACCCACATAGTGCATAATAATTATAGCAACTAAGACTTACCAAGTGTTTAGTGTGTGCTAAGCATTTTATAGTACCTTTGAGGCAGGTACTATTATTATCCTCCTTTTACAGAGGAGGAAACTGAGGCATGGAGAAGTCAAGTAACTTTCCCAAAGGCACAGAGCTAGTAAGTCGCAAAGCTAGGTTCTAATGCAAACTCTGGCTCTGGAGACCACATTCATTACCAGCATACCATGCAGCCTCCCTGAAGAGCCAAGTTCATAAAATCTTGGGCACTGAGTTGACCATCTGGGCCATACCTGACAGTACGTGACATCGATGAAATGACTGTGTGGTCTCTGTCTCAGGCACAGGAATCACATTAGACAAAGAGGCACCTCAGCAGAAGTGGTTAGAGCTGCAGAGACTCAACTGGCGCCTTTCTCTGCAGGCCTGGAAAACATCCCAAGGAAGCTAGCTTGGCTGCCACCCAGGCTGGTCCCTGCAGGTAAGGACCTCTTTAGCATCACAGCCAATAAAACCCACACCTCCTGTGGACACCAAGTGGGTGCCACTTAGGGATCCTGAGAGCCACCCCCAAAGCAGAGTTCCCAGAAATGATCCACTCACCGCTGGCAGTAATTCCAGCTGTCATGAATGTTGTCAGCCTCCAAGGATGTGGTTCTGGGAAGGACTAAAAAGTGGTTCAGCACCCTCCTGGCTAAGGCCATGGGCCTGCTGGTAAGTGCAGTAATTGGGGGAGAAACCTGCTGGTCGATTAGCTAGTCCCCATCCTGCACATCTCCAGATTTCAGCTACACCCACAGTGCAGGGTCTGGCTGCGCATAAAGGCCTTAAGTTCCATTTCAACTGGCTGTGCATTTTATCAGTAATCCTCCCAGTAACAACCAAATCCAGGGGATATTAACACTCCACAACTCACTGAGATGAGGAAGTTCATCTGGCCTCAATTTTTATGGTGCCATTTTACTTTTTATTAAACTCTTAGGAAATCTGGTACTCATGAAAGAGAAGCCGTGTAATTTTATATTGTGTCTTCCCCTCCTCTTCTGAGAATCTGAGCTTCTCAAGCCTTCCCACGAAGAGGAGCAGATTTAATTTACTCCGAAAAGATAGAATGATTCTTGTACCAACTAGACCTCAAAAGTAATATTTTGTACTGGAAATCTCCTGAGATCCACCAAAGCTAAATACCTGATTCTGGTCTGATGTGGCCTTCAAATCAAAGACCACTACCGGCTGTGATGTAGCAGCTTTTTAACAAAACAATTACAGCCTAGGCTCTGAAGACTTCCTGAGCAGGAACTGATCAATTCTAAGGTATGCAGGACAAATATTCTGAGCCTAAGGCTGGAGGCAAAGGGGTGGTCTCTATTGGACACCCAGAATGTTTTCCTAAGAGCAGAAGGAACGTGTCATAGGGAAAGGAATTAATATGGATTAGACACCCAGTAAGTGCTAGTCATTATGGCCATGCCTTTATATTCTCTGGCACTCATCCACATACGTGGGCAGTATCACCTCTATATTTATGGATGAGAAGGCAGAGTTCTTTCGGACAGAGAGCTAAGTAATAATTAGCTGAGAAAGGACTTGTGCTGGCATTAGTTTGACACCCAAGTCCCTGCTCTTCCTGCTCCACGCTGCTCGCTCCTCAGCTCCTCTCCCCACCTCTGTTCCAAACTGCTCTGCCAGGCGAGTGTGGCCTGCCATGGGCTCCACTGCAATGAAGCATCTGACCAGGAACCACTGGCCACTTGGAGAACCCTGATGTCACCAGCAGGTCTGCACCCACCATTCTCCTGGTTCTCTTTACAGTGATGATTTCCATACATTACATCACGTAATCCTGAAATCACCCCTAAATTAGGTGTTATAATTTCTGTTTTACCGAGAAGGAAACCGAGCTTCTGAGAGCGTTAAGTAATCCGTATAAGATCACACAGGGTAAGTAGCACAGACAGGACTGGAACCCACAGTGGTGACTCTCAAGTCCACAGCTTGTATCCCAAAGACCCAAAAGCGGACAGTCCTGCCATCCTCTGGTTTCCAAGTGGAAGAGATGAGTGCTCCTATAATTTAATATTCAAGTACATGGGCAGTGGAGACACAGAGCTCAGATGCCAAACATTCATATGCACTTAGTTGCTATGCTTAGGTAATTCACTTAATTACTCAGAATCTCAGTTTCCTCATATGTAAAATGGGTGGAAATAATACCTCACAGAATTAAGGTGAGGATTAGTGAACAATGCAAATAAAACATCAGATCCTGGAATATAATGTATGTTCAATAAATATTTGTGGAATGGATAAAGGAAAGAAGAAAGGAAAAAGAGGCCCAATAAATGAATTACTCTGGCTCCCAAAAGCTCAAATTGCTCATCCCTACAACACAGTAAACTTCAGGGTTTAGCCTGGCTTGGACCTTGCTGGGGCATACATGTACACACAGGTTTTCTATGTGCTTGCTTTGTTTCCCCTTCTAGATTATGATTTATAGACTATATAATCTTAGTTCCTGCATTTGAAACATCTCTCACAACAGTAGTTCTCAAACTTTTGCTTTTAGGGCACTTAACACTCTTAAAAATCACTGAAGATCCCACTGAGTTTTCGTTTGTGTTGGTTTATCTATACTTACCACACCAGAAATTAAAATGAGAAATTTAAAAGTATTTATGAGTTCATTTAAAAACAACAAACCCAGGTTTGTTGCATGTTAACATAAAAAGCATTCTTATGAAAAGTGACCATTTTCTAAACAAAAAAATAAGGGCGGCATTGTTTTACATTTTTTTGCAAATCTCTTTAGCATCTGGTTTAACGGAAGACAACTGGATTCTCTGATCTGTGTTTGCTTTCAAATCTTCACTTTGTTATGTTATTTTGGTTGAAGTACATGAAGAAAATCCAATCTCACACAGATGTGTTTTTGAAAGGGAAGGATTATTTTAGTGGTTTTTTTCAGATTATTGTGGAACTTCTTTGGTATTATACCAAAACTTGACAAGTGGTAATTTCCTAAAGGATAATTGCAATGTTAGGGCTCCTGGCTGGCTTAGTGGGTGGAAAGGCGACTCTTGATCTTGGGGTTATAAATTTGAGCCCCATGTTGGATGCAGAGATTACTAAAAAAATAAAATCTTAAAAAGAAAAAAAGAGGCTAGCTGCAATGTATAGTCAAAAACCGTACCAAGATACTTTTTCTACTCCCACATTAAAATCCACTGATCTATACTGAATTTTGAATTTAACCTGGCTATTTAGAAAATACTGGTTAACTGAGTTGGTGTATTTTGTTACATAATATAAAAATCACATTCATTAATATCATCACCGATCTCACTAGAAAAGCTTTAAGGATTTGGGAAGCTAACTGGCCCACAGTAGTAGATACAAGTTTTCTAAAATTCTAATTCTTCCTCAAAAGCTCAAATTCTATAACTGGCAACAGTCAATTGTTTTCACTAAAGAGAGACTCACTTTGCTCATTTGTGAGAAAATACCTGCCAAATACCAAAGTCGGAAGAACCATAGTTTGTCAGGTATGTGATCAAGGGTCAAGATTTAAAAACTTATTAATTTTCCTGCTACATCAGGATATTCTTAGGTGACACTGCCATTTTTTTCCCCATGGGAGGTTGTTGTGGTACAGCATTCAATGATTACAAGTACTAGCTTAACCACCATTGCTTCTTCACCATTAATGCAAACGTCAACACAGTGGAAAAGACAAATAATGTGTTAGTGTCATCGTGAGAATACTTTGGACCTTACGTGTCAAACTATCTCAGGGAGTCCCGAGGGCCCGCAGACTACACTTTGAGAACCGCTGCCTATAGTAAAGAATACTACAGAAACAGTCGCTGATTGTAGACGATTGAAGCTAGTAAAGTGAAGAGTATTATTTCGACTAAGTTGAATACAGAGAGAAATTGATTTATGGGTTATAAATATGGAATGCTTTTGATATACTAAGCTATCGTTTCCCCCCATTTGCTATTATTCTAAATGTACCAAATCAAGAGAAATTTGAAAAGCAAACAAAAATAATGTGCGCCACATCCTTTTAAATCATATTTAAAAAATCTTAAACTCCTTTGACTCCCGTAATTGTAGTCAGTATAGAACCCCAGACTTGTGCTCTGTCATCAATTTTGAATTATTGTCTTCTAAGGGATTCTAGATACACAGTAGCTAGGAACATGGATTTGCACCCTTTGGTGCTAAGAAGCCTTCTTCTTCCCTCAGGTACACTCATTGTCCGCAATGTACTTACAGCCCCTAGGATCTGACTCTATGTATTTATCACACTGTACTGTTACTGTTTATTTGAGAGAAGCATCTGTTTTCTCTCACTAGAGGTCATACCTTGGTGATTCTCCCCAGCATCTAGCGCAGGTCCCAGCAAAGCAGAGAGAGTCAATACCTATTTCCTATAGCTAACTGTCTGAATGAGGCATTCCAACCTAAGAAGTCAATTCCTTTCAAGAAAGAGTTCATACCCTTACATTTTAAACAGGAATTGATCCTTGCATTTTCTATTGCTGCATGAAAAATGACCACAAAGCTTTCAGCAGCTTGACATACCACAATTTATTATCTCACAGTCTCCACGGGACAGGGTTCCAGCAAGGTGGCACCGGGTTCTCTCCTCAGGCTCTCACAGTTCAGGCTGGACTGAACTCCTGTCTGCAGACTCGGCAAGCTCACTTGTGTGTTTAGTAGACTTTAGTTCCTTGCAGTTGTCCCCATTTCCTTGCTAGTTGTCAGGTGGGGACCACTCACATTCCCTGACAAGTACCCGCCCCCATCTTCAAGCCAGCAATGGTGCATCAAATGTTTGTTTGTTTTCTTTTTTTTTAAGATTTTATTTATTTGTCAGAGAGAGAGAGAATCAGGGGGAGCGGCAGGCAGAGGGAGAAGCAAGGAGCCCGATATGGGACACGATCCCAGGACCCTGAGATCATGACCTGAGCTGAAGGCAGAAGCTTAACCGACTGAGCCACCCAGGCATCCTAAATGTTTCTTGTTTTGAATCTCTGACTTCCTCTCCTATGCAGTGGAGAAAGCTTTCTGCTTTTTAAGGGCTCATAATCTGTTTCCTCAAGGGACCAGTGAGAGTGGGAGAGGCTGGAGGGGCAGCTAGGATAAGCTCACGGTGTTGCCAGGCCTGTATCATCCGTTAAGACAAAGATAACCCATTTAACCTCATTTTTCCTCTTGTTTACAAAACATTGTTGCCAATTAATCTTCAGCAGATAAAAATGAAGTGTCTTTACAAACATTATTTGCTGTTATAGTTATTCCGATTACACTGTGAAGTTCTGAGGCTCAGTTTTGTGGTTTTCTTTTTTCTTCTTCTTGTTTTTAATCCAGGAGCCACCG
Organism: Ursus maritimus; assembly: GCF_017311325.1. NCBI lineage: Eukaryota > Metazoa > Chordata > Mammalia > Carnivora > Ursidae > Ursus > Ursus maritimus. The sequence continues at coordinate 3,966,710 of NW_024423453.1, forward strand.
CGTCAAGAGTATGTTACTCACACATATCAGAATTGACAGCTGTTGCTGTTCATCAGGGAAGGGCAAGAGTTAGGACTAGCACATCCTCCCCTTTCCTCCTCCTCCTATCAGCGAAATCAGAGAGAACGATGTGCAAAGAAAGTTCCGCATTAACTATAGGGTCACGGCTTAAGAAATGGAAAAGGGCGATCACTCAACAGAATTGAGGGTGTAAATAAATTTATTTTGAAGAAATTTAAAAGAGATTTTGTTTTCTCTCCAAAATCAACAGGTCAGATTTTGGCCAATCATTTACCCTTTAAGAAAAATTTTAGAAAAATCAATTTATATTTAAGTGCAACTCTTCCATTACAAGGCTAAATAGCTTTATTTTAACTTAATTATCTCACCCTTTAGGGTGACTAAAGAGTCATATAATTGTCTTACCATTTATTAATCATTAATAATGCACTAAATGCTGTATGAAACAAACATGGTAAAAGTGAAATAAATCAAGAAAAGATCATTAAAAAGAGAGAAAGTATAGGCTGCAACAGCTAAAACCTGGATGCCTGAGTGAGAAAGACAAGAGAAGGGACATTCACTGAGTAATTACTATATTCTAGAAACCATGAGCGATTGCTTTTACACTTGTGCTCAAATTTATTTCCCCATTTTCAAATGAGGACGCAAATGAAGGCTCAGACAGGCCAAGTTTTGCCCCAGGTCACATAGGCTAGCCTGTGATGGTTGAATGTGGATCAAAGAGAGAGTTGTTCTATCCCAAAGAGCTGAACTTTTCACTGTGAATGGCTAAAAAGAATGGCAACAAAAGGGAGTAACTCATTCTGGGAGCCAAAGGGAGACCTACACTTTTCAGTAACTAGTGTCCCTAGATAGAGGGGCTGGGGTTGAGGCTGAAGCTGAGAGAAGATCAGAGTAAAAGGGAAAATGACTTCTAATTATGTAAAGTTGCCACATCCTATTATCTGATTGATATCATACCTTTACAACATCCCTAATCCCCCACGTGTGTGCATTTTTATTTTTTGTGTTAAAGACTGTTCTTTGTCCATGTTAAGACGGTCCTTTGAAAGTGAAGAGAAAGAACCAGAGTCATTCAAGATGAACAAACAAACCAAAGAACAAAACAAACAGGTTTGAGATATACTGGGCTAGTGGTGACATATTACAAATCAGGTCATACAGTGGTGAATTAAGTCAAATAAAGGCCTAAGTGAAAGAAAGGATCCCTAGACACCCAGGAGGCAGGACAGGAGGAGAACGAGTCTGCCCGGACTACTAGCTGTACGAGTGCAGGTTCTCTGGGGAACATATGTGTACGTAAAATTTTTTTTAAAGACTCATTTATTTTATTTGAGAGAGAAAGAGAGAGAGAAAATGCGAGTGTGGAGGAGGGGCAGAGAGTCTCAAGCAGACTCTGTGCTGAGCATGGAGCCTGATGCAGGGCTTGATCTCACCACCCTGACATCACGACTCCAGCAGAAACCAAGAGCCAGAGGCTTAACTGACTGTGCCACCCAGGCGCCCTATGTATGTAAAATTTTACAGTAGAAGGACATGGGGTAGGGCAAGATTCCAATGGTTCTGGACTCTATTAAAAACTGCTGCCGTTTTCCAAGAATGAAGAGCTTAAGCAATCACTGCATAATATTATTATTAATAAGCTGGAGTTTAATCTGCTTGTCCAAAGTAGTATTTGTGTAGGTCACTGGGAAAGAATGGAAGGTAAACAAGTCAGTGAAGCTGGGTGAAAAGTCAGCAGCAAGAGCCTTCTTCGTCTATAACCACGAGGAGCTCAGAGCAGAGGCAGCAGGCTCTATCTCCCTCTATAACCCAGTGACAAGGCTGTGTGATGACAATGGGCAATAGAAAAGGACAGAATGAGGTCTCTCCAGGAGCTCCAGAACAAGAGAGGGAGTGCACTGCTTTGGGGTGAATGGATTCCCAGACATTCTCCTCTGAACCTTATCGGCCATTATTCCTGAAAAGATTCAATCAGGTTTTCTGACGGTCGTCTGGGCACATGTTGGTTAGAAGGGCTCTCTCAACCCCCTGCCCGGGGACGGCATGCCTGAAGAGAAGCAAAGTCTGCCCGTGGTCACCACAGCAGCACCTCTCTACTACCCAGTTTCACAGGGCTAGGAGATCTCCCCTTGGCACCCAGGATGTTCAATGACCCAAGAAACTGGATGAATGTAGCTCTCCCCTTGGGGTGGGGGGTGACTGGAGCCTGCATGGGATCAAGATCAGGGAAGTCCCACAGCTACCAGGAGGGGGAGTGTGGATGAGCTGTTTATATGTTCAGACTGCAAATGCATGGTGCGCAATTCTACAGGGGCAAAGGCAACAGACTTAAGCCTAATAATTTCATGTTGGAACGGCACCTTTCACACTTAGTAACTATGCAAAGAATCTGCCTTATCTTAAATAAAATTGATTTTTGTTTTAAGATCAGGTGTGAAGCAATCACAAAACAGTAATAAGAAGGCTTCTGTGCCAATTTTGTCCCAGCAAGCTATCTCTGATTTTAATAAATGTCCTAAGTATAAAAAGAGTCTCTGCTTAAAACTGGGTGTTTTAGGGGCTCCTGGGTGGCTCAGACGGTTGAGCGTCCAACTCTTGGTTTCGGCTCAGGTCTTGCATGAGCTCAGGGCCTGGGATCGAGCCCTGCATGGGTCTCTGAACTGGGCATGGAGCCTACTTGGGATTCTCTCTCTCTCTCTCTCTCTCTCTCTCCCCCCCTCTGCCCCTACCCAACACCCCCACCCCCCACTCGCACTCTAAAAAAAAACAAAAACAAAAACCCCGAAAACAAAAACATAAAACTGGTTGTTTTAAAAAGTGAAAGGAGTAGCATTTATGTTTGTGGGGATCCTCATTTTTCTACAGATTTTACTTAAGACTCTTTCAGAAATGAAGAGAAAAATACAAAGAATAAATTATTTTGCATTCAGCTACTAACACTAAAACTTTAAGTGAGGTAAAGTTTATTAGGAAATTCGAGTCATTTTCTATGTACAAATGTGGTGTCTGCACTGTAATATAAGCGCTAAAGCTTTTCTATAGAGCTGTGCTGTCCAGTACAGTAGCCTTTAGTCACTGGCTTTGAGCCCTTGGAATGTGGCTGAAAATGCTGTAAGTGTGAAACACACACTGAATTTCAAACACTGTCAAAAATCGTAGTACCTCTTTCTTAATACTGACTGCAGGCTGAAACAACATTCTGTCTGTCGTGCATTAAACAAAGTTACTACTAAAATTAACTTTACCTCTTTCTCCTTCCTTTTTTCATGCGGCTACTAGAAAAGTCAAAATTATATATATGACTTGCATTTGTGACTCACATTGTATTTCTATCAGGCAGGTCTGCTTTAGAGTTTGAAAATCTTTACCTAAGATTGCCCTTTTTCCTACTATACTCCAATTTGACTTAAACAACAAAAGAGTAGGCATATTGACTGAGAAAAGTTCCTTTTGGAAAAGGAAACTTATAGATAAGGAAACTGAAAATCAGAGAAGTTTAGTGGAGGAGCTGGCCAACATTAGATTTCAATATCCCATACTGAGGGCCAGGTGAAGTTTAACACCAAATATTTACATGATAAGTAGTATAAAACTCTAATATTTCATATAATGGTATGAAAAAATTATTAGATTACATCTTTCATAGGCTAGAGTGAGCCTTCTGAATAAATGGTTTTATTGCACAGCAGTTTTATATAACTTCTTCAGCTTGTCAGTCAGCTCAGATTACTTTTAAAAACACCTAATACACATTTTCGGATTCATTACAAGTTAATGATCAACTCATTCCTTGATGGGTAACCATCTTTTCCATCTCACATCAGAGCATACTGCCTGAAAAAACCCCCACAGCTTATCTTGAGTGAAATGATGGCGTAGACATCACTATGCATAGGATATACTTGTATGAGTCAAGGAAAAAGAACCTTTTGTTTTGGATTTAAAAACAAAATCCTGAAATGAGTTGAGGCAGAATGGAGGCAGAAAACTTAATGACAAATACAGATGACACAAATCAGGTTTCATGTAATTTTGCACATTCTGATTCATCCTAAAGCTCCAAGTAAGTCAAACTAGGATAGAAAACTTTCCTTGAAAACATTTGCTTCAATGGTATAAAAAGAGGAAGGAAAATGCAAAGACCTTTTAAAAGACTCTCAATTCTACTTATATATTATGAAATAGAAGCGTTCTATAGCTACTAGGAAATCATAGCAGCAAAGACGGAAACGGCTATTCTCCGCCAGTGAAAAAGGATACTTCTGCAAACATAAAATCAAAGATAAACTCTATTTTGTACCATTTATTGTGAATAGGAAATTTCTCCCTGAAATTTTTTTTGCCTCTTTTCGGGGGGGGGGGTGCATGCTGATGAACTCAGGGCAGACACTGAAAGCCCCATCTATAAATCCTTCCTAAGAGCGACTTGGTCGCCTTTAATGTACAGTAGTATGTTGGAGCTGGCTGGTACTAACTCTCTAGAGCTAATTGCTACATTTTCAGGAATTTTGAGAGCCTGGTAATATGTTGGTAGCTAGGGATTGGCCATGGTGGGATTATTTGCACCAAGGAAATTGGCAAATGTGAAAAATCAGTGTCACTTCCCCCGAAGCTGGTTGTTAAACATGTAACAGCACACCACCAGCAAACACTGAAACCCTTCCTAGATTACCAGGTGAAACAAACTTTTCTTCCTTTATTTCTCTCTGACAAGCAACAGGAACACAATTTTGATCTTTGTCTGAAACCATTCCATAATAAGAAATTTCATAACAGCATCATTTGACATGATCTAGGATGACCTGATCCATGCTCCCAACCAGGTCCTGCTAACACCGGGGGAACATGTGGCCATCATGTGGTCATTAATTACTCGGCCTGGTTCCTTATGTCTGGGCCTCAACAGCACGGGGTCTGAGTCACTAGATCGAAGGAGCTCCACTGCACAGAAATGAGAAGAGACTTGCAGAGGATTCACGGGCATTTTTCCCCCTCTTCTCAAGGAAACAATTAATGTATTCAAAAAAGTGTAAAAATGCTTAATATAATTATTTTTTATAGTTTTGTGTAACAAATGAATCTTATGCAGAAAAGGAAATAATTGAAACTATGCCATATATGCATCAAAGGATGCAGCTTTTGACAGGAGGGTGGTATATCAGAGTGCAATTATCCAGGCCACCCGCACAGAATCAGGCATGGGACTAAATATTAAAAAAGGAGATGAGTGGCTGCCATCCTTGCAGCACATACATTCAGGAAATGTGACATAAATCCTTGCAGGGATATCCGAAAATAATTATGAATTTTAGGAAGAGTTATAAAGAAGCAAAAATAATTTAAGGGCTAATTAATGAACACCCTTTAAGACACTCAACTTTTTGCATTAACAATGCTTTTGCCCAAGTTTTGATACCAAGGTTGTCAGTAGGGGTCAGTTCTCAGGCAAAAATAATAGCATATTGGATTTGAAGTCAAAAGGCCTAGATACTTAATATTCCTGGTTCTACCTGCTATCTGCTGTGTGAACTTAGGCAAATGACTTACCCCTTCTGTGTTTCAGATTCGTTATTAAATGAGGCTAATATTTTCCCTGGCTAAGTCTGTGTAAGGATCAGATGAGATCATGCATAGAAAAACACTTTGCAAATAGTAAAACACCATGTAAACACCATATTAATTCCACTTTGGAAAAACGAAGTCATTACGCTCATTTCCTACACTGAGAAAGTTATTACCCGAACCAACACGTACGAGTTCGGTGAAAACCAAATAAAGCTAACTTTGAAATTTGCTGAAACAGTAATGGTCTCAAAGCATCCTCTCAGTCACTGTTTCACTACTGATTCGTAGCCTCTACGTGTAGCCCTCCTAGGATAATGTCTTCACCTAAGAATGTTTTTTCTATGATGCAAATATGTTGTAATATAGTTCACCTAAATGCATGGAGGATATTTTATTTTTTTAAAAGATTTTATTTATTTATTTGAGAGACAGAGAGAGAGAGAACAAGCGGTAGGGAGGGGCAGAGGGAGAGAGAGAGAAAAAGAAGCAGACTCCCTGCTGAGCAGGAAACCCAATGTGGGGCTCGATCTCAGGACTCTGGGATCTTGAACTGAGCTAAAGGCAGACGCTTAACTGACTGAGCCACCCAGGCGCCCCATGGAGGATATTTTAATTCAACTTTTTAATATGTATCGCCTGCTCCATCTGAATACCAATATTTTAATGATGTTTGAGTGAAGACAGATGAAGGAATGATTGGCTGGGGAAGACAATACAGAAAATGGAAATATATATCCTGGGCAGCCAAGGAGCACCACAGATGACCCACAAACACAGGAAGCAGGGAGAAAGGTACATGCAAGGGAGAGGAGTGGGTAGGCTAGAACCCTAGGTATAACGACTTCAATGTGACCTTGAGGGTTGGATTCCTGCCATCAACAAATGATAAACACGTGGGCCTGAATATATCCAATGCCCTTTCCAGCAAGGATGACCTTGTGATCCCAAAGGTTCTAAAGTTTTGAATTCCAATAGTCTAATATCCTGTACTTATGATTTTTCTGGTAGCAGCTATGGATAAAGAAAGGAAGGCAAAAAACCAAAACGAAACAGAACAAAAAAAGACCTGTGTACAACTAGAGATGACTTATTTACCTGGACATTTTAAAGACGTTAGACTGCCACGCTGCTGATGGGGTGCAGTTCAACGGCAGCGTGTACTGGTACTGTCAAGGAACACCAATACAGCTTACAGAAAGCAGGAGCGTTTGAGTTGTCATTAAACCTTTCTCCCAGTGCAAGGACCTGTAAGGTTGTGCTAATCACGATCTCAGGACAGAACCCCCAGATGAGACGGTGGGTCATACTGCCAAAACTCCATTAAGGGCTTCTCCCTTTCTGCAGCAAAGCCTGGATCTCCTGGGTATTTCTGTACCCCAAATCTACCTTGAATCTCCAACACTAAACTAACCTACAGAGACAAACCCAACTGGACAAGTCTGTGGTCAGGGAGGTGGCACTCCCCTACCAGAAGGGCAGGAAGATTGCAGCCACCTAGAGTTTACTGAACACACACAAGAAGGTCTGCCCAGCGTCTCCACTGACAAGTGAGCTAACCCTTAGTACTTGTAGGCTCTACGAATTCTTTTTTTAAAGATTTTATTTACTGGAGAGAAAGAGAGAGATCACAGAGGGAGAGGGAGAGAGAGAAGCAGGCTTCCCACTGAGGAGACGGCCTGATGCGGGGCTCCATCCCAGGACCCTGGGATCACGACCTGAACCGAAGACAGACGCTTAACTGACTGAGCCACCCAGGTGCCCCTGGCTCTATGAATTGCATGATGACGGAGCTATGGTCCTACATAACAGCAGATGTGGAAGAAGAGTCAGCTTTATTTCAGGAGTCTCACTTCCAGGTCTCCCTGGAGTACGGCACTCCAGGGGATGCAGCGTTGGCAGTCTGGTACAGCTATGAATAAGCCACTCCAGGAAAGGCTGAGGTCTCGGGGGGAAAAGCCAGAATTGAACTATAACAAAACCAAATTTACATTAGTTTACAAAGTGTTTTCACATTCCTTATCTCATCTGGGCCTCACCACCCCCCTGTAAGGAAAGTATTGTCACCACCCCATGTTTCAGGTAAGGACACCAAAACTCCGGAAAATCCAACACCACACAGGAAGTAGAAAAGGCTGGACTCATTCCTGTTTCCTTTTACCAAACCTTGATGTGGCCCATTTTCTCACTATTCAGTGGCCAACAGCCCCTCTTAGGTTGGTCTGAAAAGTTGACCTGGAGCAGCCAACAGGGTCTCAGAGGCAGGCATGAGAAATGTCAAACTAGAAATGCACAGCCAAACAAGAAACCACCGCAGAACATTCCCTTCCTCTTAAAATGCTATCATTGCTATCGTCATCTGTATTCACGTTTTTTGAAATCATCTTAACATGCTAACGAATAGTATAATCAATAAATTATTCACAAGCGTCATGATTCCCAAGCAAAGCTGATGAATGGAATGTCAAGAAGGAATGTAAAACTATCATTCTATTTAGAGAATTCCTATCCATAGAACAAAGAATCATCATTTTGAGAAATCTACGTGCTATTTTTTTACTTTCCCTTTAATTTTCCAGTTTATGTCAATAACGGTCATTTCCATTTTCTCCAACCCTATTTAAGCCCATTTTAATGTCTAAATGTGTGGATAACATAAATCATTGTAAATAATACATTTTCTTTTAACAAAATCTGGAATTTTCCTCCTCAGCTTATTACTAATTCAGTTGTGTTTTCTCTAACTAAATATGTTCTGTTTAACTGCTACCTCTCTCTAAAATTTTTAACGAGGTAAAACTTAGGGCTTTAAAAATATTTAAAAGAAATAGGAAAATAGCTTTTCAGTTCCTCAAAAAGTTAAACAGAGAATTATCACATGACCTAGTAATTCCACTCCCGAGTATTACACCTAAGAGAACTGAAAGTGTGTGTTCACATAAATACTTGTACACAAATGTTCACAGCAGCATTACTCATAATAGCTAAAAACTGAAAACAACCCAAATGCCTATCGACTGATGAATGGATAACTAGACCGTGGCGTATCCCCACAGTGCAACATCATCCAGCCACAAAAAGGAATGAACTGATACATGCTAGAACATGGATGAACCTTAAAAACGATGCTAAGTGAAATAAACCAGACCAAAAAAGGTAACATATTGTAGGATTCCATTTATATGAGATTTATATGAGATGTCCAGAATCGGCAAATCCATGCAGACAGAAAGTAGGTGAGTGGTTTTAAGAACCTGATGGGAGAGGGAAATTTGGGACTAACTGCTAATAGGTAAAGGGTTTCTTTTGGGAGTGATAGAAAAGTTCTGGAATTAGGAGTGATAGTTCCACAGCTTAGTGAATATACTAAAAACCACTGAACTGTATTATAATTTAAATGTTGAATTTTATGTTATCTGAATTACGCTTTAATTTTAAAAAACAAACTAAAGGCACAAAAACTGATTTGCACTGAATGGAAGCTAATTTTATTTCGTATGTAAGGCAAATTGAAGTGAAATTCTACCGTGTATGTCTTTTGTATCTCTGAACCTAGTAATTTTGCCGGCAGCCATGGCAGGGGAATCTCAGAAGGCCAAACTTGGGATTATATATAACCAAAGCCCAGCCCACAGCAAAAGCATGACATACTGTGTGTATTTAGGGACACGGACGATACCCACATTATCATATTAAGACCTAACTAGCAGCTAGCCTCCCACCTTCCCACACAGACACAATTCCCGGCCTATCTCACAGTGATGGCACTAAGGCTGTTATTAGCCCTTCTCTGCCCTTGCCCTTCCAGGAGTGCTCTCTGGAGTTGTTCCACGAACAGCATCGGTCTGATTTTCTGTGGGCACTGCCAGCGAACAGACAGTTGTGAACTGGAGATGTGCCTTTTCAGGTACTCTCCAACCTGCGGGAGAAGATTAGGGTGAGCAAACCTTCTGGGAACTGGCCTGTCGGCTTGCTCTCGGCTGCCAGGTGGACAGACGGGCAGGTGCCATGGGAGCTAAGGGGACCGTTCCTTAGCCTCTGAAGCAAGGCATGCACGGAAAGGCTCAAGGGCATTCTGCTGGCCCAGTCACCAAGCCAGGTTTTTAGTCACCAATAACCTGAAAACTATCCATGTTTAACTTAGAGTGCTACTGTGCTTTATATTTTTTTCTATATTTAAAAATGCAACAATTTTTAAGACTTACAAGTACCTGTAGAGTCAACTTCAATTTGATATCTACTCCTTAAGAGAACTACAAGGGTTGGAATAAAAAGCTTAAAGGCTACTCTCTCAGAATTTTAAACATTGTTTTTACTCCAAATATCTCCATTTTCCCAACAGGTTTCAAAATTAACTTCAATAATGTTTCAAAAGACGATTTTTACTGTTATGAATGAAATTTTTAAGCCGTCTATTTCATTTCTCTATAGAAGATCTGGCCAAATTCTTATGATAGAGCAGTGAAAACGATCCCATCTCTTGCAAAGTCTCTATCAGGGTTTCATTAGCCTCCCATCCTAGGGAATGTGCAAAATGACTTCTGGGCTTGAGATGAAATATTCATTTTATCTCATACAAGAGGGGGAAAACTGCCACTTCAAAGTGATCGAGTGCAAAGCAGTTTATGAAAGTGGAATTTGAGAGCTGGAAGGAGCCTGAGGGCCCATAGTCTGACTATGCTCAGGGTCCGATGAGGAAAGCAACTTCCAGAGAAGTTAGGCAGCTGCTCATTTGCAGCCAGACTGCGGATCTTCCCACTCTGGGATCCAGTGCTCCACCTCGGACACTGTGCTACTGCCAGATTTGGCAAAAGTGCTCAAAAGTGAGCCCAAGTCTGGCTCAGAGAGATTAAACAATCCAATCAATTCAGTTCCCTTCATTAAACTTTCCGGTGAGCACCCCCCATGCTGGCACAGGGCCAGGCAAGGAAGCATGGCCACGGGGACAAAGATAAGTAAAACATCATCACTGTTTTCAAGGAACTTCGTATCTAACTCAAGGGGGTAAGGCACACATGCAAGTAACGAGAACACGGAATGTTCAAAGCAATACTACACCGGATGGGAGAGGACCAAGTCCAGCGGCAGGATGGGGGGATGGCAGTGACAGAGGGAATGGTCCCAAATGGGAGCGCTGTAGGGGAGGCAGAGGACAATGAGCTGACTGGGGCGACAGACGGGGTGTGGGGGTGAAGAGAAGGGCCAGGAGAAAAACACTTAAAGATTTCCAAACTGCAGAAGACTCAGGGAGCATGAGGCTGCCTTTGTGGGCCAGAGTGGGAAAGGGAGGCGGATGAGGAATGGTAACAGGCCGGGTTTCCCACTTTCGCTGAAAACAAACCGCAACAGTATAATGCCACACATTCAAGTACTGACCAGGGTTGTGTCTGTTGTTGTTTTCTGCAACACAATGACCAAAGTGTCTACAGGTGGTTACTGGGCTAGAAAGCTGCAGAGCTCACGCCAGACTCCAAGGCCTGACTTCTGCTGGTGCCTGCAGACCCCAGGTCCCTTCTGGCCATCCTGCGGACTCCATAACGCCACCTCTTACCATGGGTAAGCTTTAAAGATCGGTTGCAGAAAGAGAAATTATTTTTCCAAAGCCCAGTCATACTGGTAGAAAACTATATAAGAAAAAGTGACATCACATGATCATCAAAAAACACCCAACGACAAAAGTCAGTTTATACATATTTCTATTCTCTTTCGATTTTTGTGAATGCTGAGAGGAAACGCATGTAGGTGAGGAAGTAGACAGGCTGAGAAATGGGTAATGGCAAAGGGACAAGTAGAAATCAGACAGCAGGCCACCAGAGATAGTGTGTCACCCAGAGCCCAACGGTGGGCTGGTAACTTGAGTCCCACTGGAAAACAGGAAAAAAACCAACCCCACATTTCTCATGCCTCGGAAGATGAAAGGCCCATTGGTATTGGTGGACAGGCTGACTAGGTCTTTAAACAGCCTCCTCCCTCTGCCCTTCACCATTTTTATTCTGCATGAAAGTTTACACACTCATGCCTGGAAGAAGGATTGAGGTCAGTGACCTCTGCAGTTAAACACGACGGAGTTCACAGGCATAGAAAAGGAAAAGCGTTTTCTGAAAAGATCACACAGGTGTAGCAGTCTCAGTTCTGGGAAAAATGAAATTTCATATAATGTCTACAAACAGAAAAGAATGTAAATATATGCACTGAAATGTTAACCACAATGTTAACTTGTAAGACTGGAGGTGATTTTTGTCTCTAGTGCTTTTCCGTATATTCCAAAATTTTTACCAAGAATATTTTACCTGATAATCAAAGAAAAATTTTACTCTATAAAAAAGGGAAATTTTAGTGCTACTTGAGCTCTCTAGTATGAAGGAAGTTGTATGTTATGAATTTTATTTCAGGCAGCCACTGAAGTCAGGCTCACACATAAATTTTTAGGTTTTTTACAAAATTTCCCCCTATGTTTCCACCAAGTAAATGATTATCTTCACACACACACACACACACACACACACACACACACACACACACTTTGATAACATTTTATTAGGTCCACTGAGGCAGAACATCTGGGCGTCGTGCCCTCCATCAGGGAGTGCAACACTCCTTACCCAAGTCCACTCTGCTGCCTCAGTGCCATTTCTCCCATCATGGAGGAAAGACCAAGACACAGAAAACCTCGTACAGGCACATATCTCGTGGGGACCATTAACACATGAAGGTCTTACAACGGGAGCCCGGATATCCTCAGAAAACACCACTCTGATGACCCATAGCCAGATACCCACAGCACAAAGCTGGCTAGAAAGGGGCAGGTCCTCTGGGCAGAGATGAAAGCCATGAAGTGAAACTCTTCAGTTGAACTCAAGAGACAGATGGACATATCAGCAAGGCCCAACCATATCTTCAATCATTTTGGAAAGTGTACAGCTGCAAGGGACCTCAACCTTGATATGTGGCTTTATAACAGTGTGCTTCAACTTTGAGGTTTCCTCTCCAAATGGCTCAGATTTTCCACATCAACCTTCAGGTACTTTGCAAGAGATGACAGTTTTGTAACAAGCCATAACGTTGTGCTGGTAATGAAAAGGTCTCAGTTTATCATCTTCTTATCTGCGATCAGTTTGCCATAGCACCTCTTTCTTACTTTCGGCTTCTTCTAGATTTGACTCACTCGTAGTATACCCTTTCTCCTTGCAACCTGACCTGGTTAAGAGACGCAGCACTGATGTTTCACTGGACTTGGTTTTTTCCTATCCGAATTAAAGCAATGACAAGCGTAAAAATCGGTATTTTCCTTCTGAATGTGTACAATCAATCATATTAAAACAAGGGAAATACCCAATGGTCTTGGACCTGGCGACACTTTCAGCAAAATACAAGCAGCCACATGGTCAGGAGAAACTGAGGTCAAGTGCTGGAAAGGTGTCCCACTTCATCCTACCAGATCATTTCCAGGAGGTAAACAGGATCACCCACGAAACCCATACAAATCACTACCTTCTCAATTTCCTTATTTATAAGGTACACTTGCATGAGGTCAGGATTAACAGTTAAATATTAGGTTTAAAAATAAACAGAAAACAAGCAAACAAGCCCTTCCTGTTGAGCTGCACTCATGCCCCTATTAACCCTCTTAATTACATTAAAAGGATCTGGAGTAAAGATCTTAGTAATAATTAGAGCTGACTTATGTGTGTTTTTCATTCTCTATCTGCAACCAGGAATACAGGATTGGACCCAGACGGAGTATCGAATTCAATAGGTCCCTCCTTGTCCCCAGTTTAGGAGGCAAACTCTGATCTGTAAAAACTTACATTTCTACCTAGGGATGTTTTGATAACAAAGGGGCTTGGCAGACAAAGGGAAATTCGTTAAATCTTCTAGAAGGTACTTATCTGCTGTGGGCATGCCATCTTTTAGCATATTTGAGTTAGCACCTGTGTGGAAGAACTAATTAAATTCGAGGAAAGAAAAATCCATTTCCTGTAAGGCCATCCACTCTTCCTCCTTAGTGTTCTAGCCTGAGCACTTCCTCAATTTGTTTCAAGGATTAACAGATGAAAACTAAATGTTGTTGACTTGCTGGAGGCTGTCATCTAGACCTGTCTCCAAAGAGGGCACAAGTTGTCTTCCAGGAGAGTCAGGTGATTAGGCATGAACTCTGGAGCCAGACTGCCTAGGTTGCCTGGGTTTGAATGTCATTCATACCACTTACCAGCTGGATGACTTTGGCAAGTTCACTCCAGCAGCATGTGCCCCAGATTCCTCTTTTGAACAATGGGGAAGAACAGGAGTACCGTTGAAGGACTATGTGGGGGAGACAGGTGTTAATATCTGCAAACCACTTAGAAGAGTGCTTGGCACATTGTAAGTACTATGTAAGTGTTAGACAAAAATAAATGTGGGGCGCCTGGGTGGCACAGCGGTTAAGCGTCTGCCTTTGGCTCAGGGTGTGATCCTGGCGTTATGGGATCGAGCCCCACATCAGGCTCTTCTGCTATGAGCCTGCTTCTTCCTCTCCCACTCCCCCTGCTTGTGTTCCCTCTCTCGAGGGCTGTCTCTATCTCTGTCGAATAAATAAATAAAATCTTAAAAAAATAAAATAAAATAAATGTATGTGACATGCTTAGAATGGTGGCCAATAAATATTAGGTATCATTACTCTTATCTAATATAAATCTTAATCTAGAAGACAGAGCCCAAACATTTAGGGTCCTGAATACAAAGACATTCCCTGAGGTTCTAAACTATGACCTCCTGTTGTATGCACACAGATTTTTAAAAATCCATATAAGTTAGTTTCCATCATCAAACCCCAAGCTGTGGGATGGGGAGGGGGGTCAGGTGCAGTAGGGCCACAGAAATACCCATCTGCCCAGCCCCATAATTAAAAAGAAGTCACCATTACAGAACACAGATTTGTTTGAAGTTCACCGGAGCTTTAACAATACAAATTACTTTCTCCCAGTATTTCAAGCAATTATCACTTTTAAAGTCTAGTGGGGGAGGGGTGTGAAAGAGAAAGTAATGAGGATTTGTATTAGAACTGCTTTTCCCTTCAATTGTTTATATTCAGCAAGGGCAAGTAGCCTCCAACGGGGAGGGGAGATGGGGAAGAAAGGCAGATGGCAATGTTGGCTAAACAGTATTCCAGGTAGAAAATTAACATCCTCCAAACAATACTTGTTAAATTTTTCTGTCTGCTATTTTGAGTACAGCAACAGGGGTCACTAAGTATTATAATCATTTCCTTATGGGGCCTGTTTTCACTTTCTAAAATTAACACATTTCATTATTTTATACTCATTTCTCTGAAGTCAGAATTTCTTCCAAACATCATACAGTGTAGGCATTTGCTATCTCTACAGTTTAATAGCTTCAATCTGTCCCTGGTGATACAAGGATTTGTCTGTTGCCTAGAAGGTTGCTAATAGGATGATTATAATTGTCTTTGAGATTGACACTTGTGCTACCGACATCTTATAACAAAACAACACTGGAGGTTATTTTCCAACAAAGAGAGAGACACATCAATGTCCTTTATGTCTTCACCCTCCTAAGAATGCTCCCCCTTCCGCTTCTCTCAGGAAATCATCCTGGCTCATCTGTGCCCCTTCTCTAGCATAGGCTCTCCATGCAGGCCTCCTGGTACAGTGCAAGACTGACAGATCTGGATTCGAATCTTGACTCTGCACCCTTCATAATTCTGGTCTACTTGCTTAACCTCTCTGTTTTTTCTACTATAAAATGGAAATGTTAATATTGACCCTACAGCGTTATAGTGAGGCTTAGGGGACAATATATAGAGTTCATGGTCCTAGCAGCTGCTCAGTAAGTACATGGCCATCTTTCATATTGTTTCAAACCTTGGATGGGTCCTCTAACCATACGGTCTCTGAAATCTGTCTGGACTGAGCATTTGTTAAATTGAGAGAAAGATGGATCATCCTTTTATATGCCGAATTTCCTAACAACTGGACAAATTCAGGCAAATAATTTCCTCCAAGTTTCTCCTAAGCAGAATATATGGCTTGTTAACACCTCACCTCCCCCTCGCCTCAATATTTCCTCATAATATACTAAAGAACATGCGAGTTGTGGGGGCGCCTGGGTGCCTCAGTTGGTTAAGCACCTGCCTTTGGACAGGTCATGATCCCAGGGTCCTGGGATAGAGCCCTGTGTTGGGCTCCCTGCTCAGCGGGGAGTCTGCTTCTCCCCCTCCCTCTCCCTCTGCCCCTCCACCCACTGTTCTCTTTATCTCAAATAAATAAAATCTTAAAAAAAAAAAAAAAAGAACACGTGAGTCACAAAAGGAGGAAGATTATTCATGATCGTAATCTGAATGGAACCCCTATGAAGGTAAATGAAGAATGCTCCCCTGTGAGATGCATCCATGCAGACTGGACTCTTCACCTTCCTTCCATTCCCACTGTTTTCTCCTAAATGTATTGAAAGCTTTGATGACTTCACAAGATATGTATCTTCATCACAATTCCCAGCACAACGGCCTATAACTAGTTTCTGAAAGCCCCACCTGCTGAGTGTGCTTGGGGACCCAGCTGGTGAACTGCACTGTTGCCTAAGTCACCTTGCATCAACCAGGCCATGCTGTACAGTGCCAAAACTCCTGCTGGAGGGGAGGAGAGGAGGAAAAAACAAGAGAGGCTACAAAAAGAGATTCCTTCCCTTTTGCAACTACCATATAAATTATTAGCCCTGACTCTGTCATTTATCCCCACCACCTTCTTTAGAAGAAGGCACATTAAGAAAGGATGAAGTAGAAGAAAACAAGATGAGCAAGAAACTTGTTGGCATGCAAGAGTGGCAGACGGCCTAACGAGGACTGTTCATGCTATATCTTCTCATCCATGAAATCAAGCCATGCCCTAACTCCCCCTTCAGAGGTCAGCAGCTAGTGGTCAGAGTAGGCAAAAAGCTGGGTTGTATGGAGATATACATGAAACAGTGTTTCAGCGTGCTGGAATAGTGGATTGGCACCAGCCAACCTAGACCATGTTGACATGTCAGGAACTGGTATACAATGTATGGCTGTTGGGGCTTTAGAAACTCTCATCTTTAGAGCCCTACTCTGTGAGCCTACGATAGCTTTGGTGTGGTCAGATGAGAGCCTGAGATATCTACTCCATGAAAAGAGGCCCAGGAAGGGCCAATGCCAGCACAAAGAGCTCCCTGGACTGAGGGTCAGTTTTTCACCGTGTGCCCCAATCCTCCGTATAGAGTATTCTGATCTCGGTTTCTCACAGGCAAAGAGGATGTGTCTCTTGAAATGGTACCCAGGACTATGTTGGCCACCCCACCACCTGGAGGCTCACAGCCATAGTAGAATAGTGATGAAAGGGACAGTGTCTAGAGCAGACTGCCAAAGTCTGAATCTCAACTCTGCCACTTATGATATGACTCTGGGCAAGTTACTTGTTTCTCTGTCCCTCATTTGAAAATAAGGATCATGATAACAAGTTCTTGTTCATAGGGTTAAGGATTAAGTGAGCTACTATTAGTTAAGTTTTGGATCCAGTACCTGGCTCATAAAAATAAATCAATAGCTGCTTCACAGTCAACAAATGTCATTTGTGCCTCGTACAAATGTCTTAGCATGAATATGATTAATATGTGCTTCTCATTTTAAACCTAAATCCTTTTAAAGAAATAGCCCTCTCAAAAAAGGCAGAGTCAAGCCAAGGTCTCACTCCACAGAGTAAAGTGTTATCTGTCCCTAAGATGTCCCCCAGCAACTCAAAGTATATCATTTGGTAACATCAAGAAAGCATGGTCAGAAACTGCCTTGTTGGAGTGGAAGCAACACTAGAAGAGGCAGGAGCCCAGAAATGCAAGCATGGTGCTGCCATAGCCAGGATTCTGTAACCAGAGAATGCTATCCAAAGTTGAGATATTATTGAAGTGAAAAATATATCACGTGTTAAATTAATGATACCAATGGAAACCATGCTCTTTGTTTAATGTCATATATGACCAGAGAGGAATAAATAAATTAAGCCAGGGGTGCCTGGGTGGCTCAGTCAGTTGAGTGTCTGACTTTGACTCAGGTCATGATCCCAGGGTCCTGGGATCGAGCCCCGCGTTGGGCTCCCTGCTTAGCAGGGAGCCTGTTTCTCCCTCTCCCGCTCCCCCTGCTTATGCTCTCTTAAATAAATAAATAAAATCTTTAAAAAAATACAGTAAGCCAGTAAATCCAGTAACGAAGAATTTTAAAAATTTAAAAATCAGAGAGAAAGTACATGGGTCAGAGAGGTTCTGGTGAAGGCAGAAAGGGGGCAGGTAAAAGAGGTCCACAGGGCTCGGTGTTGCTGTTGTTGACCAAGAGAAGGGGAAGAGAGCCAACTGGGTTCGCATCAGGGAACGGGGCACCAGTGGAGCTGTGTTAAAAGGGAGAAGGGAGCATCTGCTGAATGACTGCCCCTTGACAGGTCCCCGAAACTAATATGCACCAAAGAAATTGAATTGTTGTGGGTGTGGAGGGGGAAACGGGGACCAAGTCAGGGAGCACCCACCCTGCCACAAGCCTACCGCCTCTACAGTCAGGCTCACCTAAAACATCCTGTTTTTGCCGCAGATCACAAGCACCTTAAACCCAACCCTGCACCTAGTGCTATCAAAATATCAAAACATAAGACATCTACAAATCTGCTCTTCGAAGAATTCAACAAGATTTCCCTGGCACTCTTTAAAATGGGAGGAAGGGCAAATGCGAAACAGTAATAACCATGTTGGGAGGTTGGGGCCATGAATAAACTGCAGGTATGTGTGTTGAGAGAGAAGAAGAGGCAGGGAAGACAAAGAAATATATAGCTATTTCTACCATTTGGCCAGCCATTGTCCTCATTGCTTATAATCATCATTTTGAATAAAAGACAGGACAGATTCAAATTAAAAGCTGGTTTATTCTACTTTCAGTTCTAAAAGATTTAGCTCTGGACACTAAACTCATTAAAAACCACTACATGAAGACAAAGAAAAGAAAGGCAACAAGTACGTTTAAAGCAATCTGAATTTCTTTTTTTTTTGTTTTTAAAGGCAAATATGTTAGGAAAACTTTAGGAAGTTTCAATTACTCAAAACTTCACCTATTTCATTAAAAGTTATCAAAATTCCATTTTTTCATTGTAGAAATTTAGCATATTTAGGTAATCACAAGCATTCAAAGACTCTGGACTCCAAATAGCCCAGAGTATTTAGCATTCAAGCAAAACAAGAAACATAAAGAAAAACTGTCCTTCAGAGAGTTTCTCTCTCCTTTACCCATTTGGTAAGCAAACTAACCTAAAAAATATTTTCAGAGTTAAGTAAAGAAATCTGTAAAAACAAGCCAGGGAGAAGGACCAGGCTTGCCTCCGTGACAGAATCTAGAGCATTTCGTATACAAAGCCATACAAATGCTACTATCATCATCATCATCGTCATCATCCCTGTTGTTGATACAGCAGGACGAAAAGTATTATCAACTGAGCCCTTCCAGAAAGCGGTTATTGCAGAAAGAAGACTTTCATCACCACTACCACCCTGAGGGTCCTGCACTAAAGGGGAAAGGTCAAAATGAGAGCAGCAAAGGTACAGAGGTGAAAAGATATGCAGTTTGGATAAACAGTGCAAAGTAGTATGAAATGTGGAGATGATTTTGGTGAGCCAACACCATGCACTGAAGAGATGAGATTTAACATTTAGGGAGAAAACGGAATATAGTGAGCAGCAGCCGAAGGGCAAGGAAAACACCTTGCATTCTAGAAAAAGGGGAGAAACGGGGCGCCTGGGTGGCTCAGTCAGTTAAGCGTCTGCCTTTGGCTCGGGTCACGATCCTGGAGTCCCAAGACTAAGCCCCGCATCGGGCTCCCTGCTGAGCAAGGAGTCTGCTTCTCCCTCTCCTTGTGCTCTTTCTCCCTCTAATAAATAAATAAAATCTTTAAAAAAAACAGAGAAGGGGAGAAGTTAGGACCACTGTCAGAGGCACATATCATGAGACATATAATCTGTCACCATCGAATGACAGCAAACTGAAGCACATCTACAATATTTGAGAGAAGAGCCCATCCACGGTCTGAATGGAACGGATTATTCACATACATAAATGCACTGCTATAACTGGTACATTGCTCTGCTAGAGACAGAAGGTCTCTACTGGCTGTGTGAACACCCAATTTTATATATCAGAAATGAGCTGTCCAAATACATCAGTCCAATAGGCACAGCTTAACACAAGGGCTAACCTGAGCACAAGAACCAGGAGTAAGTAGAAACAGTATGCTGACCTGATAAAGAGAACTTAGATAGAATTGGCTTAATATTAGGCAACTACCTCCTCTCTTAGTGGCTATGGTGAGCCCATGTCATTCCTCTGCTTTATAATGTATTTAAATATTATTTTAAAAATATGTAAATAAATATTAATTTATTAGATAAGTATTAGTTTAAAGTAATTCACTTTGAAGAGATAATGGCCTTTCAAAAAAGAGTTTCGCTAATAACCCAAGAATTGGTAACTCTGAGCTCTTCATCGAAAAGTGAATTAGGAACAGATGCCACAGTACAGCTAACTGCTATCAAATCAATAGGGCACAGCTGAGGTACTAATCACACTGGACGAAGTCAGAAAAGAGTTTCGTGGCTCTTGTAGAAATATACGCTATGACTCTTACCTCTCT
>NW_024423453.1:3986977-4017177 GCF_017311325.1 Ursus maritimus
CTCTCTGCTTCTGGAATATGCTAGAAAAAAACAATCTGTAACAGAAAATGTTGAAAGATTGTACAGAAGCTTTTCAAAGAATCATAGCAGTGAGAGACCTTGAAATTACTTTAATTCTGTCGTTGCATTTTTCCAATCGGGAAACTGGGGCCCAGAGAGGTTAAGAGGTCTACCTCACACGCAGAGACGGCTTAGGCATTCCTGCGGTTTGAAGACCCCAGGCTAAGGGTGCACTTGCCTCTTTACCTTGCTTTCCTCTCTACTGAGAAGCAGTTACGGAAAAGTTATTTTTGTAGGGAGAATAGAAGCCACTACGGCAGAAGGAAAAGAAATGGTCGTTTCAATTCTCACGGAAGCTACAGACTCACTACTGGTTCACACCCAGGGATGATTTTGGCTCTCAGGTAAATAAGTAGTGGAACCTGATGACCGGGGTTGTGAGGGATTAAGACTGGGACCCAGTGAGGAGGGCAAAGGGACATGGGCTGGCCTCAGCTGACAGGAGAAAGCAGCAGCAAGAGAAAAGGGTCCAAGGAGCCCTCTGCACCCACCTACGCATAAATTTGTCCCCAGTACGGCAGTTCACCTCCCCGTGGCTGCACGTATAAACTCTGACTTGAAAACTGCTTGCCAGGACGGCTGTCAGAGTCTCAGCTCAGGGCGACTCGCAACAGCGTGTGGCTGAAGTGTGGGTTGTGATGCTGATGTCGGCTCTCCTTCTCACTGTCTGTGAGAGCCAGGCTGCACTAACCTCCCCGAGCCTCAGCTTCCCACAGAAGGACAACAGGATCTACTCCATGCAGTTAATGGACTTCACGAGCGCTGGGAGCAGTGCCGGCACACGGTAAGCACTGCATACGTGGTCGCCAATAGAGGCACTGGTTACGTTCCCCGGCTTCAAGCCCACAAGCCTCTGAGGGTGGCAACATGTGAACACAGGGTACAGTCACTTCAAGGCGTCAGTCACTACACACAATTCACATCCACACATCCTCTTTTCTCTGAAAAGGTTAACCTTTTCATTTGAAAGACGATTTGGTTTCTTTCTTTAAAATAAACCAGCTTTGTTGCTCCTTATAAGATTCTTAACTCATGTAAAACATTCAGAAAATCCAAATAAAAGTTAAACAAAAAATTACCTGGTAACGGCCACCCAGAAAAAAACTTTGAGATGAATTTCTTTCCAAACATTTTTCTCTATTACAGTTTCACACATATACATTAAAAAAAAAAAAAAACCTATGATGTTTTAATCTAGTTTTTTACTCACTATATCGGGACTATTTCTCCTTGTTGATTATAGGTTTTACGACACCATTTTCAATGGTCGCACTGTTTCACTACACTGAAATGTACCACTTGCTAGAGTCTTTATCAAGAGACTTGACCTCCACCTTCCTACTGTCACCTTTCACGTATCCCAAAAGAAAACAAAAGCACAACAATGAAAGCTTTTGATGGCAACCCCGAAACATGAAACATGTATTCTCCTATAAGTTTCTTCCCAGCTCAGCTGAACCCCCCCATGTTCAGAAAGTGGCTTCTAGAAAAGCCTCTCCATTTAGGGGCTGGAGTATTGCGGTGCTAGATTAGGAAAGGGCAGTCCTTCAGCCAGCTGAGTGTCTCTCTGCTCCAGGAATGCCTGACCTTTCCCAGGGCTTTGATCTAGCAACCTCCTGCCAGGCGCTAACTGGCCAGGGTGGCTGCAGGGAGGGAAGGAAGATGGGGGAGGGGAGCAGGGGCGGAGGGGAGGACCCTCCAATGGGCAGCTCGCCAACCTCCAGAACACAACTCAGAATGTCCAGCTGTAAGATTCTTGGAGCTCACCTACCAACTCCCCGTTTTAGAGATAAGAGAACCAAAGCTCAGGAAGATAACAGGACTTAATTAGACTTGTGAAATACAACTTAATATTAGCAATGATAACAGCCAAAATTACTATTACTACCAGTTGGAACATTTACTATGCACCAGGTACTGTGCTAAACAAATGTTTAATCCCAACAACAACCCTGTGAGATTGCTATAATTATCCCCATCTTAGGGAGGGGGGAGTGATGAGGGTTGGAAAGGCTACATTAGTTGCCCAAGATCCCACAGCCAGTCCGCAGCAGAGGCGGAGAGTCAAATCTAGATCTGACACCACCGCACAGGCTCCTTCCAAACACGCTCTAAAAGTGAATAATGATTTTTAGTTCTACTGCACTGTCTTTTAAAAGATGGGCTTATGAGTACTCCCTGCTCATTTAGAAGGTGGCAAAGAATTCGTGTTTTCATTTCTCTAGTCATCTTTTCACAAATCTACTTTCTGCATTTGCTAAACAGTGACATAGAAACCCTCAACAGATCAGTTTGCTGGAAGTCAACTTCCACATAGTTTATAGGATAATGGTTTTGATAACTGCTTGAGTGTCAAGTTTAGGCTCCGTAAGTAGTGCCAATGGTAAAGCGATGGTTAACTAGCAGGAAGGTGACAGACTTGATAAACACCATGGCTCCAGTGAAAGACGAATAAAAAGACATTTCTTCTAAATTTCTCTGTGAGGCCATTTCAGGCTTGGAAAGGCCTCAGGCCAGGGACTCTCCCAAGTACATAATTACAATGCTTCTCTTAGATGATTATCAGGTAGGAGACAAAGATTTCAAATAGTTTGTTTACTTATTTTTTAAAAGGCAGAGTCTCTTCTCAGAATGACTCATGTGAGCAATTTAAACAAACAGCTGTGGCAGGAGCCGGCCACTGCAGCCCCGGCTAGTGGGTAAATGTGCTGAATCCGTGTGAGTTAATTAGATCAATCTTGACTCATTTTCTTTAATGAGACAGTATAACACAACATCCACCCGACCTGTCTTCTGGGTTTTGTTTGACATACATTTGTCGTGATGGTTCTAATCTGTTCTTGAGCTTCTTTTTGGTTGAAAGAAAATTGTAACTCCGTATTTTTCAAACACATACAGGACAGCTACACATCTTTGTGAGGGAGCTATACTGCATGGCATGAGGTCTGTGGTCAAATACATCGAAGTAACCTCTACCAAACAAAGAAAAAGTAAACTTTTAAAAGGAGGACTTTATTCAATTTCACTGCCTTCCCAGTAGGTCAGCTATGTAGTTCACAGGCGCAAACTGCAGAAGGGTGAGTTTCTCTTTTCCACTTTCTGGAATACTGCATGGAAACATGGCAAGATGATTTCTTTCTCTCCCGCTCCTCCCTCTCTCTTAATTGTGCTTGTGGAATTCTGAGGTCTAAAGGCCAAGAGGAAAGGTTGTGATCACAGCTCTGTCATATAGAGGAGAAGGCCAACTCCCACATTAGGGATGAAGGCTCAAACAACACAGAGGAAAAAAGCAAGTGTTTGGGTTCTAAATCTTTTGTCTCTGTTTTCTGTTATCACGGGTAAGTTCTCTTTTTCTTTCATTTAGAATAGATCATTTCTATTCTTGATCTACTTTGAACACATATACTGAAGTTTTGTTTTGTTATAATTAAGTAAAAGCTAAGGACATGACCAGTTCTCATCATAAACTTTCACCCAGGGAAGCTGAGTCTCCTTTAAGTATGTAGTAGGGTTCGGATTTATGGTGGTCAAAATGTCATTTAAGAATATTACAGTCATGTACAAAATAACACCGAGAATTACCCATACTTTTACACAAAATCCCACCATAACACACACACAAAATAGCCCAAATGCTCAATAGAAGGTCTTACAGTCTTTTGTACTGTACTGTATCTGGGATTATGTTGAATGGTGTGGTTCATCATTAACAGCCTGTTACAAAAACACTATGTATGTATCTGTGCTCTCCATTTGTCAGTCTCAAGTCTTTCCTATGAAACAGCCTAAAAGTTTGACTTACTAATAAGTAAATGGTTCTCAGACTTTTTGGTTTCAGGGTCCCTTTACTCTTAATAATTATTGAGAATCCCAAAGAGCTTTTGTTTATATGGAATATATCTATCAACATTTACCATACTAGAAATGAAAACTGAGAACATTTATTAATTTATAAAAACCACAGTAAATTCAGTATATATGAACATAAATCATATTTTTATGGAAAATTAGTAGTATTACTCTGCATTTTTGAAAATCCTTTTAGCATCTGGCTTTTAGTAGAAAACAGCTGTATTCTCATATCTGCTTCTACATAAAATCTGTAATGTGTTTTATTTATTTATTTATTTAAGATTTTATTTATTTATTTGGGAGAGAGAGCACAAGCAGAGGGAGCAGCAAGCAGAGGGAAAGGGAGAAGCAGGCTCCCCACTGAGCAGGGAGCCCGATGCAGGTGTCAACCCCAGCACCCTGAGGTCATAACCTGAGCAGAAGGCAGACACTTAACCGACTGAGCCACCTAGGTATCCCCATGATATGTTGTTTTATTTTAAATTTATGTAGAAAACCTGGCCTCACACAGATATATAGCCAGAAAAGAGAATTATTTTAATAGCCATTAGAGATAATTATGACTGTTCTCTCTTGATACTGCACTGGACACAATGATGGTTCCTTAAAGTATAGCTGCAGTATGGAATTTGAAATCATATCAGTAAACTTTGCTGTTCTATTAAAAGTTTATCTTACAAACTGAATGAATGGATCTTTCACTTATGTATGATTTTGTAACAAGCACCGACAATTTGGAGAATGCCAGTTTACTGAGTTATGCAGATCTTCCAAACACTGACACATTTCTTATGCAATATCAAAATCACATCAAAATGACCAATGATCCCATCAAGAGTCTTTAAGGATTCAAGCTTCAATCTTATGGTGAGGGATACAAGATTTCCAAAATTCTAATTTCCTCGGAAAGTCTGAATTTTATCATCGGTAACAAATACAGTTTTTTTCATTGAAGTGACAGGCTCACTTCATTTAGTTTTGATAAAAGGTTTACCAAATAACCAAGTCTGAAGAGCCATATCTGCCCTGTCAATTATTCTGTAAAGTAAACACTTAATCACATAGTCATTTTCATCACCAGAATATTAGAAAGACATGTACTCAAGGGCTTAAATTTAAAAATAACTTTTAACTGCTTTATCAAGTGACACCAGCATTTTATTAACCAAGTACATGGTAGTAAAGAATATAATGACTTCTAGTACAGTGGATTCCAACGTCTTGACTTATCCTAAGTTGCCACCAATTTTACTCACCATTGCTTTCATACCACTAGTGCAAATGTAACAGTGAAAACAGAAAAAAAAAAAAAAAAGACAATATTATCATGGAAACAGTTTTGATCTCCTGGATCCCTCCAAAGTACCTTAATGACTCAAGGGTTCAGAGACCTTACTTTGAGAACCTATCTACTGCTGATGAGTTGAGAACCAAACGTGCTGATACTGATCCACTCAAGCAAAGGAGCTGGTTTTATTTTTGCTCTGGGCAAAGAACAGAAATACCAAAGCATAACCAAGCATGCCCTAGTATTTTTAGGCATTACAGAGTAACCACTTCCCCTTTTTCTCCCTCTGGACAATCTGTTTCCTATAACCTGTATAACATTTTCTGGCTGAGATCTTAGAAGACTTCTAATAAAGTTATGAATATAGGTGTTAATGACTGCTAGCAGATGAGTAGCCTTCTGCCTACACTGTGTTAAATCATTTGTCATGCCTCATTCTTTGATTCACCACATACTTACCGTATCTTTAGTTTTTGTTTGCTATTATTAGCATTCAAGGCCACAAATTTCCTTCTAAGTGTCCTTTTGGCTGCATACCACTGATTTTGTTATGTAAACTTTTTATTACTATTCAGTCCTAAATACTTCTTTGACCGTTGAGGAATTTTAAAGTTTTCCTTATTGATAAAAGAGAGTTTTTCTTATTTATCCTCTTCTAAATTAATGTCTTTGTAATCAGAGAATACATTTGTATGATAATTAATCCTCTAAAGTTTGGTAACACTTGGTTCTTGGCCCAATATTTTATAATGTGGAGTTGCTGAATATAATCCACATAATCCATTTGATCAAGCTTGTGTTATTCAAATATTTTATAGATTAATTATTTTGGGGGGAAGGGGAGTGTCTAGTGATTTATCAACCACCTAGATATGTTGAAATCCTTTACTAGAATGTAAGTCTGTTTATGTTTCCTTGTGTTCAGTTTTTCCTTTATGGATTTTGAAGCTATATTACAAGCATAACAGCTTAGAATTCTACTTTCCTTTGTCTGATATTATCATAGTTCCATCAGCTTATTCTGGATTGGTCTTTGCATGTAATGTATTTTTCATACCCTCACCGTCATAATTTTCTTTTTTGTCTTTCCATATATATTCTGTAAAATTTCTTCAGCTCGTTCTTCCATTTCATTAATTCCACCTGCAGCTAAATCTAAGCTGCTCTTAAACACATCCACCTTAGCTATTTTTTTTAAAGATCTTATTTATTTGAGAGAGAGAAAGAGAGAGAGAGCAAGCACAGAGGGAGAGTGAGAGGGAGAAGCAGACTCCCTGTTGAGCAGAGAGCCTGACACAGGTCTCAATCCCAGGACCCTGAGGTCATGACCTGAGCCAAAGGCAGACACTTAAATGACTGAGCCACCCAGGCACCCCTCCATTTTAGCTTTTTGACTTGAATATTCTTTTTCCTTTCTAGAAATCATTTGATTCTTTTTCAAAACTATGTCATCAGGGTGCCTGGGTGCCTCAGTTGGTTAAGTGACCAACTCTTGATTTTGGCTCAGGTCATGATCTCAGGGTGTGGGACTGAGCCCCACGTTGGGCTCCATGCTCAGCATGGAGTTTGCTTGGGATTCTCTCTCTCCCTCTGCCCACTGCCCTCCCCACCCCCCCGGCCACTGGCTCATGCACACAGACACACTCTCTCTCAGAGGAAACAAAATCTTTAAAAAAAAAAAAAAAACTATGTTATCATTTTTATATATTCTCTTGATCTTTACTTATATTTTTTAGTTCCCTTTCCTACTTCCTAAACATATTAAACTAAGTGTGTAATAATTCTATTTTCTAAAGCTGTACTGTCCAATATAGTAGTCACTACTTTTATGTGGCTACTTAAATTTAAATTAAAGGAAAAATCCAGTTTCTCAGTTGCACTAAATGCTTGAAAGCCACACACAGCTAAGTGACTACCACATTGGATAACACAACACCACTGATTTAAAGACTCTGGTGTCTGACTCAACTGAATCTGTTGACTATGGCTCATGGACCCATGTTTCCTTAAGTGTTGTGACTTTCTTTCTTTCTTTTCTTTCTTTTACTATGAGAGTCCATTTCTTATAAGTTTATCTACAGAAATTCTTTGAAGCCTATATTGAAGGTAAGTGCTTCCAGAGGGGATCTGTCTTTGCTTCTACCATGTATTGGGAAGCATTGTATTAGGACTCCTTTATATATTTAAGATCTTTCAGTCCACCTGGATAATGTGAACTCAGTGAAAGCCAGCTGTGGTTACAATTCTCAGGGTGTTTATCCTCTTCTAGTCAGTGCCAATATTTGAGATGACAAATTTTCTTTGCAGTTCCCTGGGAAATTGGGATTATTTCTAGTTCAACTTTACACTGAAGATATAGCCTTTGGGATCCAGCTTTCTGCTATGGTTGGGATTTTTCTTCTATTAGACTCTACTCTTTGTCCTGTGAACCTTGCAAGATGTAAAATGAAGCTTGATTCACTACATTCAACAAAAGCCAGCGTCCATGAGCCTCTTACATCACTGGGTTCCCAATCCACTTATACTTTTGACTGGTCTCATAGTATCCCCTAAGTTTCTGGTCACTCATGGATGCATTCAAAATGGATACTTTTAAAAAACTTTTACAGACTGGATGTGTATGTGCACGTTTGTGTGTATATATTATGAATGTACACATATTTGTGTATATGAGTGTGTTTAAGTAAAACACATCTTTATAATTTCAGCTCATTTCATAGAAGGGTTAGAGTATCTCATCTACCATGATGCCAGAATTAGAAGACCACACCAATTTTGAAGATGCCTAACATCAGTTTTAAATATAACATTACTAATCAAAGCCACCATTTGTGGAGTATCTTGATTTATCACCTATCAAACAGAGTGTTTTAGAAACTTTCAAAACAACCCTACAAACTAAGAATTATCCTTTTAGAGGTTAAATAACCTGTCCTTGGTCTCACAATAAGAGGCAGACCTAGATTCAACTCTGGGTCTAACATCAAAATCTGTTCTGTTAGCAAAATAGTATGCTATTATTACCTTAATTTACATGAGGTAATAGTCCACGATGTACTACTTATATAAAACCTGTGGGGTCAAACGTTTTTGAGTTTTCAGAATTTTCATGTGTATGAAAAGTACCATAGGATGAATACTGCACAATATATAACAGCCCCAGCAGAGTCTGGGGCAGCACCCTTTAACCAGATACATGAACATTTTTCTCAACAAAACTCAACAAGAGTCATACTGAGTGGGTAGATAAAGGCTATAAAAAGTCTCGCAACAATTTTGTTCAGCTTCGGCTATCAAAAAAGCTATGAAAACATTTTCAGAGTTCAGATCTTTTTCAGATTTCCACATTCTTTTATCTGTGAGCTCATCCAGAGTCCAGAGTCCAACTTGGACCTAGGATTAAAACCTAGGTTTTTTACCTTTCTAGGTGATCCTTTTTTAGCTATCGCCAGATTTTTCCATATACTTTAATGTAGCATTACTGGTACCAAACTGTGGGAAACATTAATTTTTACTTGTTAAATCTGAAATGAATTCTTTACTGAAGGCTAATCATATAGAATTTAGCTCCTCCCAACTTAGAATTCTAACACACTAACTTATTTTCTCATTATAGACTGGCACTTATTTTTCTCTGGACTAGTTCACTGAGTATTCATTGCACTTATCAATTCAATATAACTCAGCCATTATCAGGCCAAAACTACTTACAATGGTAAGACTTCAGTGCTTTTAAATATGTCCCTCCACATGTTACCATTTTTAAATTTCCACTGTTACAGGTGAAATGTTTAGTCTTAGAATTTACTTGATAAACTAGTGAAAATTTGTGTAAGTTCAGGAGATATGCAGACATTATTGATAATTCATACGGTGTTAGTGGGATTTTGAAACTTTGAGGCTTTTCCAAAAATCATTTGTTTACTACTGCATACCACATTACACTCTTTTTTTTTTTTTTTTTTTTTTTAAAGCACATGAGTTTAGAAAATAGTAGTCAAATTTTGGAAACAACTGACACACAACAGATGTTTTAGGAGCAGCAGTATGAATGTGCGGTCTTACCACCAAAGAAGAGAGGCCATGACTTGCCAGACTTCAATTTAATGTAATTCATAAAGGTTGGTCAAATCCATCGTGATTCATGTGTGAGATGAGCCTAAATGTATTATGTTGTATTATTTAAAACTGTAAGTTCAAAAAGTTACTAATATAACAGTGTGAACACTGATCATTTATTTTTACCACCAAAACCCACAACGCTACCCATAATCTACCAATTTTGAATGTTTAAGTTCTTAGATGGACATAAAACAACCTTACTGGAATGAGGTAGTTTTTGTTGTTTGTTTCAAGAAATGTTTCTATCCCAGAGTCCACTGGTCTTAACTATGTTCTGAAACTCTCGCATTTCCACTATGAATTCTAGAATTCTGACAACAAAAAATCCCCAGGTATCATGAATATTTTTAGTAAGTGGTCAGAAGTTATTTTAGTCAATGATGTCAATTCCCCTAGTCAATATTTTTCATCTAAGTTTCTAACCAGGATTTTAAACCGATTAGCTTGAATCTGACCTTCCTGTACCTTTTGGTATGTACATAAAGGGATGATGGGGTGAAGCAAAGTGGGTAAAAAGATCAAATTTAAGATAAATCACAGATAATCACAACTGCATTTTAATAGTTTCTTAGCATATTTATCTCCAATTTTTTAATCTTAAAAAAAAAAGAGGTAGAAAGTGCCATTTATTTACTCCATTTTTCACTGATTTGTTTATAGGGGGCCCTATTTTCGGGGCTACTCATATAAAGGTGGCCCCAGACTTGAAGAACTTGTGCACGGTCTAATGAGGAGGATGAGATGTGAATTAGTAACTCTTAACACAATGTGGAAAGTGCTATTAATTGAGGCATGAGAAAAATACTACAGGAGTAATTAAGGCCAACTAGGGCTCAAAGAGGGCTTTTTGGGGAAGGTGACATATAAGATGGGTGAGTGGCCCAGTAGAAGTTTTCCTTGTGGGGGGAGCATTTTGACAAAAAGAACAGCACAAGAAGTGTCCAGAACAGCACGCTGAAACCCGGGATAGGCTCACAACTACACTTGGGACATTCCACCTGACAAATCAATTTTTTGGGAAATCCTATCCTATCCTTGTTATTTCAAAGCCCTCTAAATTTGAGGGACTATTAAAGAAATGGAAGATATCTAAAAATTACTTATTTCACTTATAAAGCTGTATTCCTAAGCAAATGTGGACCACTTCAAGACTGCTGTATAAATCGCTGATGCTAAATCTTATGTGATCCTCCAGAGAGAGGTAGGCTGCAGAGCAGAAGGGAATGGTGGCTGGAAAGAAGCAAGCTCAAGAGTTCACTAATGATAAGAAATTATTTATAATTACTACCGTGTTGTCACAAATTTTTTGTTCTCTTTCTTTCCATGTGTTTGAAAACCACCTGTCAAACCACCTCAGTGAGACTACAGGTAGTCTCCCCAACTGGTCTTGCAGCACATCGCACCTATTTGAGCAGAAAATTATAGCACTTTGCCACTATAAGGAACCAGAGATTTTAGGAATATAAATAGTGGTGAAAAAGCAAGTCACAGAGAACTTATGGATATAGGAAGTATAACTTGTATAAGATAGTAAAGGCTGCCTGGTAGGAAACAGAATTTAAGGTTTCAAGTGTTTTGAGTCAAGCAAAGAGAACCAGGTCAAAGACTGGGTGTGTGTCCTTTCGTCTCCTTTTTCTGGAGACGTCCACCTTGGCCCTGAATCTTAGCTCTGTGGGTTCTGTGTTGGACATTTCAATCCCACATACCTTATTTCTCTAATTCTCCAGTCACTGGAGGTTTGCTAATGTAACACATGCAAAGAATATTCTCATAATATATGACTGCAGGGGGAAAAAACAGCAAATGAATTATGTACCATTCTGAGGAGGGAGTACTACTTTCAAAAATCAATACATATGCAAACCATATTACAAAAGTGAGCTTATTCACCTGTTGTGAAATTCCCACAAAGGAGCTTCTACTAAATGGAGACAGAGTCCAGGAGTCAGGACCTTCACAAAGACCTGCAGTCTCGCTCTCCAAAGACAAGTGAGAGGTTCAAGAAAAAGAGTAAAAAGATGAACGCAACTGGAGCAGGACCTCTAAATATCAATGTTTAAAATATAAGCAAAAGTATTTGTCTTTTAAAAAACTGTATCCATAAAAGCTTGGCAAGAGATCAGTCACTGTTAGAAAATCAAGGAAGGATTAAAAAAAAGACGGTTTTTTTTTTTAAAGGATAAACTGATGACTGAAAGTAAAGACTTTTTTTTACCCTTTGGAAAGATATTACTTATTCTAAAGCTGACTCTAAAGAAGTCCTTTTATAAATTAGGAGGTATGTTCACTTTAAATAAAAAATAAATATACAGTTAAGATACAGCACGTATATGTATAAATATCTAAACAGATGAGATTACAAAAATGTAAAAGATACGCATGTGTATGGGCAAGGCCTAGAAAAGATCATGAATAATGAAAAGAGTTATATATTAGGGTGGTAAGGCTGTGTATAACTTAGCTCATTTATTTCTTTTGTTGTTGCTTTAATACAGATTAAAATTAAGAAGAGAAAATCCATAAAAATGCCTATCATTAAAGGTTGTTTATAGCAATCACATAAATATTATCACAGATAAAAATAAATGAGCACTTCCAAAACTACTAAATCATACACAACACTTTCATTTTGGAAAATAAGGCCAGGTAAAACCTGGGTTCCATCTTCACCACTCCCTCCTCCTCCAACCCCTCAAAAGGGAATCAGGACATTTCTTCTGCTTCTGCTCTTTCACTAATTCCTGACATTACCAAACCTGCTACTCCTAAGGGAAAAAGAAGAGAATACAGAAAACCAAGTTTCCTGAACACCTTTACAGGATTCTGGCCACGTCAGAGTCTTGCTGATTATATGGAACTCCGGTCCATTCCAAACTGTTTAGATTAGCCAACCAGCTCGCTAGAAAGACAAAGAAACATACAAACCTTTTCCATTCCCAAGGACCACTGGTCAATTAAAATGCTCTCTTTGCCTCTAACATTCTAAGAGCACTAGAATTCCAAAGAAAGTTATATAATTTTTGGAGGAAAAAATATCTCTGAATCATAGTTTCTCTAAGCCTCAGAATCACAACTTTTTTTGGTAAGGAGCAGTTAGAAGTTCAAACCATGTATGGTATGGATTGCATGAATTTTGAATGGTCTGTTCTGAAAAACATGGTCATTCATGAATAATAGAGAGGCAGAAGGAGAGAGAACAATCTAAGTAAAACAGCATTTTTCTAGATTCCGAGGAAGTTCCAGATACAGAACAAACCCTACCCTGGGTGTTTCACCTAAGAAACAAACAACAAAACTATGTATGGCTTTTCTCCTCATTCTCCGTAAGTCTATGCAACAACAAAATATTCCCAATTAATTCAGGTCATATCTTGGTATTCTAATTCTTTCATAAAGTTAGAAATACTTAATTTTATGTTAGTAAAAAGTAGTTGCAAATCCGAGGCACAAAAACGTCATATCAACATTGGTTACTTACTAGTGTATAACCCTAGGAGTCAACATTGTGTATTCGTTGTGAATAATTTTCTTAGCCTGTCTGAAGTACCGATAATAAATAGTATCTATTTAGGAAAAAAATATGGTTCTTGTAAGCCATGTCATGGGAGGTAATGCTATTTCCAGAGTGAGGAGTCACCAATTTATTCAACGGTGATCCCATTTTCCATTTTTTTCTTCCATAACCTCATCAGTCCCAATGATCATTTACAGAGAAACAGTACTTCACACGCTTTCCTTTGAGTTGAAATAGTCCTTCAAATCTCTCCCTTCATACAAGGATTTTTAGAGCCCAGCTGGAATTCAGGTTAAGAAAAGAGGAAGGACAGACTGAAACACAGGTGACCAGAACCAGTTATTAAGGCTGCTTATATGATTCTCTTTAAATGAAGCCATTAAGAGCTTGACAGATAACTATCTCTCTGGATAATGCTGATGAGATCCTTAAAGGCAAAGAATACTCTTTTATGTTACTGGACAGTCCTATAATGCTGTGTTGTCAGCCTAGGATTATATTAACTCTTTACAGTTCATCAAAAGGCTTTCCAGTTAATTTTCTATGAAGTAAAACCCTTCCCAAGTTGCTTCCTGGAATTTAGCCTCGTCCCTAGCTAATGAAGAAAAGAAAATTAATAAGGTATACATTTTTAAAATCTTACACAATATTAAAGTATTACATGGTGGTGGTGGGTGCTATATAGAAATCATCTTCCCTAATTTAAACCATTCAAATTCTCTAGGCAATGCCTACACAATTATGCATGAGGCTATCATAAAAATAGACTTCCATATATCATTAGACATAATTTTGGTCGAAAGAAAGACATTTGGACACACTGATTTCTCAAGCAACAGCATCAAGTCCATTTCCACAAATTGCCTAAGTGGTCTAAAAAAGGAAATTGTTGAAGACTGACCCTTTGTTTTGGGTGGTATTCTGGCAAAAGCCAATATATGCTACGAGTCACAATTATGGATTCTGTGGGCATGGGCTTTTTGGGAACATAAGTAAAATTTTAAAATTTCTGACAGGCTAAAAATCAGACAAATCCTGCCCTTGTGCAGTTTATCATATAAAGCATATCTTATAAAAAGCTTAAGATGTAAAAAGTTCCCAGCAAAAAATAAAGGGGTGTTTTGTATATGGTATGATGACAGAGTGAGACTTTTTTTTTTTTTTTTTTTTTTTACAAACCACACAAGAAATCAGGATTATTTCTTTCTAGTTCAGAAAGCGCACTGAAATGGCGTTAGGATTTAGGTCAAATGGGAGAGAAATTTCAAATGCAAGTTTAAAGTTTTTATTGATGACTTCGATGATGATTTAATTAGGTAATGGGGTTGACAGATTCAGGAATCCAAAACATTATAGGACTAGACTGATGTGCCTATTCAAGCAAGATGAAATTTAACAAGGATAAATAAGGTATGGCAGTTGGGTCCAAAAAGAATTTATTTCATATCCAAAGTATGTGAAAAATGTAATCCAGTAGTCTGGCTGATAGTATTGTCTTAATTCTTCTTTGTTGGTGCTATATCTCTACTGACATTCTAGAGATAAATGAGTTCCTCAATAGGGAGGTTAACTGTTCTTTCTCCAGCCAGGAACGCTATCCCACTCTATAGCACCAAGTCTTATACCTGTCTTAAGGCACACTCTTCCCATTGAGATTTTTTCATTGCCCCAGTTAGAATCCCTTTACTCCTCCCCTATTCTCCTTCTGCATTTTGAGTTTCATTTACAGTCCTTCTAAAATAGTACCTTGGCATAGAGTAACATGGATCTGTCTATCAACCATACTTTGAGGCCTAGAGTGCACACACCATGGTCTCTTCCAGGTGTTTTCTTCATGAAAAATACTCAGTGATGTTTACTGATTAGCATGCATCTAAATCACCTGGAGGGCTTAATAAAAACAGGTTTCTGGACCTCATGTAAAGAGTTCTCAGTAGATGTGGGAGTAGAAATTTAACATTTCTAAAAAGTTCTCAAATGATGCTGATGCTACCGATCCAGGGACCACTCTCTGAAAACCTCTGGGTTGGCTCAACCTCATGAAAAAGAAGTTTATAATACAACTTTTATTTATAATTTAAACCTTACAATGACTATAGCACTCTATGTAACCATGAGACATAAGCAATAAATGTAAAGCAATTTCAGTCTCCTCTGTCATCAGTGCCTGTGCTCATGGCATGGCACCCCATTAGCTGACATCCTAATTCACAGAATGAGCTGGGGCTATGGGCTCATTCTCCCAGAGAAAATTCTGTTGGAACTCATCCTCCTAAGGGTAAATCAACTGTGTCTTCTTTAAGTTTATCTTCTTTAGTAATCTCCACACCCAGCATGGAGCTCAAACTCACAACCCCGAACCAAGATCAAGAGTCGTATGCTCTTCTGACTGAACCAGCCAGGCACCCGTCAACTGTGTCTTTTAAGTTAATAAAGGTAGAGTTGATGTAGAGTTGAAAGAGGCTTTAGAGGTCCAGTCTTCTATTCAATAAACTCCTCTGACAACATCCTTAAGAAATGGTGGCATAGCACCTCCCCACCCCCACCATAAATGATCTGTGTTTGAGATGTCATTATGGTGAAAAATAATCTCACTTTATCATCAAGTATGTGAAAAAGTCTTCCTTAAAGTAGGCTGGTATTTGTCTTTCCAAGACTTCTATCTTCCCATTGGTAGAGGCCCACAATCTCTTGGGGCCATATATTTTATAACTTAATTTTTCAGAAGTAGAAAAATAATATAGGACACACACTGTATGTTACATATTTCCTTCGGTGGGGTCCAGGGCAGTACTCTGTAATCAAACTCATTTTAATTTTTTTAGCGAGGCACATGAATATTCATGCTTAGTGGATTAAAGACTATAAATAACTTCACATTAGGCCCAAATTTTGCCACCAAGTTTACCAAAAATCTCAATTTTCAGATATTTTTCAATTCCAACTTTATGAATAAAGGACTGTGTATAATTTTGTTCTCTGTGATTACACAAAGTACGTCTACTTCTTCTTCCACACTAGTGGTCCTTCAATGATCTGAAGACCACTATCCCATTCCCCTCGCTCACTGTGCCTCCTCCTCCTCCATGTCACCGTCTTCTAAATTATCAACTGATAAATTAATTCAGTGTAATGAAAGAGGACTAGGGGAAAAGTCAACCCAAAGCAGCCTTACTTTGTTCTTTAAAGTTCAAATGTGCAGTCATGGAGAGCACAGGAGGAGCATTCAAGAGAAATGGCACTCAATCTTAGAAGAAAAGACTTGTGAAGCTGATGGGCGAGATGATTCAAATAATTCAAGATATAGGGATGAAGGATTAAATTTTACCTCTGTAATTCCAAAGCAAAGAGGAGAACTTATCTTTGTGGATCTAAACTTATGTGTTGGGCACTATTTTTGAGGATTTATATACCTGATCTCCAATCCTTACAATGCTCTACAAAGTAGGAGGTATCATTGTTTTATATATGAAGGAATTAACACCTTGAGAAGTTGAATTACTCAAGGTCATACAGCAAGCCAACAGTAAAACCAAGATTCCAAGTCTAAACAAGATACTTCCAAAATACCCAAAGGGTACTGATGATGAACCAACCGCTCACTAAGTCTGTTCTGAGCCCTGCCTCTACATACATTTTAATTGATGACTTTAGAGAGGATGAGGATGCCTGTCTTGCATATTCCAGTAAGACAAGAAGATGGGAAGAATAAAAAAGACGGGATCGGGGCGCCTGGGTGTCTCAGTTGGTTAAGCGTCTGCCTTCAGCTCAGGTCCTGATCTTGGGGTCCTGGGATGGAGACCTGCAATCAGGCTCCTTGCTCAGCTGGGAGCCTGCTTCTCCCTCTGCTTGCCACTCCCCCTGCTTGTGTGCTCTTTCTCTCTGACAAATAAATATATAAAATCTTAAAAAAAAAAAAAAGATGTGATCACTGGATCTAAAATGGCTAAAACTGTTCAAGTGACATTGAGGAGATTTAATGTAAAACTTTGCAAATTGATAGGTTCTGACACCAACATGTTGGAAGAAGACAGAAGTTTCAGTTGTTCAAAATTAACTTTGAGTCCAGGTGTCAAAAGGTGATGAAAACTCTAAAACCTGTGGCTACGTTAATAGGACTCTGACGTCCAGAATGAAAGATGCCATACAGATCATCGCCATGTCGTAGCAGTCAAACCCAATCTGAAGTACCGAGTGGTTCGAACCTCAAGCCTTTATGGAATCAAAGCAAAACATGTAATAGGAGGGGGATCAGAAGGGCAAAACTTTCAAAACCAAAGGCCTGAAGAATGAGGTATGTTTGGGTCCCTGGAAGAGTAAAAAAGGGGTGGGAGGAAGGCGATCACAGCAGTCTCAAATACATATGAAAGAGTGATTCCATTTATTTTCAGTGATGGCCCTTAATTGCAGGGGCCCCACCCATCAGGGGTGGAGGATGGTGGGAGAGTGAGAAGTGAGGAAATTACTCCTGCAGAAGGTTGGCCTCACCTGGGGAAAGCTACAATGCTGTGTCTACCAGCCAGAAAGTTAGGCTGGGCCCCCTCTACAGCCTCCCCCCTCCCAGTGTCTAGGTTACAGGCCTTGAACAGGGGCCTGTAGGCAACAACGCCCCTGCTTTGTCTGTAGAAAACCTCTAACAGAGGGAATTGGGAACAAGAAGACTGGCTGAGTGACACTTCAATGGACTGCCAGCAGGGGAGAGATTTTTAGGCAAGCACTGACTTGTAGCCCTCCTCAAGCCCTACAGTGTAGGTAATTATCCACTCTGAATCCTTCAGGGGCTAACCCAGCTTGGAGCCTGCAATTCCTTCTGCCCTCCTCCCACTCACCCCATGGGCTGGCTCCAAGGAATCTCTTCTTTTTGGCTTCATCACAAGCCACCTCCAACCCCCAAATGTACATCAAAACAATATGTGTGATTAAATACATCCTTTAAAATTCCTTAGGCTGACTTCTTCTTTACCCATCCATAAAGAAAACCAGTCACAAAATTATTAGACAAATAGGCAAACTGAACAAAAATTGGCCTCATTTTACCTAGAAGCAGGGCAACCGCTCATAGGAAAGTGAGGATCTGAGGCAAAAAGACTTAATTAATTAAATCTTTCAAAGGTTAAAATTCAGGTAGAAAGACAAAACATGATAGACAAGAGGAGGGAAAAAAACCCTCTGAACTGAAATGCAAAATAATTTCCAGGGGATTATAATAAAAACTTAAAAATTATAAAGCATAGTTCATCTTCTCTAAGATGCGTAAGTACTACAAATACTACGAAGAACTCTTTAAAATTTCCATATGATGTTAAAATCTATATCTTTCTATCATTTCTGCTTTGTTCTTCTACTATATATATATTCCCCCCAAGCCTTCAATACTTCAGTTGCACTGGCTATTCAACCACGTATTCTAAAATCAAAGGATTAATCTTTATGGAAACATGTCTACGCTAAATTGCCAGTTCAAATACTTCTAATGAAATGTATCTCCTTGAATTTCCTTTTTTTTTTTTTTTTTGGTTTTGCTTTTATAAGCTTTTTTAAAGGTTTTTATTTTTATGTAATCTCTACAACCCAACTCTACACCCAACATGGGGCTCAAACTCACAACCCCAAGATCGAGCGTCACATGCTCTAGCTACTGAGCCAGCCAGGTACGCCTGTTTCTGTTTTTAACCTTTAGATACTTATGCCACACCATAACATTCTAGGTTTGGATACCCCACACAAATGTCAAGAGCTCAGCACTGCATATAGGATGGAACGCCAGAAATGTGCCTTTGAGGACTCATACCTACAGAGTCACAGTTACGATTTACATATTTTATGACGTATATTTAATCATGCCTGAAAATCATTTAGTCATGTGCCCTCCAATAAGATTAATATTTTTTCTTTCAAAAGCATAAATGTTTGTGATTATTTACTATGCTTGTAAGATTTTGAAATAAGGTTCTAACTGCAAATAGCCAAGAGTAAAATGAGAGATACTTTCCAATAATTTTTATGAAGTTATCTATCCAGAGTATATAATAACTGAAAATTAAATAGCCCCCAGTAAGAGCTCTGTGTGTTCCTTTACAGTTCTAAAAGGTTGATCAAAATATCACACTGTACACCTTCAATATATGTAATTATTTGTCAATTCTACCTCAATAAAGCTGGGAAAAAAATCTGAAAAAGTTATCTGATCATTTCTGCTAAGGAAAAAGCTACTTAACTCAGAACAAGTTTCTTTTGGCTTGTCAAAATTTCAGTGTTTTCACTTTAAATACTTTTCAATTAACTTTATTTTTTTTTTTTAAAAGATTTTTTTATTTATTTATTCGACAGAGATAGAGACAGCCAGCGAGAGAGGGAACACAAGCAGGGGGAGTGGGAGCGGAAGAAGCAGGCTCATAGCGGAAGAGCCTGATGTGGGGCTTGATCCCATAACGCCGGGATCACGCCCTGAGCCGAAGGCAGACACCCAACTGCTGTGCCACCCAGGCGCCCCTAAATTAACTTTAATTAATACTAATTGAAACTATATTTTGGTGTCCCTCCTCTAAATAATTATTCTTCAAACAGTGCAGAAAAGGGCAAATTAATTAAATGGGTTTTTTTAGCCTATTTTTACAAAAACAACGCAAAGTATCTCAAACTTAGAAATTTCCTATTACGATAGGAGTGCCAAGTAATAGTTTATATAACAAAGTTATCTTCATGCTACTACTCAGATTTTCAGTTTAGAGTTTGCATGTGATAAAACTGCCTTTGAAGACCTGAAGAGAGAACGGTAAAGTGGCATGGCCTGTCTGATGGCGTGAGATGGGTGTGCTGGCAGGGAAGGGGAGCAGTCTCAACGTAGGAAGGGGAGATATTAGTTACTTACTACACTGCCCAGAGTCTGCTTTTATCCTGAAGGACCGTAACCATCTAGTAACCTGAATCCTGCTTGTGGCATCCACCATATCCCTGAAGATTATAAATTTTAGATCCTTAACCCACATTTTGATTCAAAATATTTGAAATATGGCTTTCCTTTTTACCATTCCAAATGCTAGTGAATTACATATACACATACTTTATAATAAGAACTTAATATTGTCCTACAGAATATATCTAACTAAATAGGATATACCACTCATGAAATTTAAAAATTTTCTTCCTTTGAAAGAGATAAGCATTTTCCTTTAGTATATTAAAAAGGCTAGAAAAATATGAATTATTTTTTCCCTAAATTCCAAATTACTGAAACCTAGAGTTTAAGGAATTATTAACCACATATTTTCTCCCACAATTATGCAGCCCTTAAGACCACCACACCAAAACCTCCTATTTTTGCATCAGAAACTGAGCCTTAGATAAAACAGGCCGGACTCAACATTTCCCTCCAGAGCCTGGGGCTCTACTCCGGGAACGGGACATGTAGAAATTCAAATACCAAAAGTGCATAAATAGGTAACACAGTACATCTCAAAAGTTAGTAAGAAAATGCAAATAATGTTTTAGTTTAGTGCAGAACAGACTGTTCTTTTCCGGCAACAACAATAACGGCTAGCATTTATTAGCACCTGAATGTCCAGTATGCTTTTCATTGGCATTGCCTTTACACAGAGCTGATAGGTAGCTACTACTCTTACTCTCCTTATACAGATAAGGAAAAGGAGGATTAGAATATGGAAGCAATGTGCTTAAGGTCCCATAGCCATTGAGTGGTGGAGCTAGGATTCAAATCCAGGCGGTCAGACTCATGAGCTGGATACAGTGCACCATAGAGACAGGTGTCCACGCACGGGTGAATACGCCTGACAGTTCACCTAGCATATATATTTCTACGTAAAAGGGGTTTAGGAACAGCAATCTGGTTGGAAGAAAGATTAGAGGTTCTAGCCTGAAGAATGTTTTACTTAGCGTAGGTATTTATTTGGGGTGGTGAAGGATATTATTGCTGGAGATTATGGAGGCTGCCCCCCCCCCCACCCTGGCCACCCCACTTCCCAACCAAGCCCTCGCAGCTGCTGCTGGCTGTGTGAGAGTAAAAGAGTTCAGAAGGTAGGGCTGGGATGCCAGGAATTCAAAGGTTCTTCCACGCGGGCCAGACCGGAGCTTGCTGGGGCATGGTACCTCCGTGTGGCATTCACCACCTTGCCCCATTTTCCTCCCCTGCCTTCTTTCCTTCCTCGGATGTAAACACGAAGCCACTTCTAACTACATCCTCTAAGTCGCCTGGAAGGATGACAAGAAGGGATTAAAGATAGGAAATGGCAGAGGGAGAGACTGGAGTGGAAATGCTAGCTGAACCCAGCCTGAAGGACAGTCAGAGGACAAAGGCCTAAAAATACAGAGTGTGATTTTCTACCATTGCTTAATTACCAGAAACTAGAAAGAATCTTCATTCCACTTCTTCTCTCAGGGCCTGCAGCACACACCCTAAGCTTCAATGTTTATAATAAAGTACATTCATTAATAGTTCAAAAAAAAATTTAGCCTTAGATGTGTGGAAACGGCTCTGCCGTCTTTCTGCTCATTAACTCTCTACTAGGAAATAAAAGTTGCAACCCACAGTGTGTGGTTGTTTTCCATTTGAGTTTATTTAATTTTCAAAACAGTGAGTCATCTGAACTATGCAAATGAAAGCTATGATGGTTTTACTCAAATGATTAACTATAGTTTATACATAAAACAAGTTTCTTTAAATAGCAGGGTGCCCAGTTCTACAATGCCAAGCTAACTCCCCTTTCTCCTTTCAAATGTGGAAACTGATTACCCAGGAAGGGGCAGACTGGGCTGCATAGTGGTTAGGGAGATGGATGTCCAGGCAGCCTCCCTCGACAGAAGCCCAGGCACACGATCAGTGAGGAAGATAAGTAGAAACCGAGGGAAGGGTAAGAATGGGGGCTGAGCTGCCCTTTTATGAAAGACCTCTCGGGAAGTTAATGAAGGAAACAGAGCTTGAATAATCTCAAAAATGTTTACAGTAACAAACATCTAAAAGCATAACCCCCCCATTTTTTTCTGTAACTTGGATTCATAAAAATGCATGCTGGCTCATATATCAGAATGCTAGCAAAAATGCTTCAGACAGATAGTTAAAGTTAATCTCCAAAAACATCTGACATTACCCACAAGAAACAGGAAAAACACAGATTTCTTACCTCAAAAAGAATTCCTGGGGGTTTTCCTCCTCTCCTTAGAAATTTGGCTTGAAGAAAGAACACACACTATCGAGATTTGCCTTACTTTTCATGTAAATCTACAGCTTTCAATAAACATTAAAAAAAAAAAAACCCTCTCCTCAATTTATATTCAAAATATCAAGGGATTATTGAAACCTCTAATTTGCTGTTGAAGTCTGTGGCAAGTTTTATACCTTGAGTGAAATGCAATCTAATTCCTATGTGGTTATACTGGGGGGGGCAACTTCATTGAAGCCCATGCTCCAGGCAGCCCTGGAGCAGACTGGATCCAGTCTGAAAAGAACTGGCAACCCTAAAACTTTTTGATAAGATAAAAATCCATTGATGTTGGCTCACATGAGGCCCACTTCAACTCTGCACTTGTCCTCCGAGTTTCCTTGGCATCTCTGCTCCTTTCCTCTATCTGCTTTAGCATAACTTTATTTTTCTCTTTTATCTTTCGATAACTGCACCCAGGGACCGGAGGGGATTGATTTTTTGTTTTGACTTATTGTTTGAAGATCTGTAACTCAAAGCAGCTCTCACGCCTCTGATGTCTAAGCTGGAGAAGCATAAAAGGTAAACCCGGGCTGGGTAGCAAGCTGAGCGGCAGCAATACCATTTTATAATCAGCCATCTAGGTTTTCATCTTATTTTGCCTGCCCCCCTCCACCCCCGTAGCCAGGCTAGCTGGCAAAGTGTGAGGTTACTCCTATGCCTTTGTTAGGTGACAAGAGCAAGTTAAAATAAAAATAAATGCCTCGACAGCTTTGCGTGCCAGGGCTCTGAGATTAAATATACTTCTACTTAAAGCAAAAAGTTATTTCCTACCTAGAAAAAAGGCCCTGCTTTTATGCACAATGAAAGGAAACTTCAACGCATTTCAGAAGGTTGCTTTAGAAAAATAACATTTGAAAACAAGGGAAGATAGTACAACTGACAAAATCATTTTTCCAAAGGGCTTAAATCAAGATGACAAAAACAATTTTTTTTGAGGCAGATTAATGAACTCAAGACAAAAACGTTACTCTTGAACCAGAAGATGTTTAGAAAGACTCCCACATATGAGGGTAGAAACTCTGTGTTTTCAGTTTGGTGTCAGGAGGATATACTCCAAATTAGCAAATGTATTAACCCGAAGTTCACGCTCTTTCTCTCTTCCAGTATAATGATCAAATCACTAGGATTATTTTTGCCTTAATTCAGCTAATATCAAATTCAAATGCTAGTATACATAGATAGATACAAATACCCACAAGAGTTTCTGAGGGTCTGTTCCCTGAAGTTGTTCAGCTTGCTGAAATATGGTTACATATGCAAACATTATCTCCCAATTGTAACCTCATTTTCTGCTCTGCTGGACAGCGTGACCAGCATTTGTCATCATGCCTCCCCCGCCTGCCACATCATTCATATGTCTATAATTGTCATCGAGATGTGGCATGTCAGCAGGACTCCAGTGTTCTCTGCTCCCCGTCTCCACACAGTCACTCAGGTAACAAACCCGTAATCTCGTCCTGTTTTCATGATGGTTGAATTACACATAATTGTTTCTGCACAGTGATTGATTTCTGCCTGAATAGAGACCTCTGCCTTTTTTCAATGCATGCGAGTGGCAGCCAAGTCTCTCCATCTAGGAGGAGGCAGCAGCCTTTGAAGAGATCAAAGCCAAGGCCGCAAGCAGTTGTGCGCCCTGGGAATATGGAAAGCCTTTATGCTCTCAACCCCATTTCCAGCATCATGTTGGATTGCAGCTGCATTACATTCTGCCAGCATTCTTAATGCTTTTAGTATTGACTCTGACATCACCGATAGCTGTTTTAAAGTAACAAAAGCCGAAAGATGACTTATTTTCACAACTCTGTAATTGGAACATGCAAAGATGGGGGTGGGGAAGCAAGAATGAAGGGGAGGGAAGTACATTTGCTTTTAATTTAAAGCAGCACAAAAGAAAGCCAGCAAAAAAAAAAAAAAAATTATATAAGTTTCCACAAATGAAAAACATGTCTTTCATATGGAAAAACCAGCAGGGGCATTTTTATAACTCAGACCACACAAAATGAACTGATGGTTAAATACACACTTTTTCAAGCC
The DNA here is from genome assembly GCF_017311325.1 of Ursus maritimus. Classification (NCBI taxonomy): domain Eukaryota; kingdom Metazoa; phylum Chordata; class Mammalia; order Carnivora; family Ursidae; genus Ursus; species Ursus maritimus. The sequence continues at coordinate 4,011,066 of NW_024423453.1, forward strand.
TAAAGGGTAAAACGAAAATGATGGGGTAAGTGATTCCAATTGGGAAAGGGACTCTAACATGCTTTCAGTCTGAAGACTTTGCAGACACCTGATGCAAGGTGAGCCACTGGGGCTGCCGCTCAAAACATCCCCCCACCCCCACCCCCGCCCTTTCAGTCAATTAAGCAGAGCTAAAATTTGCATTTGTAATAAACCACAGGCTATTTGGGAAATTGTAAATGCAAAATTCCTTATTAATAAGAGAGGCAAGAACAGAAAAGTCAAAAGAGGTTTTCAATTCCAGCCCCAGACACACAGGCACAACTCAGTATGCCGCGATAGCTCAGTCAAACCCTGAAGTCACCAAAGAAGGCAGAAGAATTCTTAAGGGTACAGTAGCCTAAATATATCAGTGCCAAGACACTACTCTTTCTTAAAATAGCAAATAAGAATGAAGGTATTTCTGATTTCTAAAAATAAATAAATAAATAAAAGACATTTTGGTTGCTATTGTTAAGCACATTGTGTAAATATATCCAATATTGCATTTAAAAATCACAGGAAACAAGCAGGTCAAGTATGTATCATTATACTGCATCTCTAGGGTTACATACAGTGCTGTGTATGTCAAGTGATCTGCGCTCCCTAGCTATCAGAAGACCCTCCAATATTTCAATTCCAACACTTACACTGCTTATTTTTGAAAATGTCTGCCCCAATTAATAATGTAGCTCTATACAGAAACTCCAAATTAATAAATGACAAGGCTTTAAGATGAAGAGACTGGGAACACAGAAGAATTTTTAAAGAATTTACGAAATTGAATGCATCACATTTATTAAAGCCCCTTTTCGCAAAGATTTAATATTGCGTATATAAATATTAGTCAATGAACTATCAGTTTTTCACTTGTCCTCGTCTACGAAGTTCTGAAATTCACTGACATCGAAGAAATGACTCTGAAAGAACTGCCCCCCTTCATTTCTTACAGAATCTCTTAGTTCTGAGACACCAAGTAATTGGTGAACAAAAGCTGCCTTTGTCTGGTCAACAGGCCTGGTTGTAAGGTACCAAACTGTAAGTTTTCTTGGAAAAATTTGTCTGAAACTGTGCTGACCTGGAGAACTGAACAGCTTGCCTACCTCAGTTTACTATATTACAGTTCCAATATCTGTTTTATTTAGGATTCATTTTTTTGTTGTTGTTTCTGGTTTTGGAGGAAGGGGTGCCAACTACATGAATTTGGAATTGCAACAGCAAAATTTGGCAAGAAAATAGGAATAATAACATTTCAGAGTCTAGATTTTTTTTCTTTTAGAAAAATGCTGTCTTTCCTTAGTTTTACCATTTTCGGAAAATGCCAGAAATAAGTTCCAGTTATTAAATATTTTTCTCTAGGTTGCATTCCTAATAAGCTTATCACATTTTCCATATCCCAGGGCCCCAACCGAATGTGAGATTATCAGGCAAAAACCCTTTCTTTCGTGATTCTATCACGAGCCTTCCCCAGCAAACTGACAAGCGAAACCACCACCGGAAGCATCCCAGGCTTCTCACTCACACCTAAGCAAGTCAGTACAGTCGAGGCTCACTGAACCCAGGCCCCCTGCTCACAGACAAGCGTTCCACTTTGGCTCAGTTCTTTCCAGTGAGGCCAACATTCTCCAAGACCCTCCGCAGAAAAACCTGAATTTGGACTTTTAGACTTTCAGTCATGTGAACTGCATGGGGTAATACAGCAGCACCATGTGCTCAGCCACCAACCTCCAGACAGACACCACGGCGGTGAGGCAGACACACACGGAAGCACACGGAATCTCAGCAGCCTCACCAGCCCTGGGCCCCACATACTCCGAGGACTACCCCTCAGCAAAAATTGCCATAATTGAGAATTGCGGTGACAACACTATAATAATACACAGGAGACTCGTTATATAGCATAATCTCTATGTTGGCCTATTTATTTTTCCCTTCAGGAAGGACTATAATCTCTTCCAGGACCTGGAGGGTTTATATGCTGCTTACTGAAAAGGAAATCAAACTGCCTCAGAGGTGAGGACTTTGGGGGGGTGGCGCTGGGTAAGAAAAAGGACCAACAGGCACAGCCCAAGGGCTGGGATCCCTCCAGGTGATGCATTTAAATCGCTTCATACAAATAAACATTTATTCTTCAAACCTTAAATAATCAGATTCCATGCTTTCCTTTGATCAACCATTCCAATGTTTATTAATCCCTCCCTCTGAAGTAATACTTCCAACCTAAATTCTTTCAACAATTTAAGCCCATTTCCTTTGGATATTTCTTCAGCAAAGAACAAAGCTGGTCACAAACTTGTGCTGAGGAAACAGTCTTCTACTAAGAGATGTTTCAAACTGCCCTCCTGCCTTCCCCAAGTCAAATGACCAGCTTCTCATCGGGCAGATCTCTGTGGGGACTAGCAAAGAGTTCTGCCATCAAGACCCACAAGAATTTGTCAAGATTTGGACAGTGCCCAACTTTTCACCTGCTCGTCAGGCCTGAGAACTGTCCCAGATAGCACAGAGCTTTCTTTCCAAGCGGTTTCATCACTTGCACACACAGTGCATTTTTGGTTTAAAATAGCAAGCACCCTAGCACAGACATCTAATCTAGGGAAAGGAAGGCAGCAGAGTTCCCACACAGCTGCTGGAGGGCAGGGCCACAAGAAGGGTAAGCAGGAGACAACACAAGGTCAGCATGAAGCACAACCTCAAATGATGTAATTTAGCTGGGCCACACCAGGGTCACACACAGCTTCAGCCCAGAGCCGGGCGTGCAGCAAATCCAGGTGATTCTGGGCAGGCTGCAAGTAACCTACATAGCACAGAACTGACACAACCAGACAAAAAGAGAAGTATTTTCATAGTGCTGCATAAGCTGCTGGTCTCATAAAAACCTTCACATGAAACACACAGCAGCCAGGTTGTCCAGAAGTATCTTATCGGAACAAATAGGAATGTAGTTCCAATTTACTTTCCCCATCCATCTACAGCAGTGGGTTCTAACGTACTGTACAAAGAGTACACAGCATCATCCACTGGGGTATAGGAAGAAAACACTACAATGTCAATATATGCTTGTATATTAAAAAGTTAAAGTTTTACAAAAATATTTAACATACAGATTGTCACTGGGACCTCCCCCCATTTGCTCTGTATGTCAGACAGGCAAGAGTGCCAAGTGGATTGAAAATAATGGTAATAATGCAAGCACAAGCAAACATGAAGAAAATGGCAAAGCGAACAGTTATCCTCCTTCTAATACCAACTCTTTAAGAGCTTGCATTAGAGCTAAAATCTGTAAGATCTAATAAGAAGCTGACCAAAATAATGAGAAATTATCAATTTTATTTGATATAAGGATTTGCAGCTTCCATCAATGACCATAAACATCGTCCTAAGTGTACACGGTAATCTGAGTTAGTAGATAATTATGCGATTTGGGTATTTAATCCATAAATAATTGTAAAATGGTCACATTTTTTAGCTGACAGGGGCCAGCAATCAAAAAAATTCTCACCACTGATTTATATATCTGAATTATCAATTAACTTTGACTTTCCTTCCTCTCCAAATAGACTAACCCAACCCCTTTTCTCACTGCATTGATGCTTGTACCTGCATCAGGGAAAGGATCTAACCTTGGGGAGGTAAGACAGAGCTATGAAAAGCCAGAAGGAAGAAGGACCGAAGTAGCGATACACACTACAACATGGAGGAACCTTGAAAATAGTAAGTAAGTGAAAGAAGTCAGTTGCAAAGGACCACATATTATGATTCCATTCTTATAAAATGTCCCAAACAGGTAAATCTACTGAGACAAACAACAGATCAGAAGGTGCTTAGATCTGGGGTGGAGGTGAGGGAATGGGAAGACATGGGGGTGAGAGCTCAAGGGTATGAGGTTACTGTCTGAAGTGATGAAAATGTTCCAAAACGGACTGTGGTTATGGTTGCACACATCCATGAAGGTACTAAAAACCATTAAACTGTACGCTTTAAATGGGTGAACTGTACGGTAACATGAATTATATCTCAACAAAGCCATTTAAAGGATACGTGACCACTGAATAAATGTTTGCTGAATAAGTAAATAAATCCCCCCGCCGAAGCCAGTTAAAAAAAAAAAAATTGGGGGAAAAGCCTCCTGGATGTGATCTCCCCAAGTAAAACTACTGTTTGGCTTAGTCCTTGTCCACAGGGTACCTGTGACTTTGACACAACAAAATGTTTGTGAAGATGCAGCATCTGGATGACAACTGTGTGCAAGGAATTCTAGACATCTGTTGGGGTGTGAGCAGAGGAGGAAAGCAAAACACAGGTATGGGCTGGTTCTCGGAAGGTGGCCCTTTCATGCTAAGCAACTCAAACCAAGGATTTACTCAAGTTCGATGTCCAGATCTCACCTGGTAATTAAGTCTGCAGTGCCCCCGGAAAGTTACTATCACACAAGATGCCCTCCCAGGGCCAGGCAAAAGCAGTACTGGGCTAGTTTTCTACCTTTCTCATATCATCAGACCTTGCTTTACTCCTACAGCAGAAAAACCTCCTTTGCCAAAGCAATGAAGTCAATTCAGACGCTTTCAGTACCCATAAAACAACTAGAGAGAAATGCAAATGCGCTTCCGTCTCTGCTCCAGCTCAAAGGTCTGGCACCAAGTGGCCCGGGGGCTTTTGAACCAGGAGTTCACTCAAAAACTATTAAACATGGGCACCTGGGTGGCTCAGTCAGTTAAGCGTCTGCCTTCGGGTCGGGTCGTGATCCCGGAGTCCTGGGATCGAGCCTCGTGTCAGGCTTCCTGCTTAGTGGAGAGCCTGCTTCTCCCTCTGCCTGCTGCTCCCCCTGCTTGTTCTCTCTCTCTCTCTCACTCACATACTTGCTCTATCTCAAATAAATAAAATCTTAAAAACAACAACAACAACAAACTATTAAACAGGGACGCCTGGGTGGCTCAGTCGGTTAACTGTCTGCCTTCAGCTCAGGTCATGATCTCAGGGTCCTGGAATCGAGTCCTACATCAGGCTCCTTGCTCAGCGGGGAGCCTGCTTCTCCCTCTCCCTCTGTATTAAACACAAAATAAACATCTCAGATGTCCCTGAATTATTAACTGTTTTCTCATTTGTAAGTTAACGGTCTTATTTCTCTTGCCACTACACAGAGACCTCTGTTCTTTCCTGATACCCAGCCATCTTGGGAGGAAACATTTCTTTCTGAAAAATTTAATCTCTAACTAATTTCCCCAATTAGATACATAAGTATCCCTCATAAAATCTAGTTAACGTGGTCTTGCTTTATTTAATTTTGGTTTTAGCTTAGAATTATGTGATAAATGGCATACAAGGCATGAAAACAAACATCCTTAGGCTTATGATGCACAGATTCATCTTAGCACCTTATTCCCAGCAGGCAGTGATTCCCCACTACAGATTTTGACCAAATACTTCTTACATTAACTAGGTGACATCATTTTCAAAGCTGTGTTTGCAACCATCATGCAATGTTTCAAATTGTGAGTAAAGAAACAGAAACAAAACAAAACTTATGAGTAATTTTCCCATTAGACACCTAGCAAGCGGCTGATCTTGGATTATCACTACATGATAAAAATAAATGGAAACCTGTCTATCTTCATGAGATTCTGTTTGCCTAATTCCAATTGTAGTCAAATCTGACAACTACCATTGAAAACATGGTGAAAGAGCACACAGAGCAAATGTCTTACAAGTAAAGTTTTCCGGTGCCACAGTACCAAGGACGTGAAACAGAAGGTCTAGCCTTCGTTCCTGCCAATCACCAGTTCACTTGGCAGCTGTGTCTTATAAACCTTTTCATTTAAAATGTTTTAGGATGGATGTGTTAAGCTAACTTTACTTTCAAAATAAATTTAAAAAATAAAGTGCTCTAGAAATACTTCTTTGTCTAGGTTACTTCATAAGCATGACCTTTTAATTTAAGAAGTATTTATTAAGTAACTTTCCTGGCCTGATCAGAACAGAGCTGTCTACGCAACCACTTTTAAACAAGTAAACCAAATACTATCACACTTGGAATGGGCCACGTTGAACTGCAAGCAGGTAAAGAAAGAATGGCACACTGCAAACCGCGCAGTCCTGT
>NW_024423453.1:4017182-4038496 GCF_017311325.1 Ursus maritimus
ACCGCTCTACTAAGCCTAGCAGCACCCCTCCGGGAGACAGGGTCTGTCCTACTCATGCAGATCCCACTCACTGTGTTAAGCTGTAGGTGTCTGTGCAAGTTCACGTTTAAACTGTAAGCTCCCTGAGGGTGCTGACCGTCTTCATGGACGTCTACCCACAACACGGCTCAGCACAATGACTTTCAAAATAAGTAAACCTTCAATGAATACTCATAGGATGAATGATAAATCATTCCTGAAATAAAAGTTCTCTGGTGTCTGTCTTCATTCTACCAGGATGCTTGCTTAACCCTAAATTTTAGGGTTAGTTCAGAGACAACTGAGACAGGTACAAGAACAGATATCTTCTTCTGAATACTGAGAGGAGATAAAATGTCCCTTTTTGGTTATTGTACCTTCCTGCCAGGGACAAAAGAGTTTTAATAGCATCTCCTTTCCTGAAATAAAATACAAGAAATGAGCCAAGCTAATGCTGGAAAGCATTTTCTTTAATGAAATAGCTAGTTGTTCATACAATAATCAGCAGGTAGATCTTAACTGTGTTGTTATGAAGAAACAGAAAAATACTCATAATTTTGGTGAATTACTTTGAACCATTATTATTTCAAGAGTAGTTGATCAAAATAATTAACATGCTTTGTATATAAAAAGCTCCCGTAAGTCCATCAGGATATGAACAAGCAATTCACATAAACATGTAAACCACATAAATATATAGACATGTAAACATAAACATGTAAATATATATTTATCTATAATCTATTTAATTAGATTTCTATTTAAATCTATATAACCAGGGAAAACCTAACCTTAGAAATCTACTTAAATCTAGATAACCTATAAAAAGTAGATTATAGGTCATGTGTAATTTTTTTTAAGATTTTATTTATTTATTTGAAAGAGAGTGAAAGAGAGAGAGCGAGCAGGGGTGAGGGGCAGAAGGAGAAGCAGACTCCCCACTGAGCAGGGAGCCTGATGCGGGACTCTGGGATCATGACCTGAGCTGAAGGCAGACACTTAACCGACTGAGCCACCCAGGCGCCCGCTTATGTGTATTTTTTTTTTTTAAAGATTTTATTTATTTATTTGACACAGAGAGAGACAGCCAGCGAGAGAGGGAACACAGGCAGGGGGAGTGGGAGAGGAAGAAGCAGGCTTCCAGCAAAGGAGCCTGATGTGGGGCTCGATCCCAGCACCCTGGGATCACGCCCTGAGCCAAAGGCAGGTGCTTAACATCTGAGCCACCCAGGCGCCCCCGCTTATGTGTATTTTTAATAGGGTTTCATTTTAGCATTAAAACAAAAACAAAATACTTTAACATCCTTAACTGAGGATATAATAAAAAAATTGAAATATTCTTATAACTGGATAGCATCCAAACCTAACAACCTATGATACAAACCTATATTTATTCACATGAAAAGATGAGCATATGATTACAATAAAAAAATAATCTTATGAGCCCATTTATAAAAATGTTTGTATTCGAAGTATAAATGCAGAAAGAAATGTGAATATATGTATGTGTACATATATATAAACGAACCATTGTATCTGAATGATGGAAATACAGATAGTTTTACTTTTTTCTATTCTTTAATGAATTCCCACAATTTTTAAAGAAAAAAATATTACTTTTTTAAAAACAACCAAAAAATAAAAGACATTTTTTTTGAGAGAAAAGATTACTCCTAATAAGTATCTCCATAATAAGAAAAGTTTCCTCACTTTTTAAAGGAAACCCACTGTTGCAACTTCTCAGGAACGATCACCATTCCAGTTAATTCTAAACTAATTTCTCTTACTTAACCTAACATCATGATATCACAAAATCACCACTAACAGCTCCTAAAAATGAAGCTCATACCACATTTTAATTGCTTATTGTGCAAAGAACACTTTGGCAGTAGATTTTTGCCTGTAAATGCTCAGTTCTTATGCAATAAAGAGGCAACATCATTTATCAAAGAGATTCCAAGAGTCACAAAACCCTTGGCCAACCAGCTACTGATTAATCTGTTTAGTCCCTCAGACTTGGGGACACTGGGCCCCAGAAGTGAGCAATAGGGATTCCCATAAAAATGAGACATTTATCAAAATGAGTCTGATACACCCAAAGAACAAATATTTCCCAGGAATTTTCAAGAACACATTAAAGCAATCACATGGTTATGTGTTGAATGAACCAGAAGACAATTTATTCTGAGAACCTGTTATTTAAGCCACCACTAAAGTTGAACCGTTTCCACTGTTTAATAAGACACACATATAACAGACATTTTAATCCTCAAAGTAGTTTACTGACATTGACTACGGATTCTTCTCAATACCTTTCCAAGGGAGGAACTAATTTATGAATTGGGTCCCGGCTCCTGAATCAGGGATACCTGGCTTTGAATCCAAGTTCTACCACTTACTAAAACTTTGTGACTACAGCAATCAAATAACTTCTCTGTGCCCCAGTTTCTTTACTGGAAACACGGAAAGACTAGTAATAGTCACTTCAAGGATTTAATAAGAAAAATGCATGTAAATGCATTCATTAGATATCACATACATACTAGTATATTAATACTACTACTATCCTCACCTCTGGGCAAAATGCAGTTCTATGTCTCATAATCATACAGAGGCTTCTGGTCAAAATCCAGGCAGCTTCAGAGTAAATGAAATGATTTTGTGAGGCACTGCTGATTTAAATAAATCATGGACCTAGGGGGGCCTGGGTGGCACAGCGGGTGGGTTAAGCGTCCAACTCTTGGTTTTGGCTCAGGTCATGATCTCAGGGTCCTGGCATCGAGCCCCACATCAGGCTCAGCACTCAGCATGGAGTCTGCCTGAGATTCTCTCTCCTTCTCCCTCTGCCCCTCTCACTAGTACAAGCTTTCTCTCTGTCAAATAAATAAATCCTTTAAAAAAAAATCAATCAATCACGGACCAAAATGATGGCCATAATATAAAATCTTTGGTTCCAGATATTGGTTAATTTTTGTTTTCTTAGCATGAAAGAGAAACACAGGATAATCCTTAAGCCAAACTCATGAATGTCTGTCCTGAAACTTGCTGCTCTTTCTAAATTCATTATTTCCACTAATGCTGTCCCCTCATCATCAAGCTAGAACTTTTGCCATCTTTTATACATATCCCCTCCTGGGGCATCTAACTGGTTTTCCTCTGAATTCCATATTCTCCATTAGCACAGCAGCTAAATATACCGTTAAAGAAATTTATAATTTCATATACGATCTCATTGTATATTCACAAAACCTTTATAAGAATCAGCTACATCTTACTGGTGAGAAGCTGACTGATTGCACGGTCCCCTGGCATCTTCTGTGTGCCAGTGGTAGTGATGATAATAAGACCCTGGAGGTGCAGAAGGCACCCAGCAGTAGGAGTCAAGACCTGGGCCCCAATTATGGTACCACTACTTACTAGGTGTGTGATCGGAGCAAATGTCCTACATTATTTGACCTCCCACTTCTTGATCTGTTTTACAGTGGTCCTTAGTCCTGTCTACAGCCTCTATGGCTCAGTTTCTCAATCCTCTTTATGCCCCAGTCTCATCTGTAAAATTGGGATATTAGGAATATTATCAGGTTTTTCTGAGGATGAGCAAATACATACAAACTACTTAGAACAGTTTCTATGTAGGATATACTCAAAACTGATAGCTAATGTCTAGTCTATAGACTCCATGTTGAAAGCTCAGAGAATTTCTAAGCGCAGTTCCAGCTCTGTGATCTGTATGACCTTATTTTTTTTAAGAGTCTCCATTTAAATATGGAATGACATCTGATATTATTGCCCTGTGTTGGTGGAAATTAAAATTTTCTGAATTTATTCCACAAACATCTGGGAAGTAACCTGCCCTATGCCAGGTAGTGTAACAGGTTCTGGGCAACAGAGACGAATAAAACATGTGCCCTACCCTGAAGGAACTAACAACTAGAGAGAAATACAGACACAGAGACAACCATTATAAGACATGGTAACAGTTATGAAAGTCCTGTGGGAACCCTCAGGAGACAGCACTTAGTTTTATCTGGTGGTAGAATCAGGAGGGGCTTCACAAAGGAGGTACCATTTAGCCTGGACCTTTCAGGATGAACAAGATCGTGCCGGCAGGGAAGAGGGAGCACGGCATTTCAGGGAGACCAAGATAAGAAACTGAAGATGGGAGATTTGGGAAAGGGTTTGGGTGCAGGTCTGGAAATGCAGCTGAATGGTAAGCTGCAGGGTAGGGCAGTGAGGAGACAAACCTTGCAAGGTAGATGGTTCCATACTGTGGAAAGCTTTGAAAATAATGCTAAAGAATGTGGGTTTTATTCCATAGCCAATGGAGCAGGGCACTCGAGGAGGAAACCTGAGCTGACTAGAAGGGAACTGAGTGCCAGTGGTCTCTACGGAGGATAGGGCTAGACAGGGCTGAGCGGAGAGAATGTGAGCTCTGGGGCTGAAGTGCCCAGAGTGCTCTACCGCTTTCTTGGTTAGACACCTGTGCAAGTCACAGAGGTATTCTGAATCCTAGTTAAATTATTAAGCATCTACTGGGTCAGGATTCTTCCAAACCTTACTTTAGGTAAGAATCAATAAAGCAGCATGTGAAAAGTGTATAAGCACAACCCGCCTGTGGCTTCTGGTTCAGGACATCTGAGGGGCCCAGGTTATCTGTCTTTTTAACAAGAACACTAGTAAATCCGATGAAGTCAGCCCCTGTTCTAGGAACACTTGCACTAACACAGAGTACTGTGTATTTCTGCAAATAGAACAGGTGGCCATCTATGTTATAGGTGAACAAACGAAGGTCCAGAAAGAATAAGTAACTGGCTGAAGAGCACACAGAGAGTCAGTTACAGACCACTGGGATCTGGATCTTCGCACTCCCCCAGCAGCACTCTGCTGCGACTCCCATCAGGTGTGTGTCTGTATTTTACCATTACTGTCTCTGGCCCACAGTCTGAGCAGTCCATCAAGGATTATGACTAAGGGGACAGCCACTCTGTCCTTCTGCCCTCCTCCCTAGCTTGGCCAATAAAGTACAACTTCTGGTCTCTGGGCAGCTGCGGTAGCCTTTTCCTCTCCCCTCCCCTCATTCCTCTTCACAAGGGAGAGCTACTCATCTCTGGTGATTTGGAGAAGAAAATGAACAAGGACAGACTGACTCTTTGTTCTCTCTTTGGGGGCCAGCTTGTCCAAGCATGGATTTGTTCTCACCTCCAGTTCTCCAGGACGTAAGTTCCCTACCTCTGCTGGGGAAGCCTGTGGCTTGCTGATGGGTTCATTTTGGGGAAGTCAAAGAAGTCCAAATTCATGTCATGGTTCAAGCCACATTCTCCAATCCAGCCTCATTAATAAATAAACTGATACTCTGCTCTCCATCTGTCTGACTTCTTCTCTAGCGCTGGACTGATTCTTGACTGGAGAGGCATGAAAATTATCAGTCTTAAAACACCAACCATAACCAAACTTGAACGTTTGTCAAGTACATACTTTTAAATACTGATTTTAAATATATGTGTTTTTTTTAAAGGTTAAATTGCAATGTTGGGTTAATCCCAACTTAAAAATACGGTGTATTCACTGCCTTTGACTCTGCAAATTCTACTTCTAACAATTTATTCCAAGGAAATAGAAACTGTGCGGAGATTTAGTTATAAAATATGCATTTCATCACAACGTTGCCTAAGACAGGGAAAAATGTCTTCAACAAAAGACTGATTACATAAGTTAGACAATCATTAAAAATGATGTTACAAAAGTGTGAAAGAGATATCCACTGTATCTTGGTGGGAAAAAAATCAAGTTATGTAATGGTGTATCGTGTTCCCATTGCTATGAATGTATAAAATATATACTTATGTATATTTCTGTATGTGCATAGAAAGAGGCCTAAAAGGCTACATAGCTAGTTTTAGGAGTGATCATCTCTGACAGTTATTCCTCTTGCTTATCTGAGGTTTCTAATTTCTCTAGTGACCATGTATTACTTTTTTAAATAAAAGTATTCTTTTTATTTTCACAAAAAATAGTTAAGCATTACTGAGATTTCTAACAAAATCATCAAAATAATGACTACTTTTCTGTTTTACATTTTAATCAATATTATGATTCATTTAGTGTTTTATGTTCTGAATGGCAAATGTGGTTATTTTTAATGAAAATAAACACATCTTTATATATTAAGGAAGGGCACTAACTCTACAGCTTATTAAACTAAGGCAGGTTACTGCTGGCCCTGGGGATGGCCTCTTATCTCTAACATGGGGACTATAAAACTCACCCACAGTTTTCAGTTAGGATTAAATTAAGGAACAGTATCTAGCTCGAAGTAGTAGTTTCTTAAAAAAAAAAAAAAAAGGTAGTTGTTTTCCCTTTCAAAAAAACAAAATCTTGAGTTTTAATGCATACACACAAATGAGCAAAAACCAATTCAAGCTATGTTTGGGAGACTTAATTCTTTTCCCAACCCTGCCAGCTAGCTAACTGGCTAGCTCAATTTGCAGTAAACAGTAAACAATTTTTTACTTCAGTACTTTTGGGTTTATTCAAGACTTTTAAAAAAATCTAAGTGTTGGAGTCAAAGACAAAGTCTAACACACTTGAGATAAGACCACAGTACCTTTTTCTGGATCCAAGTCGTCTGAACCAGTGCACCAAGATGATACGTGCTCATAATTATTATGAGATATATACATACTTTTAAAATGGAAGAACTCTTTGCCAAGAAAGCTGACTCCATATTGAAATATATTTAACATTCACTGGGTTTTATTGAGAGAAAAAGTGAAGTCTTGAAAGGATGGAAGCTGGAATTTTCCACAACGCTAGAAAACCACTGATTTCTCCTTGCTGCTGGGCCAACATACCCCTTGGACCTGATCCTTGTAGGTGCCAGAAAAGCTGGAAAGATTAAAGTTAGAAGAAAATTCAAAGGGGGCAAAAATAACTTGCCTGTCATCCTCTACGTTCACATGGCTCTTGGAGCTCCTGTCTATATAATTTTTGCAGCGGAGAGAAGAGGCTCGGCTCCTAAAGGATTAAGGAGAAAAGTCTCCTAACCAAAAAAATATTCTTACCTCCAGCCAAGGAGTTAAGAGTCATCTGGCAATTTCATATCAAGTATTAGAAGGACATGAGAATTTTCGCGAATATGAGATTTAGAAATCTGTTCCTTCACACATCTCATTCCCTATGGTGCTAAGGAGAAAAATCAGGTCTCTCCTAAGATGATTGGAAAGAGAAAAAGGAGCTCGAGAGAAGAAAGCCACCTCTGTAAAGGACGTAATGACAATCCCCAAACTAATTTGTGAAAGTACTTTCTAAAGGTGAACGTAAGGCCTTCACACAGCGTCCAAATTCCAGGTCAGCATGATGGCACAGTAAAACCCAAAACCTTCTTCCCTTTCTCAGTAGTTCCCTGGGTACAGCCAAACACCCCTTGTGGCTACACAATTCCCACCAGGTGGGGGCTGCGCACTGGCTCACACCATCCGACACTTGTGCTTTGCTCCCTAAGCTAGAAAACGGAATACTTTTACGGGCTTCGTGCCATCTGAATTTCACATCCACCACGTAAAGTATGCAAGTGAGATATTAATAGGCTATCTTATAAATGAGGAAACAAAGGCTGATGGAATTTAAATACCTCCCCACAGCTTTGAGGAAGAATGATGGACTTAGGGACTAGCCCCCAGGTCTCTGACATCTCACTCAGTACTGCTGTTCTCCACAGGCTCCCCATCACAGGGGACTGCCTACTCCACCTACCCAGGACTCAAACATGCTCTCAACACTGTGGAAGGACACAATTTATAGTACACATTGGCCTAGAAAAGTCAGCACTGATATTGCCACATCTACTTAGAAAGAACACAAAGAATTTTTTAATATCTGAAAATATCTCATGTTACTAAAAAAAAAAATGTCCTTTCTATCTGGAAAAGAATAAAAATAAACTGAAAAGCATTAACCATATGATACTAAAACATAATAGAAAGTGGTTTTCTTTTTATTACTATTATATTTGCATCGCAAGCACCCTTTGGAAGAAAGTGTTTCTATCACCTCCTTTTCTTCAGTCAGGTTTCTAGGACTAAGAAAGAAAGTACTTCTTATAACCAGTCCTCGTATGAGGGTCCAGTCCCATTCTTTTTTCATTATTGCAGCGAGCTCCTGGCTGACTGTTTTTACCTGTTATTTGGAAACGTAACAGTCTGTAAGGAGCAACTTTGACTTTCTCATTAAAGACTCTAGTCTAATGTTCTCTCTTTTCACTGATGCAACAAATCAGAGAAAAAGTAAAATAATAAAATATTAAAGATTATTTAGCAGACACTGTCAGATTTTGCTTTTCACATAGCATTTGGTTTGATAAAGAGAGATCACTTGGAAATACCCAAAAAACATACATGAAAAATTTCTAGTACATTTTTTACTCAGCAAATCTACTGAAGTGTCTGTTCTGTGCTAGGTTGAATGGAACTGTCTCAAAATTCATCAATAACCCCTGATCAATTGACCAGATGATCAACTATCATCAACAGTTGATAGGTTTTACTGTAAAATTTTTCAGGATTGAAAAAAAAAAGGACTTATAAAAATATCTTAGTTGTCAGCATTAAAAAATTTGTTTTGGCGGGCACCTGGGTGGCTCAGTCGGTTAAGCATCTGACTCTTGTTCTCAGCTCAGGTCTTGATCTCAGAGTCTTGAGTTCAAGCCCTGCATAGCGTGGAGCCCACTTAAAAAAATTTTTTTTTGTTTTGTTTTGGTAACTGTTTCATTCAAAAGTTGACAATAATAAAGGAAAATTAAAGCTACACCAGAGCCACTCTTCTTTTTATATTACAGAGACTTCCCTTTATCTAACCCTCATACAACCTTTCTCTATGTAAAGAAGCAATAGGCCTCTTTCTTAAAGTGAACATAACATCAACAATGAATTACTGTGATGAAGATCAAAACTTGATTCTGAAAAACTATCAAGTTGCACACGGAATTACTTGTGGGCATAACTAGAAACGATGGTCAGCAATCAAACTTTTTTAGAGTCTACTTGCCCCTAGTTAGCTACAAAAATAAAAGACATTTCTAGGCTCTCTGTGATGCAACATCTCTTCCAGTCATATTTCTCCTACAGATGGGAAAAATGGACAGGTAAGCAAAATTCTTGTTTGCTCTGTAATGCCCTTGCAATGTTCCCCACGCAAATCCTCA
This sequence comes from Ursus maritimus, assembly GCF_017311325.1. Lineage (NCBI taxonomy): Eukaryota > Metazoa > Chordata > Mammalia > Carnivora > Ursidae > Ursus > Ursus maritimus. Next base: position 4,026,400 of record NW_024423453.1, read on the forward strand.
GTGAGCTTTATGACTGATCTATATACAGCAAGCAGCTAATTTCAGCAGGTTTACAATCTAGCTGGAGTGGGTATTGTGTGTAAATGTGTCATTTCACAGAGACTTTAAAATCCCCTGAACATCCTGTTAAATACTCGGCTAGATTGTCTACATTATCGGATCTCTGGAATTAGCAATCCCTATTTCCTATTCATCTCTACTCAACTCCCCACTCTCCCCTTCAGTGTATTTTAATACCTCTACTTGTCTATCCCTACATCCCACTCAACCTTTGTGGTTGGTCTCTAGGTCATTTTCTGGCTTTGCATCTCCAAATTTGATAAAGATTGAATCATCTATGTGCCTAAAATGACTTAAGGGCTTGTAGCAAAGTCTACAGGTCTTATACTGTGACTTCATAAGGTCATAATTAATATTGAAAAAGTAATCATGATTGAGGTGCCTGGGTGGCTCCGTCGCTAAGTGTCTGCCTTTGGCTCAGGTCTTGATCCCAGGGTCCTGGGATGGAGCCCCGCCCGCTTCAGGCTCCCCGCTTAGCGGGAAGCCTGCCTCTCCCTTTCTTATTCCCCCTGCTTGTGTTCCCTCTCTGTCAAATAAATAAATAAAATCTTTTTTTAAAAAATTAAGAAAAAAAGAAAAAGAAAAAGTAATCATGATCTCAAATATATTTTTTAAATTATTTAAACAAAGTCCAATGGCTGCCTTTTCCAAATGAGTAAGGACATGTCAGGACGGTACAAAGCAGTACAAGTTTCTTGATTACTACAGTATTAGCTTTCTATAGACTCTCTTGGTTTGGCATAATCACTTAAGTAATCATTTTATTTTATTTAAGTAGCCGGGGGCTTGAACTCACGACTCTGAGATCAAGACCTGAGCTAAGATCAAAAGTAGGTTGCTTAATCGACTAAGCCACCCAGGTGCCCCTTAAGTAATAATTTTAAAGATACACAAGTTTTAAATGAATTTCTTCTTTTTAAAAATCTTGACTCCCATAACAGCAGCACCTATATAATGCTGAGCTCTACTTTTGCCTGGTAATAAAACATGCGGTTTTCTGCTAACCTATGGAGGAGTGCTGGCTTATTTTCTCTTTAAATTCTCAGTCTATCTTGAAATCAAAGGGAAACCAGTTTTATAAAATTCCAATCATGTCTATAATACATAAATGAGGAACAAAGGAGTCAGACAGGAACCGAATGATCTGACTGACTACAGAAATGTCAGTCACATTAACCAAAAATGGTTCTGCTTAAAGAACTAACAAGATTAGTTAAAAACAGATACAACAACAAAACAAGACTCAAAAGCTGGAAATTTTTCTCAATTGATATTACGAAAGAATACATGTGAGGCTACAAGATCAAGTCCAGATGAACCCATTTGTGAGGTCCTATCTCTGTCCTGTTAAATCACAGGAGTCTTTGACCACAACAGAAACTGGATCAAAATACTGGGGTTGATGAGAGCAAGTACCAGACCTGTATGGGAGCAGGGGGAGGGTACTTCAAAGAGTAAGATTTTCTGCAGATCGGCTCAATGGTCTTGTTTTTGTGAAACTGGGTTATGCTCATGTTTTTATGAACGAACAAGAAATTTCTAGAGTCATTTCAGGGGCGCCTGGGTGGCACAGCGGTTAAGCGTCTGCCTTTGGCTCAGGGCGTGATCCCGGCATTATGGGATCGAGCCCCACATCAGGCTCTTCCGCTATGAGCCTGCTTCTTCCTCTCCCACTCCCCCTGCTTGTGTTCCCTCTCTTGCTGGCTGTCTCTATCTCTGTCAAATAAATAAATAAATAAAATCTTTAAAAAAAAAAAAAAAGAAATTTCTAGAGTCATTTCAAAAAGAACATAGCTGAATAAGGATCATACTTTGGCCGCACAAGTCATGCAAGGTCAGTGTTAGCTCCTGAAAGGTCCTATGTAGGTAGTATGGCTCCCCGGGACACGTGAGTAAGCAAACCGTTTGGTCATGAGATACCTGAGATATATGAAGTTGGGGGAGAAGGGGTGGCAACAGCTTCCAATTATTCTGACTGAGATCCTTCCCAACTTTATAGCAGCACAATTAAAAATGAATCAAACAGAGAGTTTGAGGGCCCTGAGGAATTTCCCCACACCTTCTCCTGATATCCACATTCAAATTTGAGATGAAACGTACCTTCTAAAATTTAGGTTCTCCCACACTTGGGGTAAAGAGGAAATTTTAATATACTTAGCTTCAGGAAGTATGCAACTTAGACTAGAAAATTTAAAATAATTTATCACTAAGTCAAATTAAGTACCTTCTTGTAGAAAGGTGAACACACTCCATCTTAAAAATCTTGCTCAAAATATAAGCCATAGTCTCCCTCTATTCTTGAATTATTATTTCTGTATTTTCAAAGCTATGCAGCGGTGTGATGGTCACTGGTATAGAAATAAGCTTACTGATAAGCGCAAGCATACTTAGTTCCTAATGCGAGATGTGACAATGGCAAATATCAAATTTAAGCTGTCTGTAAGCGAATACAAACACGGGGGTAGATTAAGACGAAGTTATAATAGGTATAATTCTGTTCATCAGAAATCAAAATGATGATCCCTTAAGGTAAAAACCATACAGTAGAAATGAGATGCTCAAAATAATGAAAAAAGATCCCTTGAAACATCTAAATAGCAATGTCTACTAAAAATAAGGAAAAAAGGGAAGATGAAATACAAGCGTCTTCCTTTCCCACCTAAAAAGCCATCCTGAGAAAGAGCACAAAGCAGCAAACACGATGAAGTCAGCAGCACCATGCTGACCAGGTGTCACTGCGGTCGCCGTGACCCAGCTGCAACGTTTGCTGTAGCTTCCTGCACCAAGTCTGCTGCTTTGCCCTCCCCGAGCATCTGAAGAGAAATGAGAGGTTTCTGTTCAGAGGTGTTAAAAACTTGGGTTGCCTAAAGGACAGATGTAAGTTTGACACCCAAGATTAACGACCACAGCGTATTAGGCCAGTGGGCACTTTCACTATGTTGAAGCCAGACAAACTCACGGCTCACGCGGTATTCAGGCACCCAAGTGCCAGGACCCAATGGTGGTAACAAACTATTTTTTTCTTTTAATACTTTACCATTGGCCGACAGGGACTGCCACAAATAAGATTCACAGAAAGAAAGGCTTGGGAGGATGCTTTTAATAAACTCTCTAGGGTCCTTGCTCTGAAATATTTAACAAGCTTCGGCATCTTCTTACTCCAACTCAAGCCAAGCTTCACTGTGCTTTAGGAACCGACACCAAATGTGTTATTATTACAGGAGCTTTCTTGTTAGGCCTGATTTATCTGAGCTAAGAATTCTTATTTAAAATTCTGTGAGACACTCATTCATAAGATTTCCGGCATAAACACACCTCTAAGAATTCCAGTTCTGAAGGATGTAATTAGCCAATTAAAATTTCCCTTCAGAAGGAAAAAAGCTGGATTGGCAAAGGTGGTTCGGTTCTCTTGAGTAGATAACAGGTAATAGGTAAGAGCTGTGCAAGCACACGTCAGGGTTTGTTTTAAAGCAGAGCAAAACCATGTAGAATTGTTAAAATGAGCTACCAAAAGAAACATTTCCGTGCATGCCGACTGGCCCGAGCTGCAGGTTGCTGAATTTATATGCAGTTATGTGCAAACGGAAGATTCTCTGTGAGGAAGGGGAGGTCAGGGCCCTCCCCCACCCCCAGGTGTTTTTCTAGTTCTAACACCTGCGGGCAACAGATGCAGTAAACAAGCAGTTGTCTGTAATGCAAATTCAAGTAACAAGGCTTCCTCGGGGCTGCTCCCACCTTAAGCTCAAACACAAATGGTCACCCTGCTCCTGACACCTTAGCCGAAAACTTATCACTGGGGATGTCAGTTACACAAACACTAAGTCCTGCTAAGGACAGAGTTAAAGAGCAAGAAGGCACAAGCATGGTTAGGGGTGAAAAGAGAGGCTGCCTTCCGGTTAAAGTGTTTTGGATCTCAGACACATTAAAGACAGCTGTTGGGTATTAAAAACCAAAGACTGAAACTTACTTCAGTCGGACCCTTAAAAAGAAAAATGGACATAGCCTTGTAGTTAAAAACTGAAAAGCTTCTGTAATTGTGCAAACTGCAAAATATCGCAAGAAATATGTCTAAAATAAATACATCCTAAAATGTAACAGAATAAACCAAAGCAGCAGATAACAGGGTAAGGTAACTGTTTCCTGACCACACCCCTTTCCTCCACTCTACACCCACTAACATTTATTCCGTGGCCACAAATCTTTCCTAAACAATGAGTGACTGTTCAATGCACTGACCTCAAAATTTTAATATATGTACTAACAATAAATACCTTCTATTCTATCAAAATTTCAAAATGATTAGTATGGGGGGAGTGGCTGGAGAGACAGAAATGCTGATTTAAAGAAGAGATGCTTAATTTTCAAGATGCTTAGGGATAATATATGAATACCAGCAGATTTTTATTACATTGACTTAATAAATTATTGTTTTGAAAGGAGAAGTGGCTGAACTAAGGAATAAATCCCACAAATACTTATTAAGCATTAACTGTGTTTACAGCTGAAAAGTGTTTAAGATCGTTTTAGGGGTTATTTTCTATTGTTACCAAGTCAGAGACTATAATTTAGATTTGTTAGAAAGATTATTTGTTGTTCTCAAAAGGCTTTCAACAGAAATCTTCAATTATTCCTTATCTAAAACAGATTCTCCTCCTCACCATTAAAAAAAACCCCAACAAAACAGCCCAACTATAAAAGAAGTATCTGAGATGTTTGCATATTTAGTTCAAAAAATATAAAAATTACAAATTTTAAAACTCAGAAGCATTTATTTGGGAGTAGTCCCTAAATATTAAACTGTATTTGCTTTGATTAGTTAATCACTTTTTAGGCAGGAGATTCCTATGTACCACACGGACATCTCTATCATTAAATATCTGAAAAGCTTTTTAAAATAAAATGTGAAAAGGCTATTCTCTATAACAACCATCATAAGACCTCCAAGATCACCATTTTAACTGCTACATGAAAATCAGAAATATCTCATTCCCTACTTGAAAGTTCAAATATCTTTTTGAAATTTATGGAAAAATACTTACAGGAACTTCTAAATCACAGTGCCCACATAAAGTGGTTATATTTCCTAAACCTATCATTCTAACAACTGAAGACTACAAATAATCACACAAATACTCTTCTTCATAATCAATTCCTCTCTGCTACTTTGGTGAATCTGTTAGATTCAGATTCTGTTCACTGAGGTATTAACGACAGTATTTTCCCCAGGTGTCCATGACTGATTTTTTTTTCCCCCACTTAGTGGAAGCACTGGGCTAACACGTCAAAGACCATAGGTTCCATCTTCACAACCCTGGATTTGTCTCCCTAAAGGGTCAGTCAGACTGAAACCCTAATTCCCAAGACCCTGCATACATACATGTTCTTCATTGGGGGTGAGGTGGTAGAGGGAGAAAAAGGCTGAAATAGGGGAATAACTGATGGATTGGGGAAAATCCATCACTGCCGCAGTAGGGACGACTGTCAGGGAGAACTCCATCAGCAGCACATTTCACATTCACATACCACGTAAGTTACCTTTTAGACGTTTTCTTACTATATAAATGACATTTCCATTTCCCAACAAAAGAGAAATATCATCAAATAATATATCTGAAATTTTTCACAGTGCTAAACATTTGAATGATGGCGTTATGTTGCCACTGCATTTTTAGAACTTCAAAAGTTAACTGAGCCATGAGATAAAAAGAACAATTTTCATTAGGGCTATCTTGAAGTGATATTTCCTCAACAATTGACAATAAAGTAAAAATAACTCATCCCCAACACCCCCCAACTGATTTTTTAAAAAAGATTTATTTATTTGAGAGAGAGAGCCAGAGAGAGAAAGCAGGGCAGAGGGAGAGGGAGAGTCCCAAGCAGATTCTGGACGAAGCACAGAGCCTGACGAAGGGCTCCATCTCATGACCCTGAGGTGAACCAACAGTCAGTCCCTTAACTGACTGAGCTACCCAGGCACTCCCACCCCACGAGCAACTGATTTTTAAAAAACATCAGGTAATACAATAAAACAAGACCCGGTCTTAAAAGCTGAAGTAACATTCTAAATGTTACCCAAATTAGGTAAAGTAGTTCTGATTCTAGATAGCTTGTGGGCAGTGAAAGCTATACAATACTTAGTTAACAAAAATTAAATCAATTTTTTCCTCTCATCAGCATAAACAGCACAATACTCATAAAATCATGAATTTGTTGATTTAACTTTACTTGATTTCATAACTGATGATCTGTTATTTATTAATTTTAACCAATAAGCCAAAAGCTAAATTCCAAGAGTAAGACATCAAAGGTAGCACCCTTTTAAGGCAGCCATTCCTCACAGCAGGTCTTATTTAGTAATGACTGGTTACATATAATGAAAATATTTCCGATGTGTTCTAAAAAACAACTGTTTTGCTACAACAGAAATTAACTTGCACTTCTGAAAATAATTTGCCAACATCAGCGTGTTACTCACTGTTCTTGGGATGGGTGGAGAAAGAGATCCATTTGACATGTATGGGTCATTATTCATATTTGGCATCATTATGTACCCGGAATAACTCGAGTAGGAGGGTCCCTTATTGTAGAGGCCTCCATCTGGATGCTTTCCTGGGAGAACCCAAATAACAAGCAATGATGCACTGAGTGCCTTTTTATATCACTGCATTTTCCATCTGAAAATCTAAGTTCTATGACAAATCAGACCTTACATAAAAGATTTGTTTACAAAATACTGTAACTGAATTATTATGCTCTATTTTGGATTGACAGTATTTATTCTCTTAAATGGCTTAGCAGTGAAACAGATGTTTCAAAAACATGTGGTTCAATTTACTTCCACTACTGAGTGGTGTTTTTACAAAAATAAGTGTTATTCATCTAACTTAATTTGTTCAAAACTAACAAACCGGACCAAGAAATACAGACACATGAAAGAACACACACAAACCTAATGTTATATTATAAACATATTAGGCCATCTAGCTATACACACACTCATAAATATTTACACACCTGAAGTTATGCTCCACCTTATCAGCAAACTCAAAAATTCTACCTGTGCTTCTAGATTTCTGGAAAATTTCTAGATTTTACCGAGGGAAAGAGTTGTATCTAGTATATATGGGCAACTACCACATTTATGAAGAATTAACGGCAGGAGACTTAATTTTACATACTACCCCATTCCGCCAAAGAAATGTGCGTGTTTAATATACACCTTTCTTCTCTTTAACCTGTATAACTACTTCGTAGCTCAGAAGGAAGTCTGATATTATAGTCCTTTTCCCTTCTCCTCCTGGCTGACATATTGTAGGTATGTATGAATACTTCATTCTGGTCAAGCCAATTGTGAGTAAAGGAGAGCAGAAATGCAGAGGATTCGACAAGAAAACCCTACAGATTATTTGATTATTTTAAAGTCACAGGGAGTTCTACTTAAATCTACACAATATATGCAATTTTTAAAGTTTTGAGCAAGAATTAGAAATGGGGAGAAAGTCTATCATTTTCCATCTGTAAAGTTCCTAATTTTAAGAATAAAGTTTTATATTTTTACAAATTAGATTCTGATTTACTGAGTCATACTTAGTCTGTGCACTCACTGCCTGCCTTCTCACTGCAGTCAGAAACAGGAACTTTACAAATGAAAATCCATTTGAAACTATTCTTGTTGGAAAATAAACTGGTGTAGACTGTCACTCTGTAACAATGCAGAGAAAAATACTAAAGGTCTAAGCCAGTTAGAACTTGGGCTAAAATAAGGCAACGAGGAAAACTTATTATAGACATTTCCTCTTCCACATAGAATCTGGAAGCCAACTAAAATCCAAAGGCCCCTAACACATTCAAAGACAGTTTTTAAATTATGTAAATATACAAGAGAAATAGGCAGTAAGTTTCCTGAGTTTTCTTTCCCATCTTGTTAAAGTAGTTGACACGGTCTTATCACATCTGATCCCCGTTTCTTGGACTCAAAAATCACAAATATACCTATATTCATAAACTGTACATATGAAGTGATAAACTTGGGAGAAATAGAATTAATGTCTTACCGTCATCAGGGTGTTCTCTGGCCTTGTCGTGGTAGGACTCCTGGGAGGTTTGTGCTTGTCTGGCCACCTAACAGCAAGAATCCCCATCCCCGAAAGAAAGAAAATCAACTTTGAGTTTGTGATTAAGTGTATGTCCACTGGTAATTCAAAGGACGAGGACTGGGTGCAACGCAGTCTACCTATTTTATTAATCTAAGAGGGGTAGGCTAGGGTTGAGAACCTGGAAATCTTTTGCTTTTTCTTTTCAACATGTACTTTTGAGGGATTCTTACGTACCCAGGACTAGACAGCATAAATAACAACAAAAACAATAACAGTATAGTAAATTTGGGAAATATCCACACGCTGTTCTGACTGCTGACCGCTACAATGCAGCAAGGCTACTTGGATACCTAATATGATAGGAGTTTGATTTAATGGGGTTTATCATTTTGATAGCTCCTTTAAACCACTGTTCATGGTCAACCAGCGATGATTAGAGTCGGGCAGAAATATCCCTTTGTAACTGTAAGGACATTTTCAATAAAAAACTACATTTTTTAAATTTAGGGGTCTTAAGGAACTGTCCCAAGCCAGTCCCAGCAGGAGCCCCCTCCTTATAACCTACCATGGCTGGCTGGGCCCAAGCTGACAAAAAAAAAAGTGAACTATTCTGTGGTTAAAGGGAGGAAAATTTGAGAGTTGGGTTATAAACATCTAAAAGGTAGCCAAGCTAATATCAGTTCTGGTAACCACCATCCACCCAGACTCAACCACGTGCAAATCAGTGGTATTACCCATTCACTATCTTCCCTGGTCTGCCCCATGCCCACTTACCACCTCGGCAAAGATTAACAGAGCCCTAATCCCTAGCTTCTATGCTTCAAGCTGCAGGACCCTTCTTCCCTGAGCAAAAACGGAAAATGTGAAGTGGGTGGCAAATTTATTTACGGAATAACGAAGGACAAGCGAAATGAGCAGAAAGAAAAAGAGGCTGCTCTACAAATGTAAGAGTTTGGCCTCTAAGTGTTTGGATGTTATTTGGTTCCTTGGACATATGTCCCCCAGGTAACCTCCTCCCCCCAATACATATTCACAAACCTTTTAAGTGGGTTTGGGTGAACCCTAGCCCCCCCACCCCGGTCCCCTTCAAATTGGCACGTTGGGATGAAAGATTCCAGGATAACAAACACCCGTGCGTTCTCCTTAGAACCCAGGCCCCCAGCCTTCCAAATGTGTACTCACCCCTGCCATTGGTATAAAGAAGGTAACTCTGAAGTGTTCTTAAACATGTTGTTTAAAACCCAAAATGTCCCCGCCCCCAAAACCACACGCTTTCTTTTTGGGGGCAGAAGGATGCCATTTAAGGGAAAAGGGTATACCCTCTAAGTTTCTTTGGAGGGAAAAAGCGTTGGTGAAATCATTTGAGTGTCAGGACTTTTCTACCGGATTTCCTCCAAAGCGTTTCCCAGTTGTTAAAGGAGGGTGGCCAGTGGAGTGTCGGGTATCAGGGTCCATCCGCCCACCTCCCCCCCTTTCTGAAACTCTCCACCGCCTGAAATAGCCCTTCCGCGCGGTCCTGCAGGCAGCTTTCTCTCGCCGGCACGCACGTGTCTCTATTTACTCTACTTGGGTTACCTGCGCTATCGCCCGCAGCCGGCCAGGAGATCAGATAAAGCGCTTTCCACCCTCCCCTGAGTGGGTGCCCTGGCTTCCGCCACACCTCGACTCTGACCCTCCTTTCTTCTACAAAGATTTAAGGCCTGATCCCAGCCCAAACTTACCCCAAATATAAGCGCTTTTTTACTTTAAGCGGCCGGGGTTGGAGAAAACTAGCGTTGCCGGCGGGACCCGGAGGGCACCCCCCTCCCTCGAGGGGGGGTGGCTCGGCGCCCGCCCAGCCTGTCCCCAGCCCACGCCCGCCTCCCCTTCCTCTCAGCCAGCCGCCCTGCTGCTCTCTACCTAAGCCTTTGGTGGTTTAACGCACTTTTGCAGAGACATCTACCGAGAGAGAGAGCGGGTGCACTTTGTTTTCCGTTCCACGGAAGAACTTCTCAGTGTTGTTCAAACATCCTGGCTTTAATGCGTCGCGCCCTCTCAACCCCACTAAAAAGTCCGCAGGCGAAACGTTATGGGTTAAGGGCAGCTTCTACTCACAAACCAACAATTTAGTCATCGAACCTCAGAACTGATCCACTTGGAATAACCTTCCCTGCACACTCCACCTCCCACCGACACCAACACACAAACACACACACGCAGGCACACACTCAGGAAGAATGTTGACCGGGGGCCCATCCAACTCCCCAAGCAACCGAGGGACCTGCTCCGGACCCGTCAGTCGAGGCTCCCCGGCGCCTTCCCTCCTTCTCTGCTCTTCCCCGGGACCCGCCACGCCTCTCCGACCTCCGGGCAGCGGCCCGCTCACCTCGTGTCCGTTGCTGGCCGGGATGATTTCAGACTCGTTAACCAATGAAGACTTGATGTCGGCTAAGTCGCCTTCCTCTTCAGGGTGACTGATTTCTGCGAAGATTTTCTCCTTCTGAGGATCGCCCTCATCTTTGAAGGGGATCATCTCGTCGGTGGCGCAGAGTTCCGGGTCTCCCCCGCCGCCGCCGGCCCCGGAGAGTTGGGGCATCCCGACCACTGTATAGTCTCCGCTCCGCTGGAGGAGCACCCGAGGCGACAGCAGGAAAGACAGGGGGTCAACGATAGAGGGAGGAGGAAAAGGAGAACTGGAAGGATGCGTGAGGGAGAAGAGCAGGCGGAAACCGGGCTGGCGGCCCGCGGCCCGAGCTGCTGCGGCGGTGCCCGTGCCCAGGCAGCCGCCCGCGCCTTCCCTCTCCGCGAAGACCGGCGCCGGCGTCCGCCCTCGAGGCCGAAGGGCACGGGGCTGCTAAGGCCGCCGCAGCCGGCGCCTCTGGGGGCGTCTGAGCTGCGTGGCGCGTGCTAGGCTAGGCTGCCCCGGCGGCCACCCCACGCCTCCAGCGTCTCCAGGGTCTGCGCGCGGAGGACGCCGGTTCCGGAGGAGGCACGACTCTCCCAAGTGCAGAGGAGGGTCCGTCGGCGCGTCTCTACGCAAACCTCTCCACCCTAGCTTCCCCGATGGCCGATTTGGGAGTTTGTTTTCCGAGAAAGGAGGCAAGCTGGGCAAAAGGGCTCCGTTTGCCCCAGCAGAGAAGGTGCAAGGAGAATCAGAAAATAACGAAATGTCCACTTCCTGGAGGGTAAAAAAAAAAAAATTAAAGAGCCACCCGGGTTGAGATGTCCGTTTTAGAGCTTCTTATTTCCTTCCCTTTCGCTTCAGTTTTCCTTCTCCAGGCGCGTTTAATCTGCTGGAGGAGGAGAAGGTGGGGGAGGAGGAGGAGGGAAGAGAAAGAGAAGTTTGCCAAGAATAAAGTTTGTGCCGGCGAGCGCTGGGAGTCGGCAGTGGAGGGTACGGCGGGGTCTCGGGGAGTCACAGCAGGGGCCTCGGACCCAAATGCTTCTGCGGGGAGCTCTAGCCGACACACACACAGCCCGACCCCTCTTTGTTCCCGGCTCGAGTTTCTCAGCCTGGCGCTCTTGCTCGCCGCTCTCCACGCCTCCGCCGAGCCGTTCTGTCAAAGCAAAGAGCTGCACCCTTCGGGTTCGCCTGGCCGAGGGGAGGGGGTGGTGCCCCGAGCTTGGCCGCGTTCGAGGCTCCGGGCGCGCCCCGGCTCCTCGGACCTTGAATGCTCAGCCCAGGTCCCTCCTCCGCACCCTGCCCCGCAGGTGAGCGGCTGCGCCTCCCCACCGCTTCTCCTCCTCCCGCGCCTCGCTGGCGCTGAGAAGCTACCCACTTGCGTCGCTTCTCCTCCCCCTCCCCTCCCCCGCCTCCAGCTCTCCTTGGCCGCCCGCTGGGGGGGGGGGGCGAGAAGGAGGTGGTGATTGAGGACTTTTTTTCTTTTCCCGGAGCCTGTAGGACGGGTCCTAGTTGTGTGTGTGTGTGTGTGTGTGTGTGTGTGTGTGTGTGTGTGTGTGTG
>NW_024423453.1:4038506-4040708 GCF_017311325.1 Ursus maritimus
AGACCGGCGCCGGCGTCCGCCCTCGAGGCCGAAGGGCACGGGGCTGCTAAGGCCGCCGCAGCCGGCGCCTCTGGGGGCGTCTGAGCTGCGTGGCGCGTGCTAGGCTAGGCTGCCCCGGCGGCCACCCCACGCCTCCAGCGTCTCCAGGGTCTGCGCGCGGAGGACGCCGGTTCCGGAGGAGGCACGACTCTCCCAAGTGCAGAGGAGGGTCCGTCGGCGCGTCTCTACGCAAACCTCTCCACCCTAGCTTCCCCGATGGCCGATTTGGGAGTTTGTTTTCCGAGAAAGGAGGCAAGCTGGGCAAAAGGGCTCCGTTTGCCCCAGCAGAGAAGGTGCAAGGAGAATCAGAAAATAACGAAATGTCCACTTCCTGGAGGGTAAAAAAAAAAAAATTAAAGAGCCACCCGGGTTGAGATGTCCGTTTTAGAGCTTCTTATTTCCTTCCCTTTCGCTTCAGTTTTCCTTCTCCAGGCGCGTTTAATCTGCTGGAGGAGGAGAAGGTGGGGGAGGAGGAGGAGGGAAGAGAAAGAGAAGTTTGCCAAGAATAAAGTTTGTGCCGGCGAGCGCTGGGAGTCGGCAGTGGAGGGTACGGCGGGGTCTCGGGGAGTCACAGCAGGGGCCTCGGACCCAAATGCTTCTGCGGGGAGCTCTAGCCGACACACACACAGCCCGACCCCTCTTTGTTCCCGGCTCGAGTTTCTCAGCCTGGCGCTCTTGCTCGCCGCTCTCCACGCCTCCGCCGAGCCGTTCTGTCAAAGCAAAGAGCTGCACCCTTCGGGTTCGCCTGGCCGAGGGGAGGGGGTGGTGCCCCGAGCTTGGCCGCGTTCGAGGCTCCGGGCGCGCCCCGGCTCCTCGGACCTTGAATGCTCAGCCCAGGTCCCTCCTCCGCACCCTGCCCCGCAGGTGAGCGGCTGCGCCTCCCCACCGCTTCTCCTCCTCCCGCGCCTCGCTGGCGCTGAGAAGCTACCCACTTGCGTCGCTTCTCCTCCCCCTCCCCTCCCCCGCCTCCAGCTCTCCTTGGCCGCCCGCTGGGGGGGGGGGGCGAGAAGGAGGTGGTGATTGAGGACTTTTTTTCTTTTCCCGGAGCCTGTAGGACGGGTCCTAGTTGTGTGTGTGTGTGTGTGTGTGTGTGTGTGTGTGTGTGTGTGTGTGTGAGGCTGCCCCGGCGGCCACCCCACGCCTCCAGCGTCTCCAGGGTCTGCGCGAGGACGCCGGTTCCGGAGGAGGCACGACTCTCCCAAGTGCAGAGGAGGGTCCGTCGGCGCGTCTCTACGCAAACCTCTCCACCCTAGCTTCCCGATGGCCGATTTGGGAGTTGTTTTCCGAGAAAGGAGGCAAGCTGGGCAAAGGGCTCCGTTTGCCCCAGCAGAGAAGGTGCAAGGAGAATCAGAAAATAACGAAATGTCCACTTCCTGGAGGGTAAAAAAAAAAATTAAAGAGCCACCCGGGTTGAGATGTCCGTTTTAGAGCTTCTTATTTCCTTCCCTTTCGCTTCAGTTTTCCTTCTCCAGGCGCGTTTAATCTGCTGGAGGAGGAGAAGGTGGGGGAGGAGGAGGGAAGAGAAAGAGAAGTTTGCCAAGAATAAAGTTTGTGCCGGCGAGCGCTGGGAGTCGGCAGTGGAGGGTACGGCGGGGTCTCGGGAGTCACAGCAGGGGCCTCGGACCCAAATGCTTCTGCGGGAGCTCTAGCCGACACACACACAGCCCGACCCTCTTTGTTCCCGGCTCGAGTTTCTCAGCCTGGCGCTCTTGCTCGCCGCTCTCCACGCCTCCGCCGAGCCGTTCTGTCAAAGCAAAGAGCTGCACCCTTCGGGTTCGCCTGGCCGAGGGAGGGGTGGTGCCCCGAGGCTGGCCGCGTTCGAGGCTCCGGCGCGCCCCGGCTCCTCGGACCTTGAATGCTCAGCCCAGGTCCCTCCTCCGCACCCTGCCCCGCAGGTGAGCGGCTGCGCCTCCCCACCGCTTCTCCTCCTCCCGCGCCTCGCTGGCGCTGAGAAGCTACCCACTTGCGTCGCTTCTCCTCCCCCTCCCTCCCCGCCTCCAGCTCTCCTTGGCCCGCCCGCGCGGGGGGAGGGGTGGTGATTGAGGACTTTTTTTCTTTTCCCGGAGCCTGTAGGACGGGTCCTAGTTGTTGTGTGTGTGTGTGTGTGTGTGTGTGTGTGTGTGTGTGTGTGTGTGTGTGTGTGCGCGCGCGCGCTGCCTAAGA
>NW_024423453.1:4040718-4044982 GCF_017311325.1 Ursus maritimus
TGTGTGTGTGTGTGTGTGTGTGTGTGTGTGTGTGTGTGTGTGTGTGTGCGCGCGCGCGCGCGCGCGCGCCTAGAGGAAAGGATCAAGCAACTCGCTGAGAGAAGGAAGGACCGGGCGCTTCCTGTAACCCACGGAGAAGCACCCTTTGCCCGCGTGAAATTGACAAGAAACTGCCGGAATGGTTTAACTTCATCATCTAAGTATCTCTTCTCTTGTACCCCCCACAACTTCCTCTGCCAGTCTCTCCCGCCCCCCCCTTCCCGCCTCCCTCTCTCTCTCCCTCCCTTCCTCCCTCCCTTTGGCTGGGCAACGAAGATGAAAGAGAAGCCGCTGCAGCTGTGATCGACACCACATTGATAGATGCTCTGACAGAGCGGATGAGGCGGGAATTGGGGACAGAGAGAAGGAAAAGGGGAAAATATAACAGATTGCTCAACTAAGAAAACGGAAACAAGAAGGACAAGGAAAAGAGTTGTGGCTTCCCTAAAATATAATGTCAAAGGACAAGGGAGCACATGCTAGCAAAAATTAAATCTCCAGTCTTACCGAGAAAAATAGGACAAAGAAGAAAAAACTGAAGACTGGGTCTTAATTACCGCCTTTTTAAACAAGATCTCTTTCTGTACATCCTCACCATGGAATGTACAGAGAAAGTTGCTCTAGGTCTCTCGTGGATTTTAGGAGATATACGCCACGATGTATGGGAACCTCATTGAGAATGAAAAATCAACCCAAGGAGGGAGAGAGAAGAAGGCAAAAAGACCCAGGAGAGGGATGCCAGTAGAGGGAGGGAGGACCGGGCAGTCTCTGGCACCTCGGACTGTGCACTCAAAGGGACCCTTGAAGATGCAAATCCGAAACCAACCTCAAAAATTCCCCAGCCTCCACCATCTCTTTGATGCATTTTGTACAAGGACAGGACTTTTAAGGAGATGCTTTGTGAAAGTTACAGTATAAGCGAAGCTGAAGTTTGAAAACACATTACATTTTGTTCCTTGGCTCTCAAACCCCCTCAGTTAAAAATCCAGGCAAAATTATTATACCTAATACACTAGCCATCTGTAAAACCTCAGAACAGTAAACAAGAGGCAGGAAAAATGTGTCTCCATCTACCTTAAATTGAAAATAAGGAAAACTCTACAGAATCAGACTTTAGCTCTATTTTATAGGAATAGTCATGCAAAGATCCCTCTTTTCCTAGGGAAAAAATTGCATGCTGCTGGGCATTATATAAGTAAAGACCTTAACAGTGCTCCAAATGAGCACTTAAAACTTTGGCTAGGGTTGGGAAATTTACTAAAAAGCAATTAAAAAACTATCAAAGAGTTCAGTTGGTCACATACAGCATGGTCAGTTGTCACACATATTCAATCTGGGAGATTGGAGCAAAATTAAGGATATAGTGATGGAAGCCAGGAAGAGTAAAACATTACTTTTTAAATAGCCGACAGCAAAGCCTTAGAGAAGAAAAACAAAAAGAATATTCTGCTACAATGTATCTATAAGACAATACTAAAAAGATTGGAAAGAAACCAATTTTTTTTTTATTGGTGGCAGGAGTCAACTTCCCCTGAAGTTATGCAATGTGAGTGTAAAGTACTAGCGATGTGAGCATATAGCTATGTTAGACATTAATACCCTCTGTTCTAAAAGAAATATGGGAAAGCAAAGTCAAAAGTCCTCCCATAAATGTGCCAGTTTGGCTGATAGGAAAAGAACTGGGAAATGCAGTTTCACCAAAGTAGAGTAAAGGTTCCTTTTCATCAAAATGTTGGGGGGGGGAATGGGGGGGGCACACAGAACTGCCAGAGAATATTTTCTGGAAGCCAAAAAGAGATTAAATGGCAACTCCTACATCTCCCTGTTTAAGTGTTACAACTAATTCGAATCCCATTTTCTCCTTCATGTTAATTATCTGGACTCCCGGAGTCTTTTGGAGCTCAGCTCCAGGTGTCCTGGAGATTAGGAGCTGGAGAAGATGGGAATTTGGGGAGTAATAACTAGTAGGAACTGTTCACTAGAAGGGCCGAGGGTAGGTGGCTATGTTTGGTATTTTTCGGTACCCTCTCCTGTGGAAACACTGTTTCTAACGAAATCACCAGCGCTTTGCTCTGTTTCTGTGTCCTCCTCGTGGCTTGCGGGTGTTGACTGATTATCCTCAGCATTGTTGCAAATCTTAAGATGGGCTGAACTTAAAGGGGGCTTTACGAGGCGAGAAAACATTCACCCAAGTTTATTTAGAGCTTTGTCTGGGAAGGAGGTTGACATTTCCACGTGAAGTCTGTCTTTACCGGGGTGGGGAGGGAGAGCGGGGAGGGTGCTTGGGAAGCGGGGGCACTCGGGAGGGGTGAAGTAACCCTGGGAAGACGTTCCTTCTTTGACAGGTTCGGCGATGTTCCAGGCAAAGGCATCTCTGTCGCCGGGAGGTCTTTTCGAAATCGTGTGGGGGCTGCTATTACATATGCAGCCGCCTCTTTGGGTGCACAGTCCGGGATGTGGTGGGTGCGGCGCGGGAGAAACGCCGCCGCCCGCCGCCCGCCGCCCCCTTCCCTCGGATGTTGAGGCGGGTTGTTCGTGTGAACTCGAGCGAACGACTGGAGGTTGGCTGTTGCAGGTTCACTCCTTCAGGATGTGGGTTTCAGGGGGCGTTTTGATGTGATTTAATTCCGACCGTGAAACAATTGCTAGGGGCTGGCTGGATTGCTGTTGGTTTTTCCCCTCTTGGTGGCTTTGGTTGGTTTGGGTTTAGTTTGGGAGCGAACAGTGACTTGTTTTATATCAACGCTTCCCTCAGTGCCGGGCGCCGTCGCCGGCGCTGCGCGTGGGGGACCAGGCGCCCACCCCGAGCCGGAACCGAGGAGGGGGGAGCGGAGACGGGCCTCGCAGTCCGCAGGGTAAACGGGGCCCAGCCCCCCGCGGGTGCGGGCTGGGGAACTAGGAGAATGACCTCCACCCCCTGCAGAGACCCCTCCCCCCGGCGATTTTGCTGCCAAGTCGACTCGGCTACAGACACTCAAGTGAGTCCTTAATTACAGGGAGGAGAGAAAAGCGCGGTGCCCTTCAGAGCCCTCTCCGCCCCCTCGGTCCTAACCCCCCGCCCAGACTCCGGGTCTTCCCCTTTGTGTGGCCTGGACTCTCCTCCAGCTACAACTTTGGTGGGATCCCAAAGGAAGGAGGTGGCGGGGGCCTACGCAAGAGGATGCTGGAGGAGAGAGCAAGAAGGATGAAGAACTAGAAAAACGAATAATGTTGATTGCAGAGACGGACAGAACTCCGGCACCCTCGATTTCCCACCCCAGCTTCGCCAGGAGACTAAAGCTGTGGGCACCTTCTGTTTAACGGACTTCACAGAAAAGAGAAGGGGGGGAGGTAAACGGCAGTTTGTGTCCCCCAGGGGTTCTTCCGCCTCTTGTTGTCTCCTTCTAAGACAAACAAACTCAACCCCCTACTCGCCGAGGTAACAGAACTCCTAGCACCGTGAAAATGTCGTTCCCAAATTCCGCCGCGTGCAGACGCCGGGCTTCCGCGGGGCCGGCGCCCGTCGGCATCCGCAGCTCTGCACAGACAGCCTCGCGGGGTTGCCCACGGAGACCCCGCGGCCGCCCCCCTCCAGCCCTCCGGCGGCTTCTCCCGCGCTGGCGCGGGTGCGGGCGGAGCTCGGCGTCCGCAGCTGGCTGATTGGGGGCCCGAGGCGCGCCCGTTCAGGGGGCTGTGTCCTCCCAAGGCCCGCGAAGGAGGGCCACATCCCATCCCATCTGGGACCAGCCGATTCTCTGTCAACCGGGAAGCGAAGGCTCCCATCCCGGGGCCTCCCAGAGCGAGAGAAGTCCAGCCGGGGTGATTGCGGACAGGAACCGTGGGACGAGGGGCGCGTTCGGAGGAGCAGAATGGGCCAGAAAGAGCCCCGCCACCCATCCTCACGGCTGGGCTCCGCGGCGGAACCCCTGTCAACCCTCCCTCCCCAGCCACGGGGACCCCGGCTCCCGAGCCGGCGCTACATCTGGAAGGGGGAATCCCTCGAATGGAGTGGAATGCATGTGCGACCTGGGATAAATCTGCAGACCACGGGACAGCTCGCCTAATGGGCTGGACGTAAAATTCTTTTCCCTCCTGTCTGAAAACTTTTCTCAGGCTCCTTAACTTGGCGTGGGGACCGGCCTCCGGCCGCCGGCGGATAACAGGGACGCGGCGGCCCGCCCCTTGGGCCCCTCCTTCCACAGCTGGTTCCACCTCACCCGCTCTCGGGCCGGGGACGCGCGCGGAG
>NW_024423453.1:4044992-4071049 GCF_017311325.1 Ursus maritimus
GAGCCGGAACCGAGGAGGGGGGAGCGGAGACGGGCCTCGCAGTCCGCAGGGTAAACGGGGCCCAGCCCCCCGCGGGTGCGGGCTGGGGAACTAGGAGAATGACCTCCACCCCCTGCAGAGACCCCTCCCCCCGGCGATTTTGCTGCCAAGTCGACTCGGCTACAGACACTCAAGTGAGTCCTTAATTACAGGGAGGAGAGAAAAGCGCGGTGCCCTTCAGAGCCCTCTCCGCCCCCTCGGTCCTAACCCCCCGCCCAGACTCCGGGTCTTCCCCTTTGTGTGGCCTGGACTCTCCTCCAGCTACAACTTTGGTGGGATCCCAAAGGAAGGAGGTGGCGGGGGCCTACGCAAGAGGATGCTGGAGGAGAGAGCAAGAAGGATGAAGAACTAGAAAAACGAATAATGTTGATTGCAGAGACGGACAGAACTCCGGCACCCTCGATTTCCCACCCCAGCTTCGCCAGGAGACTAAAGCTGTGGGCACCTTCTGTTTAACGGACTTCACAGAAAAGAGAAGGGGGGGAGGTAAACGGCAGTTTGTGTCCCCCAGGGGTTCTTCCGCCTCTTGTTGTCTCCTTCTAAGACAAACAAACTCAACCCCCTACTCGCCGAGGTAACAGAACTCCTAGCACCGTGAAAATGTCGTTCCCAAATTCCGCCGCGTGCAGACGCCGGGCTTCCGCGGGGCCGGCGCCCGTCGGCATCCGCAGCTCTGCACAGACAGCCTCGCGGGGTTGCCCACGGAGACCCCGCGGCCGCCCCCCTCCAGCCCTCCGGCGGCTTCTCCCGCGCTGGCGCGGGTGCGGGCGGAGCTCGGCGTCCGCAGCTGGCTGATTGGGGGCCCGAGGCGCGCCCGTTCAGGGGGCTGTGTCCTCCCAAGGCCCGCGAAGGAGGGCCACATCCCATCCCATCTGGGACCAGCCGATTCTCTGTCAACCGGGAAGCGAAGGCTCCCATCCCGGGGCCTCCCAGAGCGAGAGAAGTCCAGCCGGGGTGATTGCGGACAGGAACCGTGGGACGAGGGGCGCGTTCGGAGGAGCAGAATGGGCCAGAAAGAGCCCCGCCACCCATCCTCACGGCTGGGCTCCGCGGCGGAACCCCTGTCAACCCTCCCTCCCCAGCCACGGGGACCCCGGCTCCCGAGCCGGCGCTACATCTGGAAGGGGGAATCCCTCGAATGGAGTGGAATGCATGTGCGACCTGGGATAAATCTGCAGACCACGGGACAGCTCGCCTAATGGGCTGGACGTAAAATTCTTTTCCCTCCTGTCTGAAAACTTTTCTCAGGCTCCTTAACTTGGCGTGGGGACCGGCCTCCGGCCGCCGGCGGATAACAGGGACGCGGCGGCCCGCCCCTTGGGCCCCTCCTTCCACAGCTGGTTCCACCTCACCCGCTCTCGGGCCGGGGACGCGCGCGGAGGCGCCGCGCAGAGAGGCCGCCCCGCGCGCGCGAGCCGCGCCTTATATCCTCGGAGGGCGGCGCCTGCGCAGGGCCCGGCTCGGCGGCGTGGCCTTTGAAGTCCAGGCGGCTGCAGCTTTCATCCTTTCTTTTTTCCCTTGCAGGCCCCTTTGTGTGACTAAATTTGGCAAGAATATGGATCCGAGCCAGTGTTTCCACGTGTGCTTCCAGCTCCCAGCTGAGAAGGCCAAGGGTTCTCTTCCGGGTAAGGAGACAGGGAGAAAGATCAAAGAGTTTGGGGAGCTGGATCTGAAATGCGAATTGAAAATAAAAATCAAGCCTGGACACATTCCAGTTTCTAAAGCAAAACCAACCCTTAGCAGAGGCCGTCTCGCTATGACTCTCTTTCTCCTTCTGCTCTTTTTTACTCTTCTCTCGCTTTCTTTCCCGCAACCATTCTTGAGCACATGGAATAAAATAAAGAGGACATAGGGAAACGCTTAGTTCCTCCAGATTTTGTCTTGCAGTGATTTTATTAGGGAAAATATCTTGTTCATAATTACTGTTATGTGAAGCCGAATTTCTTGAGCCATAAATATTGTCTTATTTCAGTATGCTTCACACTTTCTTTTGTAGCCGCATTTGGGAAGAGAACGTTGACACGCGTGTGTGTTCACTGCGTATAGCGCTGCTTTTGCTACGCACGATAGGGTGCACCGCATATTTTCTTCCGCAGAAGTCAGATCCTGCAAAACCAGCGTTAATATTATTTGTTATCAAAGCACTCACTATCTGGTGTCTATGGTTTGAAATCCTCTTATTGACAGAGTTCTGAAATCTTTTCCTACAGGCGACTAGCTAGAAATTTTGTCTTTATAGTTTAGAAAACCACAAGGCCCCCTTCGGAATCCATTTCTAGAGCAGTATTCTGTTGTTTCACAAGTAACCGATATGAAGAGACTGCTTTGAAATAGTGTAATGCAGAGTCGGAAATCCTGGGTCTGAGGTGGGCTCTGCCACTCCTGCCATGCTGTGCTGACCTCGGGCAAGCCATTTAAACTCTCCCAGACTCAGTTTCCTTTCCGCAGAATGGGTGTAAGAGTGGCTTCCTTGACAAGATTGTTGTAAGAATTCAGTGAGATAATGCATGTGAAAGCATGTACAAATGTAAGGTATTATTAGTCCGTGAAACAAAGGTGATTCTGCAGGAGACCTGTAAGTGGCAAAACAAAACGTCCAAGGTAGTAGGAACTCTACCACAGGAGTAAACGGGGATGATTCCACACACACGCACGTGCTACGACCATTGCCACGTCTGCAACAGTTGTGTCAGAAAAGCACCAAAATCATCTCTTAGCATTTGTTAGGCCTAGAGTCTGATGAGAAAAAAAACATTCCAGGGAGAGAAGGAATGTGCCTTAATTCTGCCTCATGCTTATGATGGGCTTTCTTTCTTTCTTTCTTTCTTTTTTTTAAGATTTTATTTCTTTGAGAGAGAGAGAGATTGAGAGAACAAGTGAGGAGAGGGGCAGGGGGAGAAGCAGACTCCCTGTGGAGACTGACCTGGGACTTGATCCCAGGACTACTGGAATCCTGACCTGAGCCGAAGGCAGATGCTTAACTGACTGAGCCACCCAGGCGCCCTTATGGTGGGATCTTAAAGAACAGATAAATGAATGTAGACAAATGACACTGAAAATAGAATATTATTTTGTGAGGCATTTGACGCAGCTTGTAATAACTCTGAGAACAGCCTTAGTAGTAGGATGAGAACCTGAGAACCCTATGAAAGGGTTAACATGTAGTGTATATAGATAAAACACTCAAACAACAACAACGTTAACAAAGCAGGGAGTGACTAGAAAGGTGTGTAAGGAGTGTTTCTTGGGACTGTAAATACCATCAGAATTTATGTTTCAGAATAGAATGCGATTACATATCTCAGGCTGAGGCATCTCAAGTTTACAAGGCAATAAAGGTTATGGCTAGGGCTGGGTGTGAAGTGACGGGCCTGCCACATGTGTGGCATTTTGGACGTTGAGCTGAGGTGCTTCATGTGTGATCCTTTCTAACTTAAGGTAACTCCTTGGATGGAGTCATTTCCTGGGCTCCACCTCCCGGTATAAGCTTTTCAGTGAGACCTGTGTACAAAGTGGTGAAAGCAGGAGTGGGGGTAGTTTCCAGGGTTCTGGTTGCAGTCTCCTTCTACCGTGGCCCAAGGCTGCCCAGGTAGCCTTCCTGAGACGCTCCATCTCTTTTGGCTGCCTCCTGCTAGCAGCAACACTCAGATTTTACAAATGGTGTTGAAGGGACTCTGTAGCAATGGGGGGCACTTAGAGGGTACCTTCTATTTTTAATTTATCTTTCCTGAAATGCCCCAGATTAGAAGTGAATGCTGATCAAGTTCACTGTCAATTTCAGTCCTTCCTTTCACCCTTCTTTATAGATGCAGCCATTTTGAAATTTATTTTTGGCTGGAAAAAGAACACGGACCAAGGCAGTGAGGGTTTTGTCTTGTTTTGGAGGGCAGTGGGGAGGGCCTGAAAATACTCAAAACTTGGGGTCCTCTGTGGGAGAAAATAAAGTTTCCAAATGGGGAGGCATGGTTAAAGGATTTTCCTTACTTTTATAAACCTATTTCCTCAGTGGACGTGATAACGAGGTGTTTCTTGAATTGGGATAAATTCACCTCATCAGATGGATGGCCTACGTAGTCTGCTCAGGCCTCCTGGACTGTAGAAGCAGGGCCCTGGGCTCTGTCAGCATTGAGCCAGAGTCTAATCCCTGGTCTGAGGCGAGAAGCCAAAGCTACAACCTTCTTGCCTGAAGGCAAGGGCAGTACCAACAGAGCCATATGGAGATTACTGCAGAACAAGGTCGTTAGTCTTGTTGTTTATCCAGTTACTCACGGCACAGATTTGTGTAAATTTCTGCTGCAGTGGTAGTCTGTCTTTGACTGAGTGTAATCTATACATTTTAGTGCTCCAGGGAAGTACCTGACAGGAACGACATCCAAAGCCCAGAAAACCCATCTACACAGGCACAATGGAGCATGTTGAGCAATTTTCCAGTGAGTTCCATCAAAGTAAATAAACCAACCTGGAGGGTCAGGATGGGGCTTCCTCTTTGTCATGATATGACTTTTAGGGGTCCTTGTGATTGATTTGTATTTGTTTCCATTTGAAACTGGGTCCCTACTTTAAACCTTCATTTGCCTGTCAGAGGAGAAGGGACTTGGCCTATGTAACATTTGACCTTGGGGATGATTTCTTTTTTGAAGTACTTCTGTCCATAAAAACAGACTCATTGAGTGGAGTTATCCAGGCTAACATATACACTAACCCAAGACACAACTTCTAGTTCTTACCTCTGTCTTGCATGTGCAGCTATGCTTAAACCGAGAATTAGCAATTATGGGAGTAATTCAGAAGGTAGGCAGAGCCAACGCAAATAGTTTAGGCTACAAAATTGTCATTTGGCTCAACTGAACACTTTTCTCTGGTAAAAATAAAGCTAATTTGCCTGATCTGAGTTTGATTTAAAGGTCCTACAATCCCACTCTGCCAATTACAGATCTCAAGTCCACTTGCCTTAGGTTAAATTGGCAGAAAGCAAGGGGCAGAGATAAATGACTATGCTATGAAGTTAGACAATGATTTTTGACTGCTAGTTCAGATAACTGTACAGAATCCCAAATATATTTTGAGGCTTGAATTATCCAGACATTTGACCTTTGCTGTTCAAATTATCTGAATAATTTTTAGATTATTTTACTTTACATTGCAGGAACAGCAAATCTCCAGGGGCTGAGTCACATAGACCTTGTAAGATCTCTCTTGTACGACTTCAGTAGCCTCCAGCTGGTGTCTGGCTTCCATTCTTGCTGGGTTCCATGCATACCCCGCAACAGTCCACGCATCATGAAGCAGTCAAAGTCATCCTCGAACAGTTCCTGGTGTGGGGAGGAGGCTTCCAAGTTGCTATGTGGACTGGTTCCTGGCTTCCTCTCCTACTCCTCTTCACTGCTCTCCAGCACCTGGCTTTCCTGCTGTTCCTCCAATGTGTAAAGTGCACGTGCACACACACAGACACACAGACAGACACACACACACACACACCCCGCAGCCCTTTATTTGCTGCTGACTCTGCCCAGAAACTCCTGGCCGGGTAGATATTCATAGGACTCATTCTTCATGTCCCTGCTGAGATGACAGTGCTTTCTCACTGCCACCTCATCCCAGTTCTGGGCACTGTCTATTCTTCTACAGCTTCATCTTTCTTCACCTGTCACTTCCTGACGTGTTTTTTTTTTTTTTTAATACTTATTTATTTTTTACCTTCCTCTTCCACTAGAACATAAATTCCACGAGAGTGGGCACTTTGTTTTCTTATATCCCCACTGCCTACAACAGTCCTTGGTGCACAGAAAATATACTAGATACATGTCAAATAATGAATTAATACAGCTTTTGAACCCTTGGTTTCCTTCAATGTAATGCTTCCTTTGTGGAAGATTACATATTTGCTATAAAATGCCCTGGTGCACTGAGTAGGTAGTAACTGTAGCTGTGGAGACCAGCACTGTCAATAGAAACAGTGCAAGTCCCATAGGTCATTTTAAATTAAGAAGCTGGAAAGGGAAAGGTTAAATTGTAATAATCTATTTTATTTAACCCAAATACTCAAAATATTACCATTTTAACATGTAATCATTATAAAAACTTATTAATGGAGGATTTCACGTTCTGTATTTGATATTAACTCTTTGAAATTTGGTGTTTTGTTTATTTACAGCACTGGCAGTGCAGACCAGCCCCAATTTGAGGGCCCAGCAGCACGTGTGGCTAAGGGCCACCATATTAGACAGTGTAGCCGTATTTCGCTCAACTCTTTAATGGCGAGAGTTTGTTTGATTCATCTTGGTAGCCCCCTTGCTACCACAGTACCTTGCACAATTCCCTTAACACGGTAGGCAATGAAAAATGCATCAAAGAGTATCATAACTATATGTTGTAATATACCATTTTTCATGGCAAATACAGATTTTCAACTTTACTGGAGAGTGAAATAAGGCTGAACTAGCTGGAGATTGTAATTGTCACTCTAAATACATTGTAATAGTGCTTTGCACATAATAGGGGTTCAACAAATAGTTGTGGTTCAAGTGTATTGTTGAATTGTTTCTTTGAGTGTGTTTTCACATTCTAAATAGTGGATTTACCACTGAACTTTAGGAAATAGAGAAGTTGAAGATTTCTTGAAGCATATCTTCTTGAATAACTTTCTCCTCCCTGGCCAAGCTGCTCAGCTTAGAGTTCCCTACAAGTCATCTAAGATCATAGGTTTCTCAGGAGATAGATAACAGGGAGAGCTCCCACTCCCACCCCAGACTTCATTTTCAGTTATACTTCCTCAACTGCTCTTCAACCACACGTGGGCCAGGTAGTAAATCTCTGTCTTAAGCCTGGAGTTTTCAACCAAAATACCTTAATGAGGCCTTAGTCTTAGGCAGATGCTTTACAGCTACAGAATCATTTCACCCATTTCAGAGATTTAAACCCTGATGCAATAAAGAAAGTAAACTGAAATTATTTTGCCAGCGAGGAGATCACCAAAAATATATTCAACGGGATGCCTGGGTGGCTCAATCAGTTAAGCGTCTACCTTCAGCTCAGGTCATGATCCCAGGGTCCTGGAATCGCTCCTGCATCAAGCTCCTTGCTCAGCGGAGAGCCAGCTTCTCCCTCTGCCTGCCACTCCCCACCTTGTGCTCTCTCTCTGTCTCACTCTCTCTCTGACAGATGATTGGATAAAATCTTTTTTTTTTTTTAAGAATTTATTTGTTTATTTGACAGAGAGAGGACAAGTAGGGGGAATGGCAGGCAGAGCAGACAGAGGGAGAAGCAGGTTCCCCGCCCTGTAGGGAGCCCAATGTGGGACTCGATCCCAGAACCCTGGGATCATGACCTGAGGGGAAGGCGGATGCTTAACTGGCTGAGCCACCCAGGCGTCCCTGGTTAAAAAATTCACTCTTAAAACAATAAATAAATAAAAATATATTCAAAAGACTGTCAATGAGATGTTCATTGAGGTGAAAGGTCTGGTCGTTTAGGGGCTTTATTAAATACATTCTAAAAGCCATACAGTGGTGCACAATGCAGATATGAAATGATATCACATAATTATTTTTATTCGCTGGAAGAAAAGATATTAGTGCTATATAGAAAAAAGTGGGAAAAGCAGATTATAAAGGAGCAAATACAGTCCTGCCTCATTAAACAAATCCTCATCTCCATAGCATTTATTAGCATGTAAGCTCTATGAGGGCAAGGGCACTGTCTTGTTTACTTCAGTTTACCCTGTACCTAGAACAACTCCTGCCACAAAGTGGTCACTCAGTCAATATCTATTCAATATATGTAGAAAGATAGACACTAAAATGTAGATAGTAGTTTTCTCTGGGTAGTGGAGCCTTGGGTGGTTTTTAGTTTCAACTTTGGGCTTTTAAAAACATTTATATGCAATGAATCAACATTAAAGGACGAAGATAAAAAAAGTTAACATGTAATATGATAAAAAAAGATTTAAGAGATAAAAGAGCTGGTGCTAGGAAATTTTAACGATAGTAACAGCAACAACCAAAAGAAATTAATAAATCATCAAGGAAAAGAAGAGGATGAGGCACCAGTGGCAGTGTTGGAGCCAATGCATCACAGCAGACACAATTTCAGGGCCCACTGAAATTGTGGGCATGGAGAAGTTAATACAAAGGGGCTCTGACCATTTTTAGCAATTTATAAAAAAAGCAGGGGGCTTTTGGGATGCCTGGGTGATGCAATCGGTTAAGTGTCCGACTCTTGGTTTTGGTACAGGTGGTGATCTCAGGGTTGTGATCTCAAGGTCGTGAGACTGAGCTGCACATCAGACTCTTCGCTCAGCACGGAGTCCCTCCCTCCAATGCTCAGGTGTGCTCTCTCTCTCAAGTAAATAAATCTTAAAAAAAATTTTTTTTAAAAAGGCTTTTTAATTTTAAGGCAAAGTTTAAACACAGTGAAATGCAAGGTCCCAAGTGTACAAGTCAACAATTTTTTAAAACATTTCATTACATGCATTACAGAATGAGTATCACTTCCATTCACCAAAAGAACACTGTACTGAATGCAACTTGCAAGTACTTTTTAGAAACGTCTTTATTGTAAGTTTTGGTAAATGCATACACCTGTGAAACAGTCACTCCAATCAAAATACAGAACATTTCAATTACCCTGGAAGTTCCCCTAGAGAATGAACTTATTTTGAAGCAACTTTTTCAGCTATACTTTTGGTGAAATGTCATGTGCTGTTAGATTGTTCTTTTCTTACCCGCTGCTTTGGATATGTCCCTTAAGGTTTCTGTGGTTAATTTTTCCATCTGAAAAACCTGTCAGATTAAAATATGCTTTTCCAGAGAACATGCTAGTAATGTACTTTATAGGAAGAGCAGAAATGGAACTCATAGTATTGGGTTAGCTATTGAAAAGTTGAATTGGAACACCAACCAAGGAAATTCAGTGAAATATTTGTATTGTAAATTTTTTTCAGTGTCGTAGATGAAGTGATGTCTGTGGTCTCAACAAACCTCGGAAGAGGTCTTGGTTGCTACAGACAGGGATGTTTGTGGGGGAGGAGCCACAGCGGGTAAACTGAGAAGGAAGTGATGGGTGATTTCCATAGACAGCTGCATCCCAGAGACTGGGGAATGTGAGGATCTTTGGTGGGTGTAGAAACACAGGAGAGCAACACAGTGGATATGTGCATGCCTCCAGCACATGCCTCCTGGGCTTTTCACATTCCTCTGGGCTCGTCTGATCCAGTCTACTGCATACATACAGTTGAATACAGCAAACAGGAGGGGCTTCTGGCTGTAGCACAAAATTGTACTCAATGTGGAAAAAAAAAACAACAACAACATTTCCTGGATTTCTCTTATGGGAAGTGCTAAAAAATACAGACGGGATGTAGTCTGATGTTTTTTCCCCTTATTGTGAAATAGTTGACGTTCTTGTCTTTTCTCTGTCTCTCTGTCTCTTTGCCTCTAACATGAAGACAAACCAGGACTTCCCGGAAGGGGAAAATTTAATCAACTTAAATATGGGTACAAAGGCCCATGCCAGAACAATCTGATCAATAAGCAGGTCAGAATTGTCCAAAAGAGGACTGTGGAATGGATTGCAGTATGGTTCAGGTCAGATGATTTCTTAGCTAAGTGTCAGAACTTCTTGGATTGCTATCCTGGTAGTCCAGAAAGACATTGCATGCTGTGAGCGAAATAAAAACAGTAATGTGAAAACAACATTCAGAATTTACTCCAAGTATGGACGGCAAAACGCTTCTGAGCTCCTGTCTTGCTCCCTGATGCCTTTCATCTGTCCCCGTTTCTTCATGGACCCCGAAGCATGTGGGGTGTGAAATCACTTGATAAACTGTTTCCACTGGTGAGCTATGAGAATTTCATAGTTTGACCCCTGAAAATGAAGGGAATTAAGAACTGATAGGAAAGATGATTTGGTGCCCAAGGTGGTGAATTGGTCACTAGAAAAACTCACCTAGGTAAGAAACACTCTTGCATTGTGGCTATTTAGGTAAGAAATAATAAGTGAGCTGAAAAGTAAGAGTATAAAAAAGATTTATTTCTATGAGAAGGCCAGTTGGACAGAGAACAATAATAAAAGTTAAATTATAATCTGAGGAAAAGAAGCAAGAGAGGAAGTTTACTTAATAACTATTTTCTTTAGTCTTTCCCCTTCACTTGCAAACTAAGGTGGTATTTATTTATTTGCTTGTTTTCCAGGCAAGAGCTAATGCTTATAATTAATTATATGCATAAGTCCAACAACAGTAACAGCAAAAATGATTTTTAAATGATAATCATTCTCATTGCATCTATTTTTTGATTACGAAAAGTGAAAAAAGAAGGTTGAAATCAAATAGACATTGTACATTACATACGGCGAGTATTCCACGTACTGTGGTTGATTAAAAAAAACCTATTCTGTTTCACGTAATGCTTCAAGTAAATTACGTTTTCTGCCTCTCACATTTGAATACAAGACTGTTATCTTAGGGTTCCCAGCACTATGGAAGAAACATTTCATGGAAATAACTCTATTTCAGCTGTACTGTCTCTTTTCTGTTCCTTTTTTACTGAAGGGGAAAAAAAGGAGATGAAAAATAAATAAAACAACAATAATTATATTTCTGGCCTAAGACTATGATCCTTTGGATAAAACTGCCCTCACTTCTGGTTATGCATGAGGGTAAGTGATATCCTATTTCCTCAGTTTCTTCTAGTCTCAGTAAGATGAAAGAGGAATTTACAATCAAATAAAAATGGTACTGCAGACATTACAACTAATTTATATAGTTAAAAACTCAGGATTGTATTCAGATCAGCATGACACAAGATTTAATTTAAAAGGAAAGAGGAGCAACTTCTCTTTTTATTTTGGTAACTCATTTCACATTGTACATGAGTCAATAATTATGCTGCCAGCCTCACTGAGAACACTGCTGAATGTGAATTTGTGTTCATTAGGTTGATAACTGGATTTAAATGGAACCAACTCCATCATCAGGTTGCTCCTCTTTTCCTTCAACTATCTCCTTTTTCCTATCTTCCAGATCATTGGTGCTTCACCAGAGGGAAAAGAGAGAAGGAGAAACTTACTGACTTATGTACTACAAGTCACTACAGAGACTACATATGCAGAATATTCATCATATATATTATACATATTATAGTTTGTAGCATATTTTGTTCAGGTAAAAAGTAAAGCAGAAGTTAAACCAATCATTACATAGCTTTGGCAAAAGAAAACAAGGAAACCGAAAAAAATTTGTTTTTTTTAAACCCAAATTAATCAGTTAATCAATTAAACAGAACTAATATTCAATTATATGTTATTTTGTTCGGGATAAAAATCAAAGGGGTCCCTGGGTGGCTCAGTTGGTTAAGTGTCTGCCTTCGGGTCAGGTCATGATCCCAAGGTCCAGGGATTGAGTTCTGCACTGGGGGCTCCCTGCTCAGCGGGGAGTCTGCTTCTCCTCTCTCTGCCTGTCCCTGCACTCACGCACGCATGAACTCTCTCTCTCTCTCAAATAAAATCTTAAAAAAAAAATCAGATATCAGGTTCCAAACAATGCTAAAATCATCCACTCAAAGAAGGTAGCATACATTTCTCTTCTCTTATTTTTTCTTGAACACACTCTGGACAGGCTTTTGGTCCTAGCTCTCCCCGCAAACTGCTAAATCTGGTGGTCAATTCTCAGTCTTTTTATTTCACTCATCATCAGCATTTGTCACAGTTCATTACTCTTTCTTCAAACACTTTCTTCCCTTGCTTCCAGGATGTCATTAACTTCTGGTTCTTTCCTGGTCTCCTGGGCCACCCCTCAGTTACCTTTGCTTGTTGCGGTCTTTACCCTGACTGCTAGTTGCTGGAGTGCTCCTATGCTCCGCCTCTCAGCCTTTCTCTTCTATTTGTTCCCTTGATGACCTCATCCAGTCTCATGCCCTTAAACACACTGTAGGTGCTAACAGCTCCCAGAGTTCTATCTCTACCCTAGGCCGAAAGGCTGACCTACCATCTTGCATATCCAACTGCTTACAGACCTTTCCATTTGCATGTCTAGCTGTCACCTGAAACTTAAGGTGTCGAAAATCCAACTTCTGATCTTCCCCCCAAGTCTGCTCCTCTGTAGTGTTCTCTATTTCAGGAAATGGGAGGTCTGTTCTTCTGCCACTCAGGCTAAAAACCTTTGAGCCATCATTAACCCTTCTTTTTCTCTTACTCCCCACATCTAATCTATCTACAAATACTTTACCTGCCAAATACAACCAGAGCCAACTACTCACCAACCCTGTTCAAGCTGCTGTCATCATTCATCCGGATTTTGGCTATAGCCTCCTAACTGGTCCCCCTATTTCTGCCTTTGTTTCAACTGCCTATTGTCTCCAAAACTGCCAGAATGATCCCCTGAAACCCAAGACAGTTCCAGTCTTTCTTCTGCTCAGAATGCTCCAGAGCAGAAGATTCACAATGGCCTACATGATTCTTTATGATCTGCGCTCACCCCTGACTTTCTGGTCTCACTCCTGCTTTTCCCCTTGCTTACTCTATATCAGCCTCACCTGAAGTTTCCTTGCTGCTTCTCAGATCTCAGGCATGCCTCTGCCCCAGGATCTTTACACAGGCTATTTCCTCTCGCTGTAGTAATCTTTCTCTAGTTCTTTGCATGGCTTACTCCCTCACCTTCTCTGGGTCTTTCCAAACATCCCTTGTCAGGAAGGTCTCCTCTGACCACCCTCTCTAAAATGGTAACCCTCTGCAGCCCTTGGTACTCCCGTCCTCCTTTCCTGCTATAGTTGTAGCCCTCCTCGCCTGCTGACATCCTGTACCTTTTATTTATTTATTGCCTGTCTTCCCCACCAGAACGTAGTTCCCTGAAGGGAAGGGATTTTTGTTTCCTTCACTGCTATATCTCAATGCACCTAGAATGGTTTCTCATATATAGTCCAATAAATATTTGTTGAATGAAAGAACATCTAAGAAAAACCCCTACACACAGTTTGGTAGCACATGGTACCTGTATACTTTATCCGTTATAATAGTCGTGAGCTATGGGTGGGTGGATAGTTTGATATTTGTAAATAAACCATATTTTAAGTGAATCAGGGAAGCTATTACTTGGAGGAATTTGATGGTTCTTTTATAAGAGTAAAAATTCCTTTTTAAGATGACCATTCATATTCTCATTTGTCTATGTGGTCAATTTTATTGTAATGGCTTTCTTCCATAGGGAAGAATCTTTGACGACTTTATTGGGCAAGCAGATACGATGAGGCTGTTTCGAATTGACAAGGAGGAAAATACTTTAAATTTTAACATATTTTAAAGGATCTGTTTTTCAGTGGCCAGGTTTGGATGAGATTCAGACAGGCCCCTCAGGATAGTTGTGGGGTTAGACTCTATCCCTCCTGTGCTCCTTCGGGCCTTCCAGGGTATCTGAAAGTTTCCCAGGGTGCTGGAGCCTTAGCTTGGTTGTATGGGAGAGGATTTTGAGTGATTGACAGGCCCAGAATAAATTCCCTTGACTCAAATAAGGAGAAAGCTATTTCCTTTTCTGTTCTCTTTCAATCTCAGTCTAGTATCTAGCAGACTCTGTGAGTCTCTTAACCTTTATCAAGCCAGTGTACTCCTGCCAGCCTTGCAACTGCAGCACTGGTGTTCTTTGCCTGAGGTCTTCTCTTTCCTCTGGGGCCTGCTGTGATGCCCACAGAGTAGCCCAGGATTGTTGGGGAATTAACGTCCCCAGGATCAGCCTTCAACAACGGCTGGTGTATCAATACCCCAACTCTCTCGTGCTTTGTGTGAGCTAATTCTGAGGTGTTTTCTGCACTGGCTCCCAGAGTTTCCCCAGAGGGATTAAGCTTCAGTTGCCCAGAGTGATTGCTGGCTTAATAACATATCATTTATTGGCTTCCTTCCCTTTTCTATCTCACTTCCCAACTCCCTGATTTGTGTTCTGTTTCCTCCACCTTTTGAAGTAAACTCCTTGCAACTGAATTCTTGGGTCTGCTTCTGGAGAAATCCAAACTAAAACAATACCAGTAAGGCTTTAACTACTTCTAGTGCTTCTAGAGCTTCGTTTCGACCAGAGAGCCAGTTCAGGCCTCAGGCTGGAAACTTTGGGTTGTTAAAATCATCTTGCCAGACTCACTGGCAGTGGTTTTATTTTCATTATACTTCTTTTTCAGTTACTTTCCATTTACTATGATAATGATTTTCCATTTACTGCTGTGATATAAATGGATCCCTTTACAGTTAAAAAGTGAGTTGGTTTAAATATAATGTTTACTAAATAACAGGATGGTGGTAAAGTCATGGACATAATTAGCGAAGTTTGGGGAACGTGTTGCTATGGGTTCCTGAGCTGGCTTTGTGGGGTCTCTGGGGAGAGCGGAGAGTTTCCCACTATGCTTCCTGTGGCACCATCCTACAAGAGCAAGCAGTGGTGCGTAGCAGCAGTGTTATTTTATACCATTGTCCCTATAAACTTGGTATCTCCCCTTGGGCCTGTAAATGTTTGAACACGTTAAATAATTTTGTTTCATCCATATAATTTTTAAATGTTTTCTTTTTGGAATGTTGCACCTTCTTCTTCCTCTCTTGACCCCTCAGCTCTTTTCTAGGAACAGAAGGAAGTATCAATCACCCATAATCTCAATGCCCACAAATAATTACTATTAACATTGTGTTGTTATATTTCCTTCCTGTCCTTTTCTAATAATGTATATAAATGATGTGCGGAACCCATTCCCATTAAGCTCCCTGATGACCGCTAAGAACAAATCTTGTGTTCACTTGAGTCAAATTACTTGTTCCCTCCACCACATTTGACACTGCTGATCCTTCCTGAAGTTCTGTCCTGCCTTATTGACTGTGACTCTATTCTTTCTTCCCTTCTAGGTCTGCTCCTTCTCCATCTCCTTGTAAAGGCCCCCATCTCTACTTGTTTCTTAAATACAGGCCTTCCCATGGTTGTATCTGAGTGATCTCACCATCACACAAAATTTACTCCGCATCTCTCTCCTCAGCCCCAGATCCAGGACATCCTTTCCTGGCTGGCCCACGGCCACATCAAACTCATCAGGTCCAACATCATACTCCTGCTTTCCTCCCACAAACCCGCGTTTCTTCTGTATTTCCCAACTCAGTAGCCGAAGACAAAATCAAGGTGTTACCTTGACTCCCGCCCTTAGTCACCCTTGTGAATGATGAGGACCTAACTGTCCTCGTCTCCACCCCTTGGCACTGCCCCTGTGCTGGCTCTCATTCTCTCTGAAAGAACCGCCCCGGTCACTCGGGGAGTCTCCCTGCCTTCAGATACACTACCTTATATCCAAAGTGATTTTTTTGGTATAAAATCTGATCATGACACTTTTTTACTTAAAACACACTTCAGTGAAAAGTCCAAGTCTATGATAAACACTAAAGTGTTACTTCTATGGAATGGGACAGGATCATTGGCTTTTTATTCTATGCACTTTTTTACTACTTGGTTTTTCTTAACAATGAAATACGGTTTTGTTTTTTTTTTCCCAATTCACGTGAATAAAGATAAAGACTTTCAAGAGGAAAACATGTTCAATGAACACCCACTGTTTCTTACAGCAGGGGACAAAAGCCCCTGTGCTCCACCATGGACTCTCCCTAGAACTTTCTTTTTCCGTACAGCAGTCTTACGCCATATGGCCCCAGTTCATACTGTAGGCTCCAGTATGAGGGAGTCCAGTATTCTGAACTTTGTGCAGTTTTCTAGGGCTTTGGTCATGTGGTTTCCCTGTGTTAGAACGTTCTTCAAGACTCAGGTTGTGTCTCCTCTTCTGTGAAGGACTCCCCTGTAACCCCCCAGAAGGCATAACCTGCCCTGAGGCTACAGAGGTAGAAGAGACTGACTTCCTCCCTAGAGTTTCCGCTCTAGCAGTGGGAAGCAAACATGCAAACAGAAAGACAGCTTAGTGTGGTGTGTGCAACGATCCGCAGGCCGGCTAGCACAGTGTGCATGTAAAGGGTAGGTGAAATTCTATTTGCAAAGTGTATATGCAAATATGGATTTGTAATCATATTATTATGTCTGTACGTAGCACGGCAGCACTTAAGAGATAAATGGGAGCCACACTTGGTCAGAACAAACATGTACTTTTTTGCTATTGAGGATTTGGGCCGCACAGTACTTTGATCTAAAAATTTTAGTAGATAAAGAATGAATATTTATTGTTTTTATGAGCATTGTTTTGTATGAAACAAATTTAGGGGAGTGGAAAGGAATAAATATTCGGGACAGCAAACATTTAAATGCCAGCAGTTAATTTACTTCCTTACCTTGATTTACAATGGTCACATTTGGGTGGAGAGCTGAAAAGAAGGAACCCTCTTTTGTTCTTGTTTTATTTAGAATTTCTAAAGTCTAAAGAATGTTTTTATTGCAAGTACATAAAGTAATGAAAAAAAGAAAGAAAGAAAGAAAAAAAACCCACAACAACCCAAACCCAAGGATTTAAATGCCATTAGAGAAGCTTAACCTTAGGGTGTTAAATGAGCAAAGGATATTCTAGCAGATTTCTTTTGAATCTTTTTTTATTCTTTTTTCTTCTTAAATACCTTCCAACTTCCGATTTGTTTTTATAAGGAAAAGGGGGGGAAAAAGAAGTGTTAAAAAGGGGGGAACAGTTCAAAGAAGCTGGGGCTCCAGGCTAGTAGACCCAGGACTCCACAGCGTGAGCAGAGAGGACTGATAGCTGAGCGCTTTGAGGTGAAGGAGATGGTAGATGTCTCAGAGACAGAGGATTTTATTTGGATGACTCGGATAGTTCATCTAATACAGCATGGATGGCTCTGTCCTTGGCCTGCAGAGTTCCAGCCTGCATGACTAAACAGCCACCAGCTTCAGAGTCTTAGAAACCTAAAATCCTAAAATCACATTTAGAGCTGGTGTGATGTTTAACAGGGGTCATCTAGAGCGAAAGCAACTGATAGGCTCCCGAGCTACTGATGCTGGCTCTCAGTGTTTCAAACATACCATTTGCCTTGATCAGATGTTATTTTCAGGAAAGAAAATAGTCTTGTCTCTGGGACTCTGCGACACTAAAAATTGTGCTGAAATTTAAAAATACTCCAAAGTTTCATCATCTCCATAAGTGTTCAAAGGGCAGGAAAAACCCACAGCTTGTGTTTTTTCGGGCCTATTATTTTATTTCAAATGTGATTTTCCTTATGTTTTATTTGTTTTACATCATTATCACAAGCAAAATGGTGTAGCTATGGCAATGCTTATAGCATTTGTGTGTCATGCTCTGGGCAGCCGTGTTGTGGGCGGTGTCTCACACTCTAGAGCAAGGAGGAAGATGACATCAAAGAGCTTGAAGACCCAGCACATTTACTTTTCTGATTCAAATTACTTTGTTTGGAAAAGAGTAAACACAATTACCTTAACAACTGAGCTGCGAGGCTTTGAGGGTTTAACACTACATTGTTTTCCTAGGGAGAGGGTGGGGACTGCTCGGGATCAGCGAGAGGGGCCTCAGGAACCAGGTGGTTTTATTTATTTTCACTTTCTTCTCAGAAGTGATTTTGAGTAGCCACACAACATTTGATTGAGTTTCTTATAAAATTAACTTTGCTTATTTTCCTTATTTAAAATGGAATTAATGTTCATTATAAAATAATTAGCGAGGCCAACAGAGAAAACCTACAAAATTCTGTTCCCAAGTCTCTTCCTACATTGGTACCCTCCGCCAACTGTGCCCCTATATCCATGTATAAACACCCCCCCCCATGACGGCATGTTCTTCGTTGTTCCCTTTTTTACTCAGTGGATCTGGAGGACTTTCCCTCTCAGCCCCTATAGTGCATCTGTGGTATAGTATTCCATTACACAGGTGTTACCTGGTTTATTTCACCTGTCCTCTCTTGATGGGTATTTAGGTGATTTCTAATATTTTGCTACCAACAACAATGTAGCCACATTGTTAATTAATATTCTCATAGTTGTGGGATTTTGCAAGTGTGCGAGCGTGCCTGGAGGGTAAATAACTAGAATTGGAATTGCTAGGTTGGGAGGTCTGAGCACTGGTGGTTTTGTTTGAAATTGTATTTGCTTGCTTCCCATAACAATCATACCAATGTACACTCGTGCCAGCCATATATGAGAATGCCTGTTTCCTCACATCCTTGGGAACACAGTGTGATGTCAAACGTCTGGATCTTTGCCGGTTTGGAAGATGAAATAGTGCCTTTGTGTAGTTTAATGTATACCTATCTTGTTGGTAAGGATGAACGTCTTAGCTTAAGTTTATAGAGCTGTTCGTATTTCTTATTCTGTGAACTGTGTGTTCACATCCTTTGTCCACTTTTCTACTGGGTTTTATTCTTTTTCTTATTGATTTCTTATAGATCTTTATATATTAATAATGCTAGTCTTTTTTTCTGAGATAGGAATCATACACATATTTACCAGTTTGCTGTTTGTGTTTTATTTAAATTCGTCTCTTCACTCCCTACCCTATGCAGAAAATTTTTATTTCTATGTAGTCAAATATCCAGGTTTTTATCTTTTATGACTTAGAGGTTTTATTTTATACAAGAGGCTTTTCCCAAAATAGGTTATTTATTTATTTATTTTTAAGATTTTATTTATTTATTTGACAGAGATAGAGACAGCCAGCGAGAGAGGGAACACAAGCAGGGGGAGTGGGAGAGGAAGAAGCAGGCTCACAGCAGAGGAGCCTGATGTGGGGCTTGATCCCACAACGCCGGGATCACGCCCTGAGCCGAAGGCAGACGATTAACCGCTGTGCCACCCAGGCGCCCCCAAAATAGGTTATTTAGAAAAATCCTTCCATGGGGCGCCTGGGTGGCACAGCGGTTAAGCGTCTGCCTTCGGCTCAGGTCGTGACCCGTGGTTCCCGGGACCAAGCCCCACATCAGGCTCCTCCGCTGTGAGCCTGCTTCTTCCTCTCCCACTCCCCCTGCTTGTGTTCCCTCTCTCGCTGGCTGTCTCTATCTCTGTCAAATAAATAAAATCTTTAAAAAAAAAAAAAAAAGAAAAATCCTTCCAGGTTTTCATCTATTTGCTTATTAGTTCATATTTGATACATCTGGGAGTTTATTTCTGTTGGGAGGTATAAGGTAAAAGACCAGCCTTACTAACATTTTCCACACGGCTACCTGCTTGCCTCTGTGCCATTTATTGAGTGATACATCTTTTCATTAATGTTTTGAAAAGTTAGTGTTATGTATTAACTTGCCTCAAGAATTTAGGTCTTTTTTTCAAAAAGATTTTATTTATTTATATGAGAGAGAGTGAGCACAAGCAAGCAGGGGGGGGGGGGGGGGCAGAGGAGGAGCAGAGGGAGAAGCAGGCTCCCCGCTGAGTGGGGAGGCCAGTGGGGGCTTGATCCAGGGACTCCAGGATCATGACCTGAGCCGAAGGCAGCAGCTTAACTGACTGAGCCACCCAGGCACCCCAAGAATTTAAGTCTTTTGTGAATGTTGTTTTATTTCATTGATCAGTTTGACCTATCGTGCACCAGTACCACTTTGTTTTTAAAACTATACTTTTAGGGGCGCCTGGGTGGCTCAGTCAGTCAAGTGTCTGACTCTTGATCTCAGTTCAGGTCTTGATCTCAGGGTCCTGAGTTCAAGTCCCATATTGGACTCCACGCTAGGTGTGGAGCCTACTCAAGAAAAATTAAAACTCTAGTTTTATAATGTATTTTCTACTTTTTTTAAAAAAAGATTTTATTTATTTATTTGACAGAGAGAGAGACAGCCAGCGAGAGAGGGAACACAAGCAGGGGTAGTGGGAGAGGAAGAAGCAGGCTCCCAGAGGAGGAGGATCCCACCAGGCCAAGATCACGCCCTGAGCCGAAGGCCATCGCCTAAGGACTCAGCCACCCAGGCGTCTCTATAATGTATTTTAAAATCTAGCTTGTTCTCACTCTCTCCCTTATTACTCTTTTACCCCTAGATTTTCATGGCTATTCTCTTGCTTATGGACATTGAAACCAGCTTATCCAGTTCCCCCACAAAAATAGTTAATTTTTTTGTTGGAAACATGTCAAGTTTACAGATTGACATAGGGAGAATTGAATTTTAGGATGTTAAGTCTTTGACCAAGAACACGGTATTTTTTGCTATTTTCTTCAAGTCTTCATTTGTGTCTAGTAGCAGATTCCTTTAACACTTACTCCAGTAAAGAGAATCTCTCCTAGCGAAGTACTAGCAAGAGGGTAAGCTTGCCAGAGAGATACTCAGACAAAGCAAGATTTTGGCTTAACTGATACATATTTCTAATCTTTGAGAGTCATCTTCTCTCTATTTAAATATAAAGCCAACAATTTTGCATCTGTGTGACCATATTAGTAACATTTGCAAAATTATCCTGCATGGTTTTTCTGTTTGGATGTGATGGGAAAAGAGGATTTCCTGGCGTCTAGCATTGTGCTAGCTCTTTCTCTCTTATTTTTACATT
Source organism: Ursus maritimus (assembly GCF_017311325.1). Taxonomy (NCBI): domain Eukaryota; kingdom Metazoa; phylum Chordata; class Mammalia; order Carnivora; family Ursidae; genus Ursus; species Ursus maritimus. The sequence continues at coordinate 4,065,466 of NW_024423453.1, forward strand.
TAAATTTTACTTAGCTTTTTAAACAAAATTTTTTATTTTGAAGGAATGTTAGATTTATGGAAGAATTCCAGAGATAGTATTATGTTCCTGTGTTCCCTTCACCCAGTTTGTCCTAATGTTAATATTTTAAATAACCATGGGCATTTGTCAAAACTGAGGAATTAACATTGGTTACGTTACTTCTAGCTAAACTCAGGTCTCACTAGTTTTCCCATTCACGTCAGTTTTGTGTTCCCCGATCCAAACTACACTGCACTTAGTACTGCTCTTTGATTAACCCGCAGAAGGAGGCAGCAACCTTGCTCTTTGCCGCCTCTGGGGTTAACCATGTAGGTTCTTGTCGTATGGCTGGAGGAAAACCCTGATGACCACAGAATCAGATCATTTGATCACATGATACAGCCTTTCTGCTCTACATGTGCCTTCCTGTATTTGCACTGCTCCATTAATTTAACCACAATGTGTATGTTTGTGTGTGTGCTATATAAAGAGAAACATGCCTTGGTAATGTTTTCCTTCAAACACTATTGATAAGTTTGTCATGTATTTTGATAAAAAGTCTTGCTTGTTAAATCAATAAATTGGTTCTTTTTCATACTATCCACATTTGCCTAATCTGTAAAGATAAGCAGTATGGTTTGGTTTAGTGATTAAAAGCATGGGGTCTTAAAAATCTGGTTTCAAACCTAACTCAAATATTACCAGCTATGTAATCTTAGGCAAGTTATTTAATGTCACTGAGCTTCAGTTTCATCCTCTGTAGAATGGAAGGATCATAGAAACTTCTAGAGATAATGCATGCAGAGCCCTTAGGACAATAGAAATTTCTAATAAAAGGTAGTTTCTATTTATTTTTTATTTTTTTTCAAGGTAGTTTTTATACATTGGCCATCTCCCTTTCCGCCCTGTTTTCAGATAAGCTTTATATGCAACATACCCTTCAGGATCATAGCTGGGAATTCAGCAATGTAATTCTTGATGCTGTGAAGGAACAGGTATGGAAGAGGTTTCAGTAATAAGGGTTCTGGCAAGTACCGATACCACACACAGTTCCAGCCTCTCCTCTTTCTATGCACTGCTGTTTTATTCTGTACGCAACACGTTTTCCCCAAGTGTGCTAGTGAAATTGGCTCAGATCCATGTGGAGGCTGGAGGAGTGCGGAGCAGGAAGAATCTCACCCCTTCTCTCAGGTGGCTCTGTGTGTGGGTGCAGCACTCGAGTGTCTGCCCAGGGGGGCATTGCCAAGAGGCCAGCTGTGACGGAGCTCTCAAGGCTGATTCTGGGTAAAGCTCTGACCGGTTGTTCAAGGCTGTGGCTGTGGGGGTCCTTAGGGAGTTTCCACTAAGGGTAACTTTGGGTCCTTCTGGATGCCACAAGGAAATTTTTTAGTTTACTTGGGAGCATTCAGAAAAGGCTAGAGAACAGGAGAGGAAGGCAGGAGCCAGCTCCCTGGTCTGCTCTACAGACCATCCTGAACTAGAGAGAGAGATTCTTGTCAGAGAATTTCTGGGAGATTTATGGTAATTAACATTTTTTCAGCCAGTGCTATTACCTCTGCAAAACTTGACACATTTTGCAATATGGAAATACGTATTCTTGGCTTTACATATAAAGGCCTTCCATCTCAACTCACATATTTCTTTACCTGGGGTAATGCTAATACTTTCTTCTTTTTAAAATCTTATTTTTTCTATTGTGGTTATAGATCCTGTGTGTGTGTGTATTTACATATACATATATATTTATATGTGTGTATTATTATATATAATAATATAGTATTTCAGGTTCTGATTGGCGGTAGAACATTAAGCTACAAAGTTGCTCTCTTTTCTAATGGCGTGTCCTTAATAATGTTTGGAAACATCTCATAAATAACACATAGCCCTCCTCAAGCCTATTTAGCAACAAAATAATCCCCAAACCCAGTAATAAATAATCCACTATGCTTACAGCATTCTTGCAGATATAGGTACTGTTTCAGGGTCAAAGACATGAGGAGAAAGAAGGTCGATTTTTAGTATATTATGTCCTTGTAGAGTAGACCGGCAAATTTTTCCTTTGCTATGGTATTTTTAATATAGGATACTGCTTTACACTTTTACCACTTGTTTACAAAGCTGATGTATGGATCTTTCCACCTTTGAATATGAATGTAAATGATCACTACAATATTATGGAAAAGGAAGAAGTGTAACACATACATTTCTCACACTGCTTTCTTTTTCTTCTTTCAGGAAAACCAGTTCGGCTATTAAGGAAAGCTCTCAACAAGGAGGAGAGCAAGAGAAGGCAGGGTTTCAGAGAGAATAGCTGTGCCCCGTCAAAGCGAACCGGGTTCCACACAGACATGGGATAGTACACAGGACAAAGGTACATTCTCCACGGTCTTTACGTGTAATTTACTGTGCTTGTATGAACGCACTAGAGCCTCTAGAATTCTTCCTGATCATATTACTTGCTTTTCTATTGCTAAAAAAAACCCAAACAAATAATCAAATATAATTTAAAAAGTCAGCTGTCCGGATTCTCCCCTGCCCCCCGCCCCTAAAATAACCTGACGCTTCTGTGGTGTCAACATCTGTATATCTGAGTGATGTGTTTCTTGTGGTAAATGGCAATTTGGTCATCCTATATAATGAAATGTACTAGCCTTTCATTTATCAAAGCGTCTTTCTCTGCTCGGTTTTAAAAAGCAGAAATTTTACTTGGAGTTAGATATTTCCTAGGTTAATTCATATTTTATAAATATGTGGAATTATTAATTCATTCTATCTGTAGCATGTGTGGACCCTGAAGCTTATGGCAGTGCTGTTATCTGTTGCAGGGATGCAAACGTGCTCTTTGATGTGTTATTCTCGAGGACTAGAGAGGATAAGGATGGAATACTCATTGGGCCTAGTTCTCCAGACGGGCTGAAAATGCAGCAGTGGGTTATATGCATTTCCACAGAGCAGGGTCATAACTTTCTAACTTGTATCACGTTGTAGATAACAGGACCCTCCAGGGAGTAGCAACCTCAGCCATTCTTGCTGTATGCCCTTCTAGGATGGGGCCCTGGACATTCATTGCCAGGCTACAAACATCCCTTCCTGAGCAGGCTTGTTTCAATAAACTGCCTCTGTAATCACTGTGTGGAATGAGGTACACTACCCAGGAAACATGCCCTTGTGAATAGTAAAAATCATAATCACATACAATGGCAGCTTTATTTCTATCAACTCACTAATCCTCATAATCCCTAAGATAGGCTTTTTAGTAGCCCTGATTTACAGATGAAGAAACTGAGGTATAGAGGGCTTACTCATATACGTCTCTTGTTCTCTGGCCCAATCTTATGTCGCTTTAATGGATGCAGGCTGATTCTTGGCATTGAGATTCATTTTTGTTTTGCTCCCTTGGGACTTTATTCTTTAATTTGTTAATTCTTTCTTTCAGTCAGCAGTTCTGTGTTCAGAGATACTATGGACCAAGCCCAGGGTTAGGTGCTGAGGATACAGTCATGAACAAGACAGGCGTAACAGTGGCCCCATAAAGCCTACACGCTGAGCGGTGGCTCAGTTGGTGCAGCATGTGACTCTTGATCTTGGGGTTATGAGTTTGAGCCCCACGTTGGGTGTAGAGATGACCTAAAAAAAGTCAAATATTACAAAAAAAAAAAAAAAAAAGCTTATGGGACACCTGGATGGCTCAGTTGGTTAAGCGTCTGCCTTCGACTCAGGTCATGATCCCAAGGTCCTGGGATCCAGCCCCACATTGGGCTCCCTGCTAGGCAGGAAGCCTGCTTTTCCCTCTCACACTCCCCTTGCTTGTGTTCCCTCTCTTGCTGTCTCTCTCTGTCAAATAAATAAATAAAATCTTAAAAAAAAAAGTCTGCCTTCAGCTCAGGTCATGATCCCAGGGTCCTGCTTCTCTCTCTGCCTGACGCTTCCCCTGCTTGTGTGTGCGTGCTCTCTCTCTCTGACAAATAAATAAAATCTAAAAAAAAAAAAAAAAAAAAAAAAGCTTACACTCTGTTGGGAAAAGCAGACATTAAACAGATAATCACAATAGACTCCAGTGCTGTTTGGGGAAACCCTAGGTGCTACAGGAGAGCAAAGCCAGGGGATCCAATCTGCTCTAGGGGTCAGGGTCATTTCCCAGTGGTAGGGTGGGATTTAGCCAATGAAGAGAAAAGAGAAAATGGCTATTGGCAGAGGGAACTCCAAAGGGGAGTCAGGTGGGAAGTCTGTGGAATGAAGAGAACATGCTGCTTAAGGAACTGAAAAACTAAGGTCAAGCCTAGAGTGTGGCGTTGGAGGGACACTGGAAACGATGATGTGGGGAGGAGGGCTTGCCAAGCCATTGAGTTTGTACTTTAAACTCAAAGAGATGCCTTTAAAGAGATAATCAGGGAAGTGATGTGATTTAATGCATGGCTTCAAAAAGATTGGTCTGCTGCTCTGTGGAGAATGTCTGTTAAGTGGAGGCAAAAGTGGGACTGGGAAGACCAGAGGGTGGCTTCTTTTGTGACCCCATAGGGATGCCGACAAATTCTCTCATTGGTCAGCCAACACCGGGCAGGGTAAGATACGTTTGAGGTGCCTACATTCCAACCAAAGGCCAGTGAAGACAAATGTGCTTGATTTATGCAGCTGGGTGAGAATGAGCTAAGGTTTCAGTAGCCCGTGTGCTCACCAGAGGAGAGCTGGGGAGAAACAGAACCCAGAGACAAGGCCCTGGGATGTTTGATCGCTATTGGTTCATTCCATTGATATGCATCAATTCAATAAATATATTGGCACTCAAATTTTTGTCCAATTAATTGACAGCCACCATTTCTAGAGTGCTTATCAGGTGCCATTGTAGGTCTGGGTGTAGATGATCTCATTTATTCTTCATCATGGCTCTCTTAAGCTAATAGTTATTTATTTTCCAGTTTCTAGAACAGAAAGCTAAGGCAAAGAGAGTTCAAATTACTTGCCAAGGGCACGTAACTAGTGTGAGAAAAGGAGCCAGAATTCCACTATATGAACAAACGAATAAGCGAATGAGCAAAATGTACTGCTTCCTCTCATTTGCCTCTAATAACACGTGGGAATGCTTACCTAATGGTGAGCTTTCAATCACAAGAGTGTTTGAAAGACTGTAGAGGGACCCCTGGGCGGCTCAGTCAGTTAAGTGGCTGCCTTCGACTCAGGACAAGAGCCCAGGGTCCTGGGATCAAGCCCCACGTCGGGCTCCTTGTTCAGTGGGGAGCCTGCTGCTCCCTCTGCTCCTCCCCCTGCTTGTGCTTGCTCTCGCCCTCTCCCTCTGACAAATAAATAAATAAAAACTTTAAAAAAACAAAACAAAAAACAAAAACAATGGATCATCTCTACTGTCTTCATGTAGATTAAGAAACTCTGTGGGCCTCACTCAGTCTACCATCTGTGACTTTGACCCTAGAATGGAGAAAGAAAAATGCAACTACTGAGCTTTTTGTATTGTGGGGAGCATGTTACTCTTGGTCAGCCAATTAAAACAAATTTCTTTTTTTTTTTAAAATGTATTTATTTATTTTAGAGGGGGAGAGAGAAAGAGAGAGAGTGTGTGCACAGGAGCATG
>NW_024423453.1:4071067-4174861 GCF_017311325.1 Ursus maritimus
GGGGAGAGGGAGAATCCTGAAGCAGACTCCCTACTGAGCCTGAGGGGCTCAATCCCAAGACTCTGAGATCATGACCTGAGCGGAAATCAAGAGCCAGCCACTTAACTGACTGAGCCACCCAGGCGCCCCAAAACAGGTTTCTAAAAAGAGACAGTTTCTCTAGGGAAAATAAATATGTAAAAAAGATTACACAAAATTTGAAGGAGTTTATAGTTAAGTTGAAGCACATATATACCCACAAAAGATAGCAACATACACGAAAGCAGCTAGGATCCTATCCTGACTCTTGCTGACCGTAGCAGCGTTCACCTTTGTGGATCCCTTCCTTCATTTAAAGGTAATAAAATGAAATAAAATAAGATAAAAAATATGGTATGAAATTTTGCAAGTAAAGGGTACAAAGATGAATATAATACAGGTTGGATTAGTATATCTTCATTATTATTATTTTCTTTTTTCTTCTAATTTTATTTATTTTTAAAGATTTGATTTATTTGAGAGAGAGGGGGTGAGAGAGTGAGGAAGGGGGAGGGGCAGAGGGAGAGAGAGAGAGAGAGAGAGAGAGAGACAGAAGCAGACTCCCTGCTGAATAGGGAGCCTGATGTGGAGCTTGATCCCAGGACCCAGAGATCATGACCTGAGCTGAAGGCAGATGCTTAACCGATTGAGCCACCCAGATGCCCCTTTCTTCTATTTTTAAGAGAAGTCAGAGGGGGAGATGAATCATGAGAGACTATGGACTCTGGGAAACAAACTGAGGGTTTTAGAGGGGCGGGGGGTGGGGGGATGGGCTAGCCCGGTGAAGGGTAGTAAGGAGGGCACGTATCGCATGGAGCACTGGGTGTTATACGCAAGCAATGAATCATGGAACACTGCATCAAAAACTAATGATGTACAATATGTGACTAACATAAGATAATAAAAGAAAAAAAGTAACATTAAAACATTTTTGTGGGCCTATAGGTACTATGAAGTACCTCGTGGATAAGTTGGCCCTGTTTCCAAATAAGTGATACAGTGAGAAAAAACATCAGGAGAAAGAGATTGTTTTGATCTGGACTATGACTCTGGGGATTCGAAGTTAGCCAAAAAGATGATGCTAAGTGGTCCGTTTCCAGGACAAGGCAAAGATGGAATGGGCAGCTGAATAAAGTCCAGAGTGCAGTGGGAAGGAAGGGGGACAGGTGCGCAGTGAGAGAGACCAGAGATTGCCTTTTATCTGATGCCAATTGTGGAGTCTGGGAAGAGATTGCTAAAACTCACTGTGTAGGGTGGGACGGAGACCAACATGAGCCAGTGAGGATGGGGAAGGCACAGGGGAAAGGTGGGATTCTGACCAGGACCCTTAGCCAGAGTGTAAGGCAGGGGAGCCTGGGGTGATGGGCAAGTACAGGGGCACGTCTGTGCAAGGCAATCCGGAAAGGCACATCGGAGCAGGGTGATATGGTGATACCATGAAGTCATCCTTCCCCGTTGATGGTAATCTGATTTTTGGCTCCTTCCTGGGTTGCAGAACCTGCTAATCATAGACACCGTAATAGCTGGGGTTCTGGGTGTGAATTAGGTCCTCCCAATTGATGCATCTTGTGAGACTTCAATTTAAGAGACCTGACTTAAGTTGGGAGATGCATTGACTTTGGCACAGTTTTGCAAAAGAAAAAAACCTTAATGCATAAACCCAGTTGAAGCATCTACTTATGTCATATCTACTACGCAAAACACAAAGCTGAGCCCAGAATTAAAGGGGGTGAGGCAGTTCACTCCCAAGTTACTTGGCAAAGGGCATCAGTGCAGAGAGGGGTGAAGAATTAGGGTCACAAAAGGTGATGTGACACAGGGAGTAACGTGAGGTGAACCCCATATTAAAAGGACCCTGCCAGTAGCTGTGTGGACAATAGACCATGGGGAGCAAGAACAGAGTAAGAGAACAGGCAGGAGGCTATGGCAACAGTCCAGGCTGGAAATGACAGTGGCTCGAAGTAGGGGAACGGGGCGGTGGAGATGGTGAGAACAGGTTGAGTTCTGGATGTATTTTGAAGGCAGAGCTGACAGGATTTGCTGATGGCTTAGATGTGTGATACAAGGGGTAGAAAAGAATAAAAGATGACTTCTAGGTTTTTGGCCCAAGCAAGTGGGCCTTTCTTTGAGGCCCCACTGGTCCCTGCTATGATGCATTGCACGGTGATTACATGAGTGGGTTCCCTTTGTGATAATCCGTAGAGCTGTACGTGCCACGCATTCATATCCATGGCTTGCTGTATGCATGTGAGCTCTCATTTAAAAACCAGGGAAATATTAGTAGAGAGAGGCTCAGTCAACAGTGGGAGTCAGCCTCCTTACTTCCTCTGACTCATTCCCCTTGGCCCATAAACTCCTCAAGTTGTCTGTGGCATTCAGTTCAGACCTCTTACCTAGACAATTGCAATAGAGCTAACTCCTTCCACTGCCTTCGGTCCCCTGTCGGTCCTCACACTGTGGCAGAAAAATCCATACAAAATACCAATACGATCATGGCTCTTTCCTGCCAAGAGTTACTTCCCCATTAGAGTAAAGGTCAAACTCTAGTATTTACGATGTAAACCCTTTCAGGTGGGGCTTCTACCTGTCGGACCTAATCTTCCACTGCTCTCTCCTTCCTGCTCTGCGTTCCAGTCGTCACAGCTGTTGGCAGTTTACTCAACACTCGGGCTTGTGTGAGACCCCACTCAACTGCCCACCCCTCTGTGAGGCCTTCCCAGTATTCCCAGGCAAAGCCTCGCCCCTTCTGTGCCAGCACTTGGCCTTACCCTTCCTTCCATGTATTATTACAAATCGCATCTGGGGCTGTGGTTACTTTGTATTTGTGTGGTAATCATTTTTTAAGGCAAAGTTTATTTTCTTTTTCCTATTAAAGAGAACTGAATAAAGTGAGAGAGCTAGACATTTAGGTACGGTCTATATGAGAAAGTAATAGAAGGAAAAGACACCTCAAATCTCATTATCTCAAAATCTTTCCTTTTATTCTTCGCTTTCAGTCTTTTTTTTCAGTGCTTATTTTAAAGATATACTTGCAAACACACGATATAAATTCCGTGTCTTGCTTTTTATGTAACATTATAACGTAATGATTTTTTCTGGATGTTTAAAAATATTTCATATATGTTTGTGGGAAACCTATTTCCATGTTGTTTCTTAGCACCTGTAGTTCCTCATCCGTGGGTTTTGTTTACGTGGGTTATTTGCCCATCAACTTATTGGTTCCGTGTTTTTTATTTGTGTAAGATTTTCTTATGTAAAAAATATTACTTGCAACTGATGAATCACTAAATCTACCCCTGAAACTATTACTGCACTATATGTGAATTAACTTGAATTTAAATAAAATTTTGACAAAAAAAAACCTGTTTTCAATTAAAAATATCATTTAGGACTAAATTCGTCCATGAATAACAGAAATCCTGGCATATTAATTTTCTTCCCCCTCCACAGCTTTACTGAAGAATAATTGATAAACAAAATTGTATATATTAGAAGTGCACAACATGATGATTTGGTGTATGTATACGTTGTGAAATCATTACCACAATCAAGTTAATTAATGTATTCACCACCTCACGTAGTTACCTGTTTTTGGAAGAGAATGCTTAAGATCTGCTCTCTCAGCAGAGACCATTTATACTCGGCTGTATTCGTTTTCTCTTGCTGCTGTAACATATTACCACGCTTGGTGGCTTAAACCACACAAATTTATTCTCTTACGGTTCTGGACGTCAGAGGTCGAAAAAGAGTCTCCCTGGGGTAAAATCAAGGCATTGGCAGGGCTATGTTCCCTTCTGGAGGCTGTAGGAGAAAGAGTCTGTTTCCTTGCCTTGTTCAGCTTCCAGAGGCTGCCTGCGTCCCTTGGCTGGTGACCCTTCCTCCATCTTCGCAGCCCGCAGAGGCGGGTGGTCGTTCTTACATCCTGTCACTCCCACCTCTGCTTTCACCATCACATCTTCTTTTATTTATTTATTTATTTGTTTGTTTGTTTGTGTATTTGTCAGAGAAAGAGAGAGAGCACAAGCATGGGGAGGGGCAGGCAGGGCAGGCCCGGGCAGGCAGAGGAAGAAGCAGACTCCCCACTGAGCAAGAAGCAAGGAGCCTGGGACTTGATCCCGGGACCCAGAGATCATGACCTGAAGGCAGACTCTTAACCGACTGAGCCACCGGGCGTCCCCAGTCACATCTTTGGCTCTGATCCTTCTTCTGCTTCCCGTTTGCACTTTTAAAGACTCTTGTGATTACACTGGGCCCACCTGGATAATCCAGGATACTCTCCCTGCTTTAAGGTTAGCAGAGTAGCAACCTTAGGTCCTTCAGCACCCTTAATTCCTCTTTGTCGTGCAACGTGGCATAGCTACAGGTTTGAGGCATTAGGATGTGGACATCTTTGGGGGGATGTTATTATATGCCACACCGGGCATATCGACAAATAAAGTAGTTACTTGTTTTATGCAAAAATAAGTCTAGGGATGTCATTCCAGGGCATGACAACTTAATTAAACCATCGGGTATTCTGGCTTTTTTCCATCTTTCTGTTCTATCATCCCTAGTGTCTGCATCTGTAACTTGGTGCTTATTGCCTCGTAGTTGCCAGATGGCTGCAGGACCTCCAGGCTTTTCGTTCATGCTCCAAAAAGGGAAAAAAGTGGCGGTGTGAAGGAGCAAAAGATGAATGGGTAGGCCAGCTGAGAGTATGTCTTAGGTCAGATTCCCCAGAAGCAGACCTCGGCCTGTTCTTGTGTTAGTGATTTGCTCAGGAGGTATTTCTAGGAGAAATTGATAAAGAGAGGAATGGAAGTAGCATAGAGAAGAAGGTAAAGCCAAGCAAGGGAGTGCTACAGCCTGGCCTTGGACTCTGAGCATAAATCAGGTAGGTCTGTGCCCTCTCAAGGCCAAGAAGCTCCCACGTTCAGACTCCTGCCCCAGTCACGGCAACGAAGATGGTCTAATAGCTCAAAGGTAGCTGAAGAAAGTAACAGGTTCCAGCTGTCAGGATCAGAGCCCACGGAAACAAGGGTGTGGGCACACAGAGCAGATAAAGGGTTTCTGAGGGGATCTGGGTGGAGCACGAAGCGTTTGCCACAGTTTGTCTCTCTTACGAAGTTTCTCTGGATGCTCTCTTTAACATCTCCAACACATTCCTTCTTTCCAGACTTATCGCATAGCGCCCCTTGCTGCAAAGATGTCCAGCATAGGATTTTTAGTTGGACACCTTGCTCTTTTGCCAAAACTGGAGCTCTGTTAGTAAGTAAATAGGAAAGAATGGGTATTGGGTAGGCAACCATCATTTTGTTTACTTTAACTTCTAGTCACTTTCCTTAAACAGAGGATTAAATATTTTATGTAGTAGATATTTTCTTCTGTAATTTCTTCCAGTATTGTAAAATTAATCAACCTATATCTGTATTTTCTAGTTCATACAAGTATTTAGTTCTTTATAACTTATTTTGGTAAGTAATTTCAAATGATGCTGTAGATGATTACCCATACACCCATGTAAGCATTTTATTTGTGGGCCATGTATTTCACTCCACTGGTCTGTCCTCATAGCCCTTCTTCAGTGCTACATTTTAAAAAATAATGTGCTTTTATAACATATTTTAGTTTGTAAGAGGGCAAGTGCCCATCCTCATTTCTCTTCTTCTGAATTAGTAATGGGGTTTCATCAAGTTATTTTCACCATTTATTGTTACGGTCAGATGATTTTCCTAAATGATCAATTCAGAGGCATATTATTAACTGGATCTATCACTTAACATCTGTGAGCTTCATTTTTCTCTGCTGAAGAAGAGGTTCAATTAGGTGACTATTAGGCTCCCATCCAGGTCTAACACTTTGTCATCCTCAGAATTATCCAGCTGTCTGAAGAAGATTCCACTTGTCTGACCCTGTTGAACCTAGTAGTGGTTACTTTCGGCATGAATCAATGGATGCTCTTATGTAAGGGGTGGGGTGAGAAAACACTTCTAGAAATCTATGGCTTCTAGGCTTCCTACCGGTACACTTTTCTGCTTCCAGCCACCTGGGATGGCGTCCTTCTCAGGGCACCCAAACCAACTCTTCTAAAGAAAAAAACAGAGGAAAACAACAACCTGAACCATTAAATAATAATAGTAAAAGTATTTAACAAATAACTGTATTAATGTATATTTAATTAATAAACTAAACTTAGACTTATGCTTGGCACATAATGAACATGACATAGTTATGATCATTCTTTGTGGTTATTCTTTTATTTATCTATTCCATAATAAATAGGTGTTGGGAGACCTAACCCTACTGGTCCTTCAGTGGGGCTAGTTCACTCTTGCTTCTCATAGAGTTAGATCTCCTTGCTCTGAAACTCCCCAGACTTTGATTCTAGTGTTTAAAGTTTTGTTTTACTGTTTTTCATGCAATGTGGCCCCTAAATGCAAGCTAATGGCTTTTATCTGGTAATTTCCTGAAGAAAGAGCTTTCCATCAAACACCAAAGAAAAGACTTGCTATGTTGGGCTTATTGAGAGGAGACACATCGATTTTCAAGTTGACATAGTTAAGCCTCATAATTCATGGATTCTATATTTGTGGTCACCTACTTGTTAAATTTATTTATACTCCCCAATTCAATATTGGTGGTACTTTCATGTGCATTCACAGACATGGGTGGAATGGTGAAAAAGTCGAGTTGCCCAACGCACAGGTTTCTCAGCTGAGGCTGAACAGTGCAACACTCTACATTCTTGTTTCTGCTTGCAGTCAGTAAAGTGTCCTTTTGTGGTCATTTTAGTGCCCTGCTTTTTGTTGGTATTTCTGCCATTTAAAATGGCCCCCAAGCACAATGCTGAATTACTGTCCATGTGCAAGGGGCTGTGACCATGCCTTATGGAGAAACTATGTGTATTGGATAAGCTTCGTCCAGACATGAATTGAAGTGCTGTTGGCTGTGAGTTCAATGTTAATGAATCACCAGTACATATTTTTTCTTTTTCTTTTTTTTTAAAGATTTTATTTATTTATTTCAGATATAGAGTGTTAGCAAAAAAGCATGAGGTGGGAGAAGCAGACTCCCTGCTGAGCAGGGAGACTGATTGGGGGATGGGGGGAATCCCAGGATCCTGAGATCATGACCTGAGCCGAAGGCAGACGCTCAACCGACTGAGCCACCCAGGTGCCCTGACGGTACATATTAAATAAGGTGTCTTTAAACAGAAGTGCACACAAAACAAGGTTATGTATTGATCTCTTGACAAAAATGTTGTGACAAGAGGCTCATAGCAACCTAACCCTGTATTTCCCCCTGGGAATGATGGCTCACTGTTGGCTAATTCAGTGTTTGTAGTGACTTTACAGAACGTAACTACCACGAACTATGAGAATCAAGTGTACTTTCCTAAGGGATACATTGTTGGGGCTACTTGTGATTTTTTTAAACTGATTGTTTCCATGTCAGCTCCTGCTCCCCAAAGATGGGACTCCCTGTGTCTTATCTGGGCATGTGATGCAAGAAGCATTTGGACGCCCATGTCACTCACAGCACCTTCCTCTTGAAGTCATTTAGATCCCGTTATTCGGAAGTCCAGTGAAGGATTTTTATTATTTCCTTTAGCATTATATATTGTATGTTCAGTTTTATCATTGAAAAAAAAACTGGCTGGGGTGCCTGGCTGGCTCAGTTGGAAGAGTGTACAACTCTTGATCTTGCGGTCACGGGTTTGAGCCCCATGTTGGGCGTAGAGATTACTGAGAAAAGAATAAATATTAAAAAACCTAGTTTGTTTTGAGATGCACTAAATACTGTTTTTAGGAAGGAAAAGAAAATTGTACCCTGATTAATGATGTTGTAGATTCCTCAGTGACTAAAGCATTTTCTTAATGATAAAAATAGTCACCATTAAGTTCTACCACATTCCAAACACTGCACTAAACACTTTATTACATTATTTTATTGTATCCTCACCACAATGCTGCAAAGTGATCTTATTGTCCTCATTTCATCAGTGAGTACAGATCAGGGAGCTGGATTCAAATCCCAGTCTATTTGACCGAAAGTCCAGGTCTTTCTACTAAAGCATTCACAATAGACAGTACTTGTTCATATTACCTGTTCTTCCTTGCAGGGGCTGCGTAAAACCCATTAGGAGAACGCGAATCTAGTTTACTCATCCAGACTGAACATGTCACATTAGCAGCTTCTTGACTCAAGGTAAGGCAAACAGATGGAAAGAACATGAGACTATTCCACAAATTTAACTCATGCTTTGTTACTTTAACCAAGAGAGAGAAATGGACAAGCGGAAAAAGGAAAGGCATACACCAAACCATCTGCTTTTATAGCATATTAATAATAAATGCAAACAAATATTTGTGTTTTATCTGCATTTCGTTAGCTGGAAACAAAGCCCACGATTCCAGAAGTGGCACCTTTAGCTCAAGCACGCAGTGCCAATGAAACAGTAGTTGCTCTGTCAAACAAATAAAACATCTTTCTGCCAATGCTTTCAGGGTAATGGTAATTAAATAGATTTTCGGTCACTCCTGTCCTATATCCTGCACTAAGTTGATTAACCTGTTTAATGAGTATATGAGAATGACCAAAGCTGACCTCACATCAAAGAGCCCCATTGTTGCTGTGTGCTGACCTGAATTTTAATTGTGCACCAGGTCCTTTAATTGCACCACAGATGTGCTAGAGAATAGAGCAGGTATTTTAAGCGGCAGTGGGTTTCTTTTCCCAGATGTGTTTGGTTGCTCATAACATGCAATATTAGATGTTGTTTTGCGTGTCCAGGCTCTCAATGCTCCCCCTCTTTGCAAAGATTCACAGTTTAATAGTTCTCTTTGATATAGCCGGCAGTAGTGATCAGTTTTATTTAGATGGGAAAACTTCATTTTATGTATTACTAAACGTCACAAAGAAATTTAGGAAAAAAGTCTATAAATAAGTCAGCAGTGAGTAAGTTAGACTTCAGTCTTCAGGACTCCTTTAAGGCCTCCAGCCTCCATCTTCAGCCTCTAAGAGGATCGTTAGAGGCAGACGTGGCTTCCTTAGTGTGCTGTCATCAAGGGCCAAGCTACAAGTACCAGACCATAGGAAAAGGAAGCCAGTTCTTAAGTGATAGCATTCATTTTTTTTAAAACCCTAAAACTCAGTAACGTGCTGTAGGCTTCTTTCCAAAGTCTCTTTAAGTTAATTTTGTAAGCAAGTTGAACAGGGCGTTTTAGCTATCCGCCTGCGACAGGATAATGACACTTTGAACTCATGTTTCATTGTGGCACTTTCAAAAACATTCAAACACCAACGGCCACAAACTTCTGGTGCTTTAGACTTCAAAAAAATAAGCTGGCCTAAAATCTTTTTGCAACAAGTTGGGTTTTCTTTGGCAGGGGGTGGAGGGGGAGGTAAGGAGAGGGCATGTGTAGATAAGGCTAAATAAAGCCTACTGCTGTGGTCTTGCTGTATTCTTCCCTGCATCCGATCCTGGGTGCAAGGTGGACCCACTAAGTGGGGAGGGATGCAAATGACTTCTGTCATCCACTCTGTGTCTTCTTACCTGAGACGGGTCCCAGATGTCAATGTGAAATGGCACCCGCTCCAGGATGGGTGGGGGTGTGTGTGAGTGTGAACAGTGGGAATGCCAGCGGAGACGGAGGGAATGTATGGGGCGAGCGGGAGACAACAGGGTGTGTCTGTCTCTTGCTGACGGAGCAGCCGGCATAATCCCCACACTCTTGCATTCCCAAGCTGCCTTCTTGACTGTTCTGCTGCTGCTGCCTGTCTGGCTCATTCAGTTTCTTGTCTTAACACCAACTTGTACTGTGGCCTGGGGGCATTCCCTTAACTTCTTTGGACCTCAGTTTCTTCAACTATAAAATGAAGGTACACCACGTTATCTTCCAAGTTTGTTCCGATAAATGAGTTGTCTGCTCTTCTGTGGTCGTCTTATCATAGTGTTTGACTAAGGAGAATGATTAAACTATTTCCCTTTTCTTTTTTTGAGGTATCTTTGGATTTTATTTCATGTTCCTCTATAAGCATTAAAAAAAATAACCACTGTCTGTTGGTAATAGATGGTTTCATAGCTAGGCAAAGTTGTCAGACTCTAGACAGTCTGAAGATGATGTTGGGGTTTCCCCCTAGAATTGCGATGAGTTTTCTGAAGAGAAGTATTGATATCTGTACATGCTGGTTGTTATCACTGTCAGAAGGAGGCCATGTAAAGAAAGTTGGGAAGATGAGGGCAGCAAGGGCGTTTGTGTCATTGGCAAGATCCTATTAATGGTGATCTGCTCCCCAAACAGAAAGCATTAGGTTGTTTTATTGTTCAGGAAAGATTGCTAATACATCAGTAGGACCCCTCCTTCACACAGTAAGTCGGCAGGAGGCTAAGGAATTTTTGTTCGTCAGTGTGTCTGGCTGCAATTCATCCCACATCTAAGTGGGTATTATTATGTTTCTTCACTGTGTTGACTGGTGTACCCCGCAGTGAAACCTGTAGATGTCGAGGACAGAAGCAGAGGGTCAGAAACGCAGGTCTGGAAAAGTAGGGTCTGAAGTGCTTTCCTTAGGGTTGCTCAGGTGGGGAACAGGCCTGGAGGTGGTGGGGAGAGCAGGGGAGGTGAGGGACAGCGTGCTGAGGCTGGAGGCGTAGAGGGGAAGGAGAATCCAGCAAGGCTAGTATGATGCAGGTACCATCTCTCCCAGAGATGATCTGCTTATAAGCACTCTTTCCTCATCACCAGAAACCTCTTTTGCTTGCTTTTCGCTCTTTTGTCAGGCACCATGTCTGAGTCCCTTCTGATTCACGTTTTGATTCCAATCTAGTTAGAGATGAGGAGGCAGCATCAGGGTTACGCCAAGGGGTCTGGATGATGGTCCACATGTTTCCTCACGCCCTGCGTAGAGAAGACCCAGTCTGTCTGGGGAGCACACCCTTTCCCTAGAAATTCCCCCACCCCCACTCCAGAGAGTTCACTAAAAACCAAGGAACTTCTGGTAAAGGAGGGGGAGCTGGAGGCTGACCTCACCCAGAGAGCAAATTCAGGAAAACTGCAAAGAGCTGCTCTGTGAGGAGGACAGAGTCTGACATCTGTCAGCAGCAGTGTACGGGGATGCACCATCAGATTCAGAAAATACCACTTCTAGAATCAAACTCAGATTTCGCACATCTGCGAAATTATTGTTATTATGCTATAAATAATTGTAGGTTAAAGGACAAATAAAGATTTTACCCAAACTATGATTCATTATTTTCTCCCATTTGGATGAGATGGCTCCGGTGTGGCTGCTTTGTGAGGCCTCTTAGGCAACAGGCTTTTAGTTTCTTACTCCAAAGGGTTCGTTTCAGCCTTGGTTCCAGTCACACTTACTATCTGTGGGAACTCAATCAAGTTTCTTGATTTCTTTGAGCTTCTAGTTCCTGACCTTGTAACCTGCACATCATAACATTAGCTATAGGGAATGGCTTCTTTCAAGAGCCAATACGCGAGTCTTTGTGAATGTGCATTATAAATTACTATGTACATTTCCATCTTTTGCCCCAGCCACAGCAAATATATAAAGACTATTATGCATGTTTTTGTTTTTTGGTTTTTGGTTTTTTTGGTATTAGCCTTATTCTAAGTTCCTTTTATTGTCCCTATTTTTGTTTTCTTATTTCTTTCCACGTCCAATTTATAAATCTGAATATATAAACCATTTTGGGGGGAAAAGATAGGGTATATATAAATAACTGAATAAATTTAAATTGTAATTTTGCTAGTGGATTGCTAAAAGAATCAACCTTCCCCACTTTACCACCAACCCAGGACCAGCCCTGCTAGCTTACACCAGCCTCAGTCACTGGCTTACAGTATGCCGTGTACTGTCTGTGGCACCTTCCTTGCCATAACTTTCTGGGGGAGGTGACACTTGATCAGTGTTTACCTGATTGACAAAATCAGTTTATGTTGCTCACCTTATATAGCCCAGGAGTGGGCAGATCTTGGCTTTAGGCCATGTACCGTCCAGGGTCACCAGCTTGGTGAGCTCTTTCCCTGGTGCCACCATGGGCTGTCTTCTCGTGGAGACATCTCCCTGTTCACATATCTGGAAATCATAGGAAAAATCCACTCCTTCATTTCATAAACAGTTAATGAGCCCCTACTACTCACCAGGCACTATGGTCGGCACCCCGGGTGATATAGGAATGCATAATGGATGGTCCCTGCCCCAGTACAGAAACAAATATGGGGGGTAACCAAGTAGCTTGACGAAGTAGGGAGGTATGGCAGAATGCTTGAGTGCACGGGCCCTGGAGCTGGCCTGCTCTGTCATCTGTCAGCTGAGTGGCCTTGGGCACCAACCTCTCAGTGCCTGAGTGTCTCAGTAGCTATAGAGTGGTAGTAATAATGGCTGTGCTGAGGATTACTTAAATCAACAGTCATAAAACAGAACAGTGCCTGGCACCACAGCTAACCCTGGAGAGGATGATGATGGCGATGATGATGGTGGCTGTGGTGGGGAGAAGTGCTCCAGTGTGGAAGGCAGGCCAGTTATCCAGGAGGCCGGGAAAGGCACCGCAGAACTGGGCTTGCTGGGCAAAGGAGCAGAAGCCCCCTCCAGGGGAAGGGTTCAGCACTCCGGGCACAGTGAAGGTAAAGAGAAGGATGTTCCGAGAATGTTTAGTCAGCCAGGAACTGCTCTCAACTCCTGAATTCGGACCTTGATGCCAAAGTGGAAACAAACACGGCATGTTTCCATCACAAGAACGTTTTGTTTGTTACCATGAGAGAAAATTGGCTGGACTGGAAAAATATGGTCTGTGAGCAAATAGATGATTCTGTTAAGGAGACATGGTCGGTCAGTGCCTACAGTTGCAGGAGGGTTGATGGTAATAACTGATCTTATTAATTCCAGGTTGGGGAGAATCTTGTTAGGGAAATGAAAGGTTTAAACAAATCTGAATGAAGGTTGATAGTGTGGTCTGAGTTTGGCAAATTATTTTTTAGCCCTTCACTTTCTTAAAAAAAAAAAAGTCACGGGCAGGCTCATGTCCCACAATCAAATGATATCAATGTTGGGCAAAAACCCCAATAAAATCCCTGGCACTTTTTATCCTTCTCATTCCTGGTAAAGCTCTTTTAAAAAATGAGGGACATTGGGGCTCCTGGGTGGCGCAGTCCTTAAGTGTCTGCCTTCGGCTCAAGGCGTGATCCCAGCGTTCTGGGATCGAGCCCCACATCAGGCTCCTCCGCTATGAGCCTGCTTCTTCCTCTCCCACTCCCCCTGCTTGTGTTCCCTCTCTCGCTGGCTGTCTCTATCTCTGTCAAATAAATAAATAAAATCTTTAAAAAAAATGAGGGACATCAATTGCTATGAGTCTCCAAAATGACAGAAATTCCAAAAAATAAAACCAATGACAGGTAGTGAGAAAAAAAGCCCCACTTCACTTTAGCTGGTACGTAAATAAGTCCACTTATATGTAATTCAGGGTATCCTGTCCGAAAACACTGAATTCCCCAAACAGAATATTCAGTTTAAAATTAATGTGGTTTATTAACAATTAAAAGTGATAACACAAGCTGAAGAAATTGGAGGTGAAATGTTGAGTCTCCTTTGATAGGTAGAGTAATTACAAAGTGTGCTTTTGAGGTTCAAGAAGACAGCCTCAGGACACAACAGTTTTAAAGTAAAAATTGGCTTGCCCTCTGTTCAAGTGATTTATTTTGCACTAAGAAATGGGTGTGAGACATGATGTGATTTAAAATTTCATCCCTTGATGGAACTGCTTGAGGGTGACATGATTTTTTTCTTTTTTCTTTTCTCAGCCTGCTCAGCCTATGAAGTTTCCTATCTAAAAGTTAATCTTCTGAAATTCCTTAGGAATTTAAGGAAACCTAATCTTCTGGTGTGTAAACAAAAGGGACTAAGTATATTGCTTTCCCTCTGACATTCAGGAGCTAGAAGGGCCCGAGTAGCCCCTCGGAGGATCTAGTGCTTACCATGGCCAAGCAAATCCAGCCATTCTTGTTTTGTTGCCTATTAAGTAATTACCTTCGGAAAACTTCACCTCTGCCATTAAAAATGCTCTTTCTCTTCTAAGAAAGCTTGAAAGGTGTGGGGGTGAACTGAGGAGAACATCCTTGAAAAGTGAAAAGGAACTGGGATTTAGTTAAAATAGAAGTTTAGATTATCAAGGGAGTGGTTATTGAGGAAGAGAAAATGAGTACTGGTTGAAAAAATGGATATTTTACATGTTTCAGTGAGTCGTTCTTCTCTGTTTTCACCAAGGAAAAGAAATGTATTTAACCTAGTTTTACAAGGTTTCAACAGTCTGTTTATTATAAAGAAAACAAAACAAAACAAAAACTTGAAAAAAGATCTCTTACGGTATATACCAGCTAATCAATGCTCAACAACTGGCTGTTGCGGTGGAGGCCAGGGTGGGCCCTGTTTTGCATGTTTGTCAATTTCCGTGGTGTAAATGCTCCCACTATGGTGGATCCTATAAATGCAAAAGCACGAAGCTGGGGAGACATGCACAGTAAGACACCATTGCTCTTCCCATCATACAGACCCAATAAAGGCAAATAACCCCCGGAATGTAGACAATAGTAAAGAGTTGTGTGGGGGGGAAGGAAGTGATGAGTCTTGAGTACTTTTTATCTTTGTTTTTAATATAATTTAATTGTAAGTTTGTGTAAGTTAATTTTTAATAATGACCGTGTTTAACAACCAGCTCCCAACTTTTCCTGAATATTTAAGTTGGCTCTCAAGAACCAGTATGAGCTGGTTCTAGCATGCCACTAAATACATGTATGACATTTGTGGAAAGGGGTTTGGAAGGTCACACCCCAAATTATTGACAGTGGTAATTACCTCTTGGGGGGTGGGGGAGTTGTGGTGTGTAGAAGGGGGCCTTCAAGTTTTACTCTGCATACTTCTTGTTTGTACGTATTGCTAGTATAATAAAAGTGAATACAAGATGGTTTTGATAAAGTATCTGTTGTTTTTACACCAATACCTCCTTTCTCTCCTTCCAGCTGAACCCAAAACCCCGAGGTCGCATGGCTCAGCAGAGAGCGATGGACTAGGCAATAAAAATTTGGGTTTAATTCTGGGTTGGCCTCTCACAGTCTGGGTAACTGAGAGCAATTTATTTAACCTCTCTGAGCCTTGGGATCGTTGTTAAATGAGGATATTTGGAGTTTATCAGTAAGAGTCCGTTCAGCTCTAACCTTTACAGTTTTGATTACTTCTCATAGCACTCAACATGTATACTGACTACAGATGATCCAGGACACACCCACTGACAAAGAGTTCTGTGAAGTCCCAACTCACCACATTTATTACTTATTTTATTTCCTGACTTTTCAAAAGATTATAGACTTGAAACTCAGGGTCACTGTTGGTAATCATGATAATTGGCTGTGTTGAGAGAACTGAGGTTTGGAAACTAGCTAAAGGAGGGTACAGGAGATGTTCTCAGATTTGCTCTGCTCCTAGCAGAGGGTTTGTTGGCTGACTGGCTTCTTGAGGGTACATATGACATGGGGGCCTGGGACTTGTGCCCTGGAGGAGTCCTTCCCGTGCTGCCTGCCTCGTATTCTTCTGGAATGAATTGTCTTGAGTAGCTGTCCTGAATGTTGAGTCTTCATTGGACTGACTCTAGTCTCTGACCAGACAAATTAGGAATTTGTTCTCAATCAAAATAAGAACATGAGTTTTATTGTTTCATTTTTTTTTAAGATTTATTTATTTGAGACAGAGAGCGAGCGCACGTGCGCATGAGCAGGGGGAGAGGGAGAGAGAGAATCTCAAGAAGATTCCCTGTTGAGCCCAGAGCCCCAGTGCCAGGACCCTGAGGTCATGACCTGAGCTGAAATCAAGAGTCTGCCACTTAGGGGCGCCTGGGTGGCTCAGTCGTTAAGCGTCTGCCTTCGGCTCAGGGCGTGATCCCGGCATTCCGGGCTCGAGTCCCACATCGGGCTCCTTCGCTGGGAGCCTGCTTCTCCCTCTCCCACTCCCCCTGCTTGTGTTCCCTCTCGCTGCCTCTCTCTCTGTCAAATAAATAAATAAAATCTTAAAAAAAAAAAAAAAAGGTCTCCCACTTAACCAACTGAGCCACCCAGGCACCCTTTTATTATTTTCATTTTTAAACTATCAAATATTTACTAAATTTATTGTAGAAAATTTAGCAAATACAGATGAGCAAGAAAGAAAAAAGGGAGATCACTGATTTTAAAGTGTAGAATTCCATTTTTGTTGTTGCTGTGCTTTGTATATATGTATATGAGTACATGGATGTTTGAAATAACATCATCCCTCTTGTGAGTAAGGCACAGTGTAGACGCAGAGCATGGGCTCTGGAGCCAAAGTGCTCAGGCTGGAATCCCGGCTGCACCTGCTAGCTGGGATCTTGTGTGCTTTATCTTGCTGTTCTGCCTTAGTTTGCTCATCTGTGAAAAGAAGATGCTAGTACCTGCCTTCTAGGTTTGTTGTGAGAACTAAGTGAGTTAATAATATAAAACCCTTATAGAATAATGCTTGGCACACTATTCAATGACTGACAGCTATTTTTATTTTATTCTATTACGTATTGTTATGCTATAGTTTACTAACCTTAACTGTTGGACATGCAAGTGGCTTCTAATTTTTTTAAAGATTTTATTTATTTATTTGAGAGAGAGCATGAGCAAGGGAGGAGCAGAGTGAGAGGGACAAGCAGACTCCCTGCTGAGTGCAGAGCCCAATGCCAACGTGATCTCATGACCCTGAGACCATGACCTGAGCCAAAATCAAGACTTGGGTGCTAAACTGACTGAGCCACCCAAGCGCCCCAAGTGCCTTCTAATTTTTCACAACTGAGATGGAATTTCTTATAAGTTACAACTTTATGTATATCCTCAGGATAAATTCTTAGACCTGGAATCACGGAGTATGCACATTTTAATGCTTTAAACATATATTGTGAAAATTAAAGTCCTCTCTATAAAGAACACCTACGTAAGTGCACAAACAAACGTGTCCCAACTCTCCCTCATGTCAGTGCTACTGAGTAGATTGGGCTTTCACATTCTTTGTCGAAATGAGAAATATAGTCTATTTCTATAATATATACAAATCGATGCTCATCATCTTAAATGCAAAATAAATGCCCTGAGATACTATTAAACTGTGAAAAAATAATTAAATCGAAGGCAAGCATTTTTTTTCCATGAACCATTTCACCTGGTTGTGCCTAGGCATGGAAATACATCAGTGTTGAGCAAACCCCCTTCCACTCCCCGCCTCCCCCCCCCAAACTCCAAACCACCCGCTACCCAGCCCCACTGCTGGATAGCAACAGTGGAAGAGACACAAATTACCTCAGGGAGAGCATGCACCTTCCAGGGTGGAGGCAAAGGGCATTCCTGTCTCTCCTTCCCAGCCTTCCTGTCAGGACAGACTGCAGATCCTGACACGTCCTGCTGCTTTGAGGCAGATCTTTCAGAGGCCTGAGGGGAAGATGCTGTGTGCATCCCCACGGGCTCCTCACTCTGCTTGAAAAGTTTGTGAGCCTGACTGACTGGGATGCTGATGAGGGAAAGCTATAATGGGCAGTGTATCAGTCAGGGTTCTACCCAGGACCAGAACTGACAGGACACTGGAGACTCTCAGGCAGAAGCTGGAGCTGCTGACCACAAGTAGGATTTCTTCTTCCCAGGAGAAGCCTCAGTTTTGCTTTTAAGGTCTTTCTTCTGATTGGAAGAGCCCTCCCAGATTCCTGAGGACTGTCTCCTTTACTTAAAGTTGGCTGATGGCAGATGTTAACCACATCTACAAAGTATCCTCACAGTAATATCTAGACTGGTGATTAATAACTGGGTCTATTGCCTTAGCCAAGCTGACACATAGGCAGTCACAAGAAGGAGCCAGGGTTCATGAACAGAGGCCTTATTCCCTCTCTCACCAGGCCCCTGAGCCCCTGGGAGCTCCGTACCAGGCAATGCACAAGATTGCTGAGCTGGTGGACGCTGCTCTTAGTCAACTCCTCTCCTTCTGAGACAGGAGAGTGCCAACCTCTCCTCAGAGGAAGACGGAAGGAACTCATTATCTCTATTTTCATGCAAGATGATTTGGAAATTATAATTCATCAAGTTCACGTAATAGTGATTTTAGAGGAAAGTCTCGAATATCCACTCAAAGGACTACTGGGAGCAGTAGAGGTCTAATCATGACATAACTCAGTGTTTCCGAATACAATCCCAGGGTGCGTGCAGAGAAGCACTACTTCCATGGGGTAGTAAGGAGCTGGTGCAAGGTGAAAATTCCATGATCAAAAACATTTTAAGAAATTTTGGATTAAAGTTAAACATGTTTCTTTAGAGAAAAACTGAAAACTCTCCTTAGCAGGTTAAAGTGAATAGGGACTCTTGAAAGAGGTTGTGGTACGCAGTATTTCAAACTTGCTTGATTGTGCAATCAGTTTTTTGCTGGGCACATTTTGAGTCTAGTGTCCCATGAAATACTTTGGGAAAAGATGTTATAATCTATAGTGTTGGCCACTGAGAGTACAGATGGGATAACGTTTCTTCCAGATTATCTCAGGCACTGCCATCTAGCACTGCCAGCTTCGGCGCTACAGTGAGTTTGTAGAACTTACTGAACACCCGCCCTCATTTACTGGGTGTCGTATGTGCCAGTATTCTGCTCAGTGCAGGGAACATGGGATTGTTCAAGACTGACACAGGCCCTCCTCTCATGGAGCTTCTATCTTTCTCTAGACATGTGTCCCCTCCTCAGGAAGTGACCACCCGATTCCTCAGCCACTCTAAACGGAGCTCCAGCAGACCCACCTTCAACTCTGGTGCATAGGTTAAAGGATTATAGAAATGAGACCATGTACCCAAACAAACAGCGTGTGCCTTGGCTGGAGGAAGAGACGTGCTAAGAAAAATCATATTTGCCTTGCCAGAGAAGCAGATCAAAACCAGAAGAAAGAGAATCCTTTCATGTGGGGTGGGCAGTTTGGCAAAAAGTAATGCCTCTAGGGTTGATGGAAATAAAAGGTGGCCAATCTCCCCTTCTTGCTGCCAACATTTTCTCTTGACAGCCAGACACATCCTTGACTGAAAACCCTGAATATGAGAAGATTCAAATAACTAAAAAACCCTCAGGTTTTTCCACAGCCATATAAAGTTAAAAAGCCAGCCAGGAAAGCCCATACCTATGGTTCTTACCTCTAGGTTCCTCATCCGTCTTACTTTGATGAAGATGAATTTTAGTCAACGTGAGGCACTCTTCTGTGGGTCTTAAAGGAAAAAAAACCCCAAAACCAGATTGGCTGCTTTATGCTGGACTGAGGAGTCCTTGGTTTGCCACACCCCGTATCTTACTGGTCAAGCTCGTCAGAGCAGCTGTAATGCATCTAGCCAGTGCTTCTTTGTGGGGGTGTCCTCTCCTGGGGAGTGCGGACTGGCAAAGAGGAAGTGATTCTCCAAGACAATCACTGGGCGACAGGAATGACACTGAGGGCTGTCCTTTCTATCTTACATTTGACATCAATTAACAAATTTGTATTAAACATTTATTTTATGTGAAGCATAAAAGAAAGGGACATTAAAGTAGGTCGGGTATCTTGACAGTAGAAATTTAACTTGAAAAGGAAAATTATAAGTGGTTGTTTTCTCAAGTTAGAATTGGCCATGAACCTGAAAATTATTCCCTTTATGTATATTCTAGTGTCTAGCCTCTGCCCTTGCTCAGCCCCTTTCCCAAAATGCTTCCATTTGGCTCAACCATGCTCAATTCTTAAATCAGTTCTGATCAGGTCAGTGAGCAGGTTCAGAATTTTTGGCTTACCAGGTAGTGGGGCATGACTTAATCTTGTTGTTATGGACTGTTTTGGAGACGAGTACTGACCTGCCCATTCAGTTGCAGCTTCCCCTTAATATTGTCCTCCCACTAATTTCCACCCCATCCCATCTTGATGTTTAAAATTTGACATTCCTTCTTCTAGATCTCTTCGGAATCTGTAAAAGTTCTTACCTTTGTAGGAGTTGGTCCTCTAGCAAGTCAGTTTCCTCAACCAAACTCTCACTCAACCTGAGCATGATTGATCCAAGTGGGAGAAAATTTTCTCTAAAGGTCAGATGTGACCACATTAATCTTCATAACTGGTAGTGGTTAGTAATGGATGCTCAGGGCCAGTCTATGCGGGTTCAAATCCTGGATCTGTCATTTACTTGCTGTATAATCTTCAGTAAATCACTTAATCTCACTGGACCTCAGTTTTCTCATGTATAAATAGATATATAAGCTCATAGCATTGTTGTGAGGATTAATGAATGGTAAAGCACTTAGGATAGTACATACCACATAGTAAATGATAAATAAAGTTAGCTATTACTGTTGCTATTATTATTTTTCTGGTTGGTCTAAAGGGACTCTCAGTTCAATGGGGACAGAATTCATCAATTTGGGTTGTACTCTAAGAGAGTATAGGGGTGTAGGCAGTGTTTAGCTGGATTGCCAAACACACTGGTATTTCATACTTGCAGAGAGTTCAGGACTGGCCCTGGACATGTTCTCCCAAGTCTGCTACGGTAGCTTTGGAGTTAGGAGTTAAAACATGGCCCACTCTAATTTTGAGTGCAGAGTAAAGACTCACCATAGCACGTCAAACTCCAGCACTGATCCATCAAGCAGAGGTTTAGGCAAGGTGAACAGGCAACCTCTCACCTCCTTTACCGCTGGAGTACTGCTTGGCTGAGTACCCCTCCCCACCTTTGAACAGCAAGCTTTGAACTATTGCCTAAGACTCTCACACCTTTCCTTTAAGAATACTTCTTAATTTGACTATTACCCTTAGGGAAATCTACTTGCCAAAAATTCCAACAGTAACTATAGGCTGAGATCCTGAGGGTAAATTAGTATTGGATTTCTGGGCAATTTGCCCTGAATGCTAATGTATAAAAATGCACCTGGATAAGGACATTTTCCTTCTGAATCACAGATTCATGGCCCAATTTTTACTAACAAGGAGAAAAGTGCTACTTTTTAAAAAGCTAAGTTCATTAAATAGATAACCACTATGGAGATGTACCCAACCTGAAGGCTGGGACTTGGTGACATTCACCTTTGTGTCCCTCACAACTCCTAGCCGAGTGCCTTGGACTTTGTTGGCACTCCACATAATACGGTGTGCTGAAAAGTGCTTATGTACTGGAGGCATAGAATCTTGGGTTCAAATTCACCTTCTGCCACTTATCTATCAGTGGTGGCGTCTTGACTAAATGTTTAACTTCTTTGAGAACCACTGAAGAAAATAATGTAAGTAAAATGCTTGACACATTCTCTTCCATTGCTGAATGTTAAGTGATTAAATCTAGAATTCCCTCCCAGTTCTGAGGAACCCTCCTGGGCTTTTGAGAAACTTACTTTGCAGTGCTTAGTTTTATAAACTTTTCTCAAAACCCTTGCTATTAGAAAAGAATTCATTCGGCATAACCTAATTTTTTTAATCATAGAGATAAATCACGTTTGCTCTTTTGCTACTCAGTTAAAAAAAACTAATTATTATGCCTTTGGTAAAAATTAGCCACTTTTTAAAGTAGAATATAAATTATTCTTAAATTGCTTTTGTGAAATCATTAAATCCTTGGAGCAGACATTAATTTTTTTGAGTAACTTTTTACTTCATATCCTTTGAAAATTCTCAATCCAAGCTTCCAGGCAAGAAACCCAGATTACTCACCAAGAAAGATAATCAGATTGGAATCAACTTTCCACAGGAAAACAGTATAAACTAAGAGATGATGGATTCTAAGGAAAAAGGACCATGGCCCCAGAATTCCACATCCACCCAAATTATCATTCAGTTGTGAACACATAAGAAGACACAGAAAACATGCTACTTACATACCTTTCATGAAAACAGTTACTCAGGGAAGTACTCCAGCCAAATGAAGAATAGATCCGAATAAAGAAATCAAGAAGGAAAGCCAAAGCATTAAAGATAGAATGGTGAGTATGAAATTTAAAGTAACTAACATATTGTCATTGTAAAGTTTAATGCAAATTTTAAGGATTTTTATACCAGAGGAGACAGATTATAATAATAAAACAATCTGTAACTAAAATTTCAGTTTATTTCACTGAAGCCTAGGAGTGGGGAGAGGAGTTAAAATTCTGCTGAAGGTCTGATCTTGATGATCGTGCCGAGATAGCTTATAGGTTTTGAATAATTCTTGACTTTGATAGAGAAATAGAAGTTCAGTTATATTCAGTTATACTTGAAATAAGCACAAGCTATTAAGGAAGAAAGGAAGCAAAATGCAGACATAACAAACTGAAGTACAAATTAAGAAGGTAGCAAGAAGACTAAGTCAGTAGTAAGAATATACGAGTGGGCAGAACGAGTGTGAATGAGTTCCTTCTCTTCCCCACACTGCTCAACAACACACACGCACACGCACAAGCAAAGGCTTTCCAATTAGGTGAAAAAGCAAGATTACTATTTTCTATTTGTAAGAGACATACTTAAAAGTAAATGACAAAGAATTATTTTTAAAAAGAGACAGGAAAAGATACACCAGATACACAAAAAATTAGCGATGAAATATAAGAGAAAGGAAAAATACACTAAACAGAACAAAGGAGCTATTTTAATATCAATAAAAGATGAAATCACCCAGAACATATAATCTTTATGCACTAAAAAATGCTGTACTGAACTGAAAACTATTTGCAAGCAATATAGCAAAAGAAAACTTAGAAAAGTTGGGAAAGTTCTTACAAATTAATTAGAAGTCAACACTGCAAAAAGAGAACGACCAAAGTATACTAACAGGTAGTTTATAAAAGAATAAATACAAATGTCCAATAAATGTATTGAAAGGTCCTTAACCTCTTTATATTCAATGAAATGCAGATTAAAGGCACAGTGATATATTTTTCACATATCCAGTTGGCAAAGATTTTACAACAGAGTTATGATATTTAGTGTTTGTAAGGATATGAGGAAACCAGTCCTCTCAAACAACTTTTGGTGGAAATGTGGACTGATAAAATATTTATTTTTGGAGATGAGTTTGTCAGTATTTATGAAAAATTTAAAACGGATCCATTTCTAGGAATTTATCCTACAGACACATTCACACACCTGCACGAAGACCTATGTATAAAGATATTCAGTATAGCATTATTGGTAGTAAAGAAAAATAGAAATAACCAACATGTTCATCAACAGAAATTAAATTTTAGGACTTCCCTACAATGGAATACTATGCAGCTATTAAGAAGAATGAGGTATGCAATGATGCGGAATGATTTCCATAACATATTAATGGAAAAAAACCCCAAATTTCATAGCAGTATATATGTGCTCAGTGTTGTACTTGGTGTTGGGGACACAAAGATGAATTCAGGTGTGATTTCTTTCTTGGTAAGCCCTTCTCATGGCCCTTATCATGAAAAAGATCACGGTGTACCCTTTGTAGGTAATTCAAAATAACAATAATGCTAAACCTCACAGTTTAGCAACATTATTATTGCAACAAAGGAGGTTGTCAACAGCATGGAGTGCTTGAGGGCTGAAGAACACACATCCAAGCAATTCTTGGATACCAGCTGGGTATCCTACAATTCAACTCAATTCTGACTCTATCTACCTGGAGATAGCATTAGATCCCACAGATTAGTGGCTCAGTTCTACAAGACTGCCCTCCACTTCAGGTGTCAGTAGAAAGCCCAGGTTGTTACTCGTGCATCTGATGGACCAGCTATAAATCAGGGGTTCCCATGACTCCCTCTTTGGATTTGCTAAACTTGGTAGAGTGGCTCACAGAACTCAGAGAACAGTTTATTTACTAGATTAGCAGTTTATTATAGAAGGGTATAATTTAGGAGCAGCTGGAGGGAAAAGATGCATAAGACAAGGTATGGGGAAGGGTGCAGAGCTTCAATGCCTTCTCCCAGGGCACCGCTCTCCCCACATCTCCACATTTTCACCAACCCAGAAGCTCTTGAAACTCTGTCCCTTTGAGTTTTTACAGAGGCTTCATTACATAGGCATGACTGATTAAATCATTGACATTGGTGAGTGATTCAACCTCCACCCCCCTTACCCCCTTTCTCCTCCCCAGAGGTCAGTTCCAACCCCCTAGTCACATTAGTTGGCTCTCCTGGCAACCAGCCCTCCTCCTTAGGTGCTTTCCAAAAATCATCTCATTAACATAACAAAAATCACCTAATTTTATTGCTCTCATTACTTAGGAAATTCCAATGGTTTTAAGGACTCTGTGCCAGAAATGGGGCTGAAGACCTGATATGTATTCCTTATTATAAATCACAATTATCACAGGACTTATTGGAATATAGATAATGTGGGCCCATAGTTTCTCCTCTGGAAAGTGTAAAAAAGTTTGGAGACCTGTATGATTTACTAGAAAGACCTCCTGGACAAGCTTCAGTGGCGTGCTATGGGCCATGGCAGTCCTCTGCCGTCCACCCCCACTGTGAGGTCTGGGATCTTGCACAGAGCTGCAGGGTCTCATCTTCAGGCAGAGAGCTCAAGGCAATTTGTGTCCTATCTGAATGTTGTTTAGATAGTGTTTTTTAAAGGAACAAAGGGATATGAAATCATTTGACTGGTTTCTACCCCTTAACGCATAGAATGTTTTGTCTCATTAACACTTAAAAACATTGAAGTCACTCATTCCCTTGGTACTTGACTCATGGCTAGCATCTGGCTTTTCCATGTTTCCATGATTGGTACATATCTTGCTTTCTTTGTCTGAAAGGCCCTGGCTACTACTCTTTCTTCTTCAGTTTTCAGCTCAGATGCAGCCTCCTACCAGCAGCTGTCATAGCTGACCTCACAAGTCTTGGCTAGTACCTGTCTTCACGTCTGTTGTAGCACATATCCTGTTCTGGGGTTCTAGTTTGTTTGTGGGTCTGACTCGTCCATGAGGCTAGAGCTGTTTGAGGGCAGGTTGACACCCAGCTCAGGGCCTGACGTATGCTCGGTCCACATTCAATAAATACTTTCTGAGTCATTTAGTTAGTGATCGAGTGAGGAGGGATACCTCTTTTCCTGAGATAGAAGTGAAGTGGGAGAGGAGTGATGACATGGCTGATTGGACAAGTCAGGACAAAAGCAGACTTGCTCATAGGCACCTGTTATCTCAGTGAAGGGGAGCTTAAGCCACCCACTGAGAACAGGGGAGGCAGGGAGCTGGTTGGACCCTCGAGGAAAGTGGTAAAGGTTTGGAACAGCGGTTATGGAGAACGGAAATGGAGTAGATGAGAAACCCTTGAGGGCCCAGTTAAGATTGGAGCTCATAAATTTATAATGGAGCCCAGTAACATGAATATGTAATTTTCTCCAAAAGGGCTTAGCGGACCTGAACCAGAAATAGATAAAATAATGGTAGTTACTATTTATTCATGCCTACTATATGCCAGGATCTATGCTGTATAATTAAAGTGCCCATTCTCTATTCCTCATAGCGAAGCCTGTGATGGAGTGATTATTATTTCCATGATATGGATGGAGAAACTGAGGTCTGTGGAGATCAACAACTTGATAAAGTCACACAGCTGACAACTGGCCAAAGCAGACGCAAACCAC
Organism: Ursus maritimus; assembly: GCF_017311325.1. NCBI lineage: Eukaryota > Metazoa > Chordata > Mammalia > Carnivora > Ursidae > Ursus > Ursus maritimus. The sequence goes on from NW_024423453.1 coordinate 4,096,662, forward strand.
AGACCGATTCCAAAGGCCAGTACTTTGGCTGGGGCCACGCCATTCCACTGATGCTCCATGAATCCAGTTGGGTTGGGCTGAGTTGGTTTTGTCATGGTGAAGGAGAAAGGAAGCAAGAAAGAAGGGTCCTGGCTAGGCTGCTGCCATAATGACTAAACGTGACTCTAGGTAAGCTAGTATCTGAATCCAGGTATGTTTGGACGCCTCCCAAGTGAGAAACTAAAGGTTATCAGCAATATCAAAGACTAGCTTTAAAAGTGTAAAGGAGCGGGGGAAGGGCATAGATGGAAAGGTGTGGTTTGCTTTCAGGAGTCTTAAGTGACCCAATTCCAGGTGATGTAAAGCTAGAGTATAATCATGGGAATGAATGTGAATGAATCAGAGTTAAGGAGGCCATACAACTACAAGATCCTTCTGTATTGTTTCTTGGAAGGTCAATGCCTGGCATAGTTTAGATGCTCAATATTTACTGAATGAATGAATGAATGAATGAATGAATGAATGAAAGGATAGCCGCAAAGAAACTACAAAGTAGTGGGACTTTCTGTGTGGTTTGTGAGCCTTTATCACTCTTTTATAATCCCACTGTACCCATAATCAAATGAAGAAGAGGTAGCGTGAAAACCGAAGTTGGCCCTCCCAAATGAAAGCAAAGTGCTCCCCTGAAGTGACTCTCTGATTTTGGAGAGTAGGGTTACAGGGGCTCAAACATTTGAAAGTCTTTTCAATTGGAAGAGAAAAGAAAGTTTAGCAAAAACAGTTACTGTTATTATGGATGAGAAGAATGGTGATCAAGTTTAGAAATGACAGTCTTATGTATGTTCTGTTGTTTGTTCATTTCCCGTTACATGAGTTAACACCTCTATGCTCCTTTAGCAAAGAGAGTATGCATAGTCTGTGTTTCGTGTGTTACAGGGACCCAGGCTTGGTCAACACTTTCATGCTTTGAAACCTGTAATCACGACATAAAGTCTTATTTAAGCTAAGTCATGATTATCCTTCACGAATGGAGTATAAAACAGAATCCTGATTCATGAATCAGTTCATTGTTTTTCCCTGCTGATGCTTGATTGTTAGGTATAACATACATGCATGCCGAGTGATGAGAGATGAAACAGCATGATGTAATCTTGCTGCGTTTCAAAGAGTAAAGCCTCCAGGGTATTGGTAAACACACAGCTAAACAGAGCTTCACAATACACTTCTGTGTTTTATGGTTCTGTCAAAATCAAAGGAAATGTATTTACTTTGGAACAAATAATTGTGGGAAATTTCTATAGTGTCCCTGTGGCTTGTTTTTCATAGTAACTAGAATTCCCTTTGGTGTGTGAATAACATTGTATAAGTAAGCAGTTTTGGACAAAAGACAAGATGTATTCCAGCCTTAATTATGGTATAGAGGAGTTTTACCCTAGGCTTCTTCACTTGTCAGGAAATAGCCATGGAAAGGTGCATTATTGTTCCACAGTTAACAGAATTAAGGCTCTTAACTGAATATACTGTTGGCGAAATATAAGGAAAAGGTGATTTCTCAACTCTGAGTTCTTAGATCATTAAAACTAAAAGATGCCCTGGCCCTCTGTACCTTGTTCCCTTTGTGACTTTGCAGTAGAGGGGGTAACCTCCATGTGACCTGGCTGTCTGGCTCTGGCATTTTCTATGTACTTCCAAACAGCATTCAGCTCTTCCCTGCTTAGCTATGTGACACGAAGGTAAAGAGTCACTGTAAGGAGCTCCTTCTTAAGAACACACCCATAAGAGGAGCGCTCTAAGAAATAAAATCTATGAACCAAGAATTGTTGACACTCTCCAAGTCATACTTTCCTCCCACCTTTCTTCTAATGTAATTAAACCTTAACAATGTAAATTTTTCTAAAATGACAGAAAGACTCACTCTTTAGACACTTTCAGATGTCACCCTACTCACAAGAGGTAGAAATAGAAATGTCCTTAGTTGTCTGAAACCTGGAAAGACCAGACAGAGAGACCGCACCCTCAGTTTTCTGAAGGCTCAGTTGATTCTTATACTATGATTGAATGTCATTATTCTAATTATAAAGCACTTATATTGTGAAACTGGCAAGCATGGGGTTAATTGATGACATTAATACGGATATGTCAAGGCAGAAGTAATGATACACTTTGGAAGACGAGAATGCATTAGAACAGATTGTCAGCAGAATCCCAGTGAAAGTGAGTCATAGCAAAGGTGTGGACAGAACCAGCAACAGGTAAAAAACTCTAAAACTCATGAAAACATATTATTAATCTTGAATTTTATTCTGCCACTGTTAGAAGAGTATATGTCGTGGTCCTCGACTGCAAAGACTAGAGATTATAGACATATTATATCTGCATTCTAGATATGTTTTCCCCAAATTTGTATAGCTTATCTTTCTTCAGAATAATGAAAGAATGAGTTAAGTTGTTTCATTGCTATTCCTGGGAACTACTTTTATAAATAAAGACTACTGTATGAACTCTAAGACCCGATATGATTCATTTCACGCAAAATGGATTTATACGTTATAAATCAAAATGGGTATATAAAACCCATATATTGTATTAGAGTATCTCAAGGAACAGGAAAAAGAACTCACATGATTTGTAATTTACATCCTGAAGTTTCTTTCTTTTTCTGAAAAACAATTAAGAACATTTTTTTCCTCCTTTTAAATCAACAACACACAATTGTGAGAATTGGGTGGTGTGTAATTCTTGTGAGAATTTCACTGAGAAGGCCTGACTCTATCCTATTTAACCTTGGTTTCAAATGATTCCTCTAGTATCTTGTATTTTCCTTGGTGATCTGTGCTAAGTACGGCACTGTTATTAGACCCACATGGCTGGAAGGCAACTCGCACAGGCATAAGATACGAGTGGGTGGCCAGGAAGTGGAAATCAACGAGTATAGGTTTCTTTCAAGAAGTTGGCAGGGAAAAAAAGAAAAGAGAAAAGAAAATGGATGGTAGCTTGAGGGGTAGCATATCAAGGGAAAGCTCTTTCAGGATGGGGAGAGAGATTGTAGCTTGCTCGTAGGCTGAGGGCGAAGGACCAGTGGAGAGGGAGAAAGGGAAGAATCAAGTGAATGATAATTGATCTGGATGCTCCAAGAGGATGAACTGGCTAAGATCAAGGTCACAAGCAGAGTGGTTAGCCTCGGAGAGTAGGGACCTGTTCTGCTCTCTATGCTGGGAAGGAAAGATGGGAGTTTAACAATATTTTGAGGAGGAGTGGGCAAGTTAAAAGAGCTATTCCATGGCTTCAGCTGAGGTAATGGGGTAGGAGGATTTGGAGAAAGGAAATGATGTGGAATTGGCTTTGTAAGGAACATAATTGGGTTTCACTGAATGAAAGGACTGTTGCATAGGAAAGGTTGCCAGTTGAGATTGGATTGGATTTAATGGAACTATTCAGTTTTTAAATCATTGTTATCGTTATTTTTAATTTTTCTAATAATAGACCCTTGGGAGAAGAAAATGTGACTATGAATGGTTTGAAGACCCAATTTAGAATGTGAGCTAAGAGAATTAATGGCACTAGATAGAGATACTGAAATGGCATAAAAAGGACCAATGAATAGTAAGAGTAGGGAATGTTTTAGAAAATGGAGGAAAATGAGGGCAGAGAGCAGGTTTCATAGGGATTAGAGGTTATCATCAATGAGGGGCATTTAAGAGTTTGAGATCTTGGAGGTGAGCAATTCCAAGTTATAGATAACCAGATCTTGGGGGGGGGGTCTGTTTATGGGGCAGACGAGTAGAAAGGTTGATGTGCTCAGGTTATGCAAGAAACGGGGCTTAGAAAGGAACACATAATGGACATGAAGGTGCCTGTAGGCTGTGAGCTTCTGTTGTATCAGTACTCATCTCCTTGATAGCACTCATTATAATAAATAGTGTTCTCTTATTATTATGTGTCTGCTTTCCCCCCAGACTGCTAATTCAAAGAACTTGAATAATGTCTTATTTACCTTTATATTCCTAAGTACATGATGCAGAGTTTCATGCACCTGTTAAATACAGCATAATTGTTAAATACGTGAGTAAGAATAAAATTCAATTCAGGTATATTTATGAAAGAGCAAAGAAACATGGAGGCAAAAAAATGGAGGAAAGCGGTATATATGGATGGCTTTGAATTCAGAAGTAAGCAGATGTTGAGAGGTGACTGAACTAGGTTTGTGATTAGAATATGCTCGTCTCGGGGCGCCTGGGTGGCACAGCGGTTAAGCGTCTGCCTTGGCTCAGGGTGTGATCCCGGCGTTATGGGATCGAGCCCCATGTCAGGCGCCTCCACTATGAGCCTGCTTCTTCCTCTCCCACTCCCCCTGCTTGTGTTCCCTCTCTCGCTGGCTGTCTCTATCTCTGTCGAATAAATAAATAAAATCTTAAAAAAAAAAAAAGAATATACTCGTCTCAAACACGATGAGTTCTGGGAGAAGTGGTCACCATTAGAAAGGCTTGTAAGGGAAATGGTATCTTCAGGGAGAAGCCAGCATTGAGGAGAAAGGACGAAACGTGTGTTTACACCGAGACAGAGGTTCCACAGGGTATGTGGAAGAGCCTGGTGGGAGTGCAGGAATTCATGTTGTGGGGAGGAGTGGAGTTGAGCCAAATTGGAAATAGAGTATGGGTAGTAATGACAAAGGGTGGAAATTTCCATGTAGGGCAATAGTCCAGGAATAGGAAGGAGGAAGGAGATTGGGAGGCAGGCTGAAGATGCAATCGTGATTCTGACAGAGTTTGTTGAAATAATACTAACATTTATCGAGACCTTTTTATGTGCTAGGTAGGCATTGTAAGAAGCACTCTATTATCTCATGGGTTTCCACAGCAATAGTATGAGATAGATAATATGATTTCTATTTTCTGGAAGGAAAAGTAACCTACCTAAGGTCACACTGTTGGCCTAGGATCCAAACCTCCAAAGCCTATTCTCTTAATCACTCATTATGCATTTAGCCTTCAAAATAAACCCCCAAGTTCCAGCAAGTAGTGTTGATTTTTCACAGACACTTCCCATGTGTCATTCAGGGGTGAAAGTTCTAAGAACCCAGGAGATTTCAGGCCCTTGTTCTTTTAGGTAGTAATCAGGAGAAGGACATTCATTTTTGGCTAGCCTGGGGTGGGTAATCTTCAAAGCTCCATGGTGAGTCACAGCTTGGGAAAGCGCCTCAAAGACGGAGACAATTGCAGCATGTATAGATTATTGATTTCATTTATTTTTCTTAAGAAAGGCCTCGGTAATTATGGAAAATGTGTAGCTTTGACAGAAGAAACAAATGCCTTGTTTAATAACACATTAAAAAAGACAAAGGCATTGATGAACTTCCATGAAGCGATCGTTGTGTGTGTGTGCGTGTTGCAGAATGGGAGAAATAACAGTTGTCTGTGGAGGTACATGGTTTTGATAGGACGTGAGGCAGAACCAAGTGTTTTCCTCTGGTGACAAAACTGGAGGGAGCCCAGACTAAATACTCTTAATTGTAAATTCTGCCTCATGTATCTGTTTGAATGGGCTGTGTTGTGCTCAGTGAGAGGGCTGAGCAAAGACAGAAGGGCCTGTGGGCTGTCTGGCACGCACAGGAGAGAGACAGACTGGTCCAGTGTCTGGGGTTGAGTGAGTTGGAGTGAATGGGAAGATGGAAACAGGGACTCTAATTGAGCACCAAGAGCTTCGCCCAGGGGCTCAAAAGTTTATCATGTGAGGGCGAAGCGGGATTTAGAATTGGGAGAATATTGTCAGGAAACAGAACACGTGACTGTGGGCTTGGATATGCTCTTCTGGCACCCTGGGTTATTTCAGCCACACGGTGGTCCTCAGTCCTGGGTATGTGGAAAGAGCCGTTCACCCTCCAATGCCTGAGGCAGTGGGAGGAAATTTGGCTTGAAAAACAATTCATAACAAACTATATGAGCCATTTTTAGTGTGTGTTCTGGGGACACGTTGAGGAGTGTGCAACTGCTGCCATTTTGGCTCTCTCTGAGCCTCGGTGTGTTTGCTTGCTGGTCAAGGGAGTCCGTTTACAATCCACTCTGCTGCAATTCATGAATCTGGCTCACCTGAAAGATCTTTATTTCGTAATTATTTGACACTACGCTAGGTAGTGCATATGGCAATCTAGATCTAGACTCTGCTACTTTGCAAGGGAAACGTGACTTTAGCTACGTGGATGAGTGTCCGTCACTCATCTAAACACGGGAAGAATTAAACGTACCTTCCAATAGTGTTGTGAGAACTCAGCGAGAGTCCGCGGGCAGAGTGCACAGCACAGGGACTGTCACACAGTAGGTCTCCAATAAATGTTACTTACCCTCCCCTTCTCTCACGCTTCCGTGCTGGTGTGATTCTGATCACGTCTGTTTGACTCAGCTGCTGCACAGCCTGTCGGTTAGAGATACTGTATTTGCCATCTGTCTCTAGACCATTCAGAAAAGAGGGTTGGTATTTTGAATGCTCAAGGAAATGTGTCTAGATCAATGATTTAAGAAATGGCTATGTTGAAATAATTTTTACCATTAAAAGAGTAATAGGAATATCTGACAGAGGAAAAAAATTCCATAGTTTTGTTGAGAACCCAAGAAGACATAAGGGGAGTAGTGTTGAAATGGTTTTCCAAACCACTGTGAAACTTCTAGATCACAACACTTTGCAAAATAACCATGTGGAAAACTATTTATCAGTATAATTAAAGCTAAACATACATATACCCTATTACCCAATACTTTTACTCCTGGGTATATACTCAGTAGATATGAGTACGTATGTCCATCCACTAGAGGACATGTACAGGAATGTTCATAACAACTTTATTCGTAATGACTCCAAGTGAACAGCCTGTATGCCCATCAACAGTAGAATGGATGTTTAGTTTGTGGTATTTTCATATAATAGAATACCCACAAGAAAAAAAGAACAAATTAATGATATATACAATATCATGTATGAATCTCATAGATATAATGTTGAGTGAAAAAGTCAGACATAAATAGGACATGTTGTGTGTGGTGAATTAAAAATGGCCACATATTTTTTTTGCGACTACTCTCAATAGGATACAGAATTTATATATTCCTCCCTCGAATATCAGTTGCTGTTGTGACTTGCTTTGACCAATGGAGTATGGTGGGGGTGGGGGGCAGGAGGGGGAACAACCATTGTGTGACTTCTCAGCCTAGGCCTCACCCTCTGAGAACACGGATGCCACGTGATAATGCCTAGTCTGACCTGCTGGACACACACAGCCCAACTGACAGCAAAAACCACTAGGTATTTATTTGAGTCTCGTTAGATCATGAACCACCACACTGAGTTGCCACATGACCACAGGCACATGAGTGACCCAAGCTGAGACAAGCAGAAGAACTTCCCAGCTGAGCCCAAGCCAAGTTGCTGACCCAGAAAATTAGGAGCAAATAATGGTGGTAGTTTTAAACAATTAAGTTTTGGGGTGGTTTGTTATTTTGGAAAGATAACTGTTACAGTGTTCAGTACAAAAGTTCAAAAATAGGATAACCTCTAACGATAGAGGTCATAGAAGCAGTTATCTTTGGTGGGACGCTGGAAGGCGGCCTAAGGAAGCCTTCCCAGAAATGCTTTACTTATTGAGATGGTCGATGGTCACACAAGCCTATTCACTCAGTAAAAACTCATCAAATTGTACGGGTGAGCAATGGAGATGTTTGTGCTTTACTATATGCACGTTACACCTTACCTGAAACACACACACACATACACACACGAGTGCACATGATCTGGAATCTTGAGAGATCCAGGCATGGTACTAGGTGGATGAATTAGCAAGCAGGAAAGCAGGGGCAGGCAGAGTCAGCGAAAAACCGGAGACTGATAGTCAGACTGTTGAAGAGGGAGGCCATTCATTTAAAATATACTTTTTACCCACCTACTTTGGACAAACGCTTTGCTGGGGATAAATACTTGAATAAAACACAGTCTGACCTTGTAAATGACATGTGCTAAGTAAGCCAGGCCAGGCCAGACAAAGACAAAGGTAAGAACTAAATGGTACTATTGTACCATAACTAATGGTCAACTGAGGACATAAAATGTAATTAAAAACTAGATTATAAATCCCATCATCGTCTTTGAGAGAGAAGCTGAGTAAGTACTGCTTATTAAAGCTCAGATCCATCAACAAACCTACAGAATTATGTCATTTTGTATAATATAGTTGTGTTTGTGAGACTTGAAGCTACCCCTGAGTTTAGCAATTGTCAAAATTGAAAGTGCTGCCCCTCCCTTGGTTAGACCACATTTTAATACTTTCGTCAATGAACTTTACATTGCAGCATATCAGAGCAGAGAGTGGTTAAACAATTTCATTCATCCTTTATTCACTATCGAGTACAATGTTAAGTTTCTAGAAAATATGACACTGCACTCAGCTTCCACAAGAGGTAGAATTGTTCAGTGAGCTGGGTGAAGGCTGAGAATGAAGCAGAAGAGAGCAGGCTGTGAGGTGGAGAGGTGGGGTTCCGATGACATTGCTTGAGCCTCCAAATGCGCTGTACTGAAGCATGCGAAGTTTTCCTTTACTATATCTTTGGCTTTTTGTCACTTGCAGGAACCCTAACCTTGAGTCAGCTTGACTGTCCTTCCTCCCGCCTGCCCCTCCTTGGCTGCTAGCTAAACCCTTACTGTCTCTTCCTAGGCACAAAACTATCTGGGTTTATTTTCTTTCTTCCAGGCAACTTCGTACGGAGCGAAGGTGTGATAGATGAGGGTGGCCAAAAGACTGGAAAATAGTCACAATGGCAAGATCTAGAATGTTTTTTATTTGAAAATATGAATTCTAGCTGCCATCTTATCAGTGACCCAGATGCTTGGCGCTGGCAGTGTCGTAATTACTTATATGTGGATATAACTTTACTACACACATATGTTAAAGATAAAGCTTGGGGTATGGTGAGCAAACAATAAACAACTTTAATACATTTGCTTTCTCTTTTAATCACTTAGTTAATTAACCTATTAACTTCCCATTGTGAATTGTAACCACTTGTATTTTCTTAAGATAATTGGAATCATTGCTATTTATCAAGAGGTATGCTTTAGTTTATTATGTGTTGCTGGTATAACTAATTTCTTACTTTGTAGTAGACCTTTATATATGTGAGTTTCACGTATTTCAATTCAAGGAAAACTTAACTTTAGTCACAAGAAGTGCCAAGAGAGGAATAAGATATGGCCCTTATCCTTAGGGAATTTATAACCCAGTGAGAAAGACAGACATATAAACGGTGGAAATCAGTCAGGACATGATGTCAGTGTCATCTAGTGGTAATATATGTAGTCTGTTATCCAAATGTATATGCAAGTAAAAGGAGAGAGTTCAAAATTAGGCAGGCAAGGAGAAGCTGTGGTTCTCCCACATGCTGTATTATGATCTCTTTCTTGCTTATGTCCCAAGCTAGAAGGTGAGTCCCCATCGTCAGGCTAATGTCTTATTCAGCTTGTATGCTAGACCTTTGCACAGTACCTGGATTAAAAGTGTCTTGCTGAGTTGCATTAATATTGTAGCTGTGTCCTTGGTTCATTTAACTTTACAAATACATACCATTTCCATCTCTCTTGACCGCCGGCTCCCTTTCTGTAGTTCAGAGGAAACAAGCAGATTCCTAAATCTGCCTTTTGCTTTTAACATGTGCTGGGCATCAGGCCAAGCAATGGCCAGGTGGACAGGCAGACAGGAGTCTAGAAAGTTTATACCAAAGGTCAAGGAAAGGTGGATGGCCTTGGGTTCAGCCAGGCATGAGATACATGATGGGCCCAAATTCAAGAAGCCAAGAGACTGGGCAGGCAGCCAAGGCAGCTCTAGGAACAGAGTCAGAGGAAGGGGGGCTGTGGGCACAGGTGAATGGGCGACTAATTCTCATGCAAGGCTCCAGTCAAGTCAAGAGCTTACTCCTTTGAGAGTAAAATTCAATCTTAGGAAATGGGAAATGCAGAGAGCTCTTGAATGAAACTGGCTGGCTGTGTTGTGAAGCTCCAAGGTGGTTCCTTAAGGCAGCTCACTCCATATTTTTTCCTACTGACAACGGGATCTCACTCACATGAACAAAGCATCATTCTTTACAATACTTGTCTAAACAGAATTCTGACAAATGAATTCACAAGTAGGTACTTCCTGTTTATGTGCATTAAACAAAGTTTACTTATAAATTTTAAGTCTAAATCCAGTGGCAAAGCTGGATACAAAATATATACTCATGCATGTTTATAGGAACCCCCCCCATGCATGCATGCACAGAACTAGAGAGAAAATATCACCAAATCATTAGGCTAGGACCTGAAAATATGGAGCAACACACACTAGTACTTTGAATCTTAATTTATGGAAACGAGCATAGGGTTTCTGCCAGGGACACTGAATCCACTTAGCACACTTACGTGTTGTGTGGCTCTGGGTTGGACTGACAAATTTGTAGCAATTGCTCAACATTAACCCTTAGAATTTATAGTTAAGCTCTTTGAACCTGACATTAAATTTCCTGAATCAGTATCACATTGTGCTACGATGGAATAACACGGACTGTGTTTACCCTTCTGTATTAGACAACTAAAAAAAGGGCAAGAATATGTGAAACAATAATGTTTAGTTATTTTAAAATATGCAGTTAGAGGGGCGCCTGGGTGGTTTAGTCGGTTAAGCGTCTGACTCTTGATTTCGGCTCAGGTCATGATCTCAGGGTCGTGAGACTGAGCCTCACGTCAGTCTTCATGCTCAGTGGGGAGTCTGCTTAAGATTCTCTCTCTCCCTCTGCCCCTGTCCTCCTGTGTGTGCCCTCTCTCTCTCTTTCTCAAATAATAAATAAATAAATCTTTAAAAAAATAAAATAGGCAGTATAAGACAGTGATCTCTTGAGAGAAGAAAAACAAACAAAGGGAATCCTCTGATTAGCCCAGCTCTCTGCCTGGTGAATGTTTCCAGGATGTAGTGCTGTCCTCCCTGAGTTGAGGAGAAAGAGGAGGCGTAGGTGGCCAGAATTCTCGGGGCTAAGTACCAGAAAGGAGAAAGCTACAGAGAGAGAGACAGAAATGTTGTGGAGATATGAAGAGGGTATCTTCAAGTCTTTAGCTGAGTACTGGTCAGTGTATGTATGTGAGGAAAATTCTGAGGCTCTGGAATCAGTGGAAAGACTTAGATAGAACAATCTTTGGTGCTCACACAGAGCCAGGAGTAATTTCTCTTTCTACCTCTCACAGTGGACAGAACTCTTGACACATAGGACATTCAGTAGGCTGCTCAGAAAGGCCTTTTCTTAGTTGTGGGGTCAAGCCCTACACTAAATATTACTGTGGACCTGCCTAACAAAGATTAAAAGCAAGCCTTGAAAGGCTCAAACTGTTTCTAAGTAACTTAACTTTCCCACAATAATGTTTAAGAATTTTTAAAGGAACACAACAACAAAAATCTATCACTCTACGACCAAAAATCCACAATGTTTGGTGTCTAATAAAAAATGAGAATGTATGCAAAGAAATGGGAAAATACATAATGTAATGAGCAGAAAAATAAATCAATAGAAACAGACCCAGAAATGACATTGATTCTAGGATTAACAGATAAGGACATTAAAAGTGCTATTATAAATGTGCTTCGTATGTTCAAGAAATAGAGGAAAACATGAGCATGATAAGGAGAGATATGGACGAGATGATAAAAAAGACTCAAATCAAACCTCTATAGATGAAAATCAATACCTGAGATGAAAAATACACCAGATGGGATTAATAGATTAAACACTGCAGAAGAAAATATTAATGAATTGGAAGACATAGCCATAGAAACTATCCAGAATGAAATAGAGAAAGAAAAAAGACCACCACGAACAAACAAAAAGAAAACAAAGAGAAAAAAGACCAAATGGCATCAGTGAATCTTAGGACATCATTAAGTAACTCTATAGCTATTAAAGATGATGAATTAATTAAAAGTCTTCCCGCAAAGAAAACCACACATCCGGGTGACTTTACTTGTGAATCCTACCAGACATTTAAGGAAAAACAATACCAATTCTACATAAACAATTTGGCCATTCTTAAAAAGTTGAACATATACCTACCGTATGACCTCGTCATTTTATTCCCCATTTACCCAAGAGAAAAGAAAGTATATTTCCCCCTGAATACTTAATCTACAATTGTTCATAACAGCTTTGCTCATAAAACTGGAAACAACCCATGTCCTCATCAGTAGGTTAACAGTTAAACAAACAGTAGTATATCGGGTAATGGAACACAACAGGAATGAGTCTCAAAATCATCATGCTGAAAGAAGCTAGACACAAAGGAATAGATAGGCAATACCGCATTATTCCATTTACATAAATTCTAAAATAGAAACACATTTACAGTGACAGAAAGTATATCAGTGGTTGTCCGGGCACGGGAAAGGAGAGAAGAATCAATTACAAAGGGTCCCAAGGAAACTTTTGAGGGATGATGGAGATGTCTGTTATCTTGATTGTAGTGATAGTTTTATGGGTATCTATATGTCAAACTCATCAAATTGTATACTTTAAACATGGGCAGTTGATTCGGTTATCCTTCAATGAAGTGTAAAGAGAGGGAAGGAAAGAAGGAAGGAAGGAAGAAAGGGAGGGGAAGAAGGGAGGAGGAAGAAAAAGAGGGGGCACTGGGCAGCTGCATTTTGGATATGTGTCTCCTTTGCCATTGGCCTGCTCAAGCTGGTGGGCTTTCCTATTTACCAGGGGCAGGTCTGGATCCAGGTTGAATTCCGTAGAGTGTTCTGCTTGGTCTGTTGTGGCTCCTAGGATATTGGCAACGAGAAGCAGCTCTGGTTGGCCACTGGAGCCACAAAGAGACGGTGACTGCCTTGGATTTGTGCCTGTGGCTTCTTCTAGAGAAACCATCTAAGACTGTGACAGCTGGACACTTGAGTGCAAGCCCTCATTGCTGCAGATTTTTGGGGGGAAATGACAGCAAGGGCGGTAATCCTTGAATTTTGGATAATTCTCTTTTTTGGTCCAAAAGTTCTCCCTCAGTTAAAAATCAACTGCATAGAGAAAGGGAGAAACATTTTGTTGTGCGACTTTCTGAAGTACCTGAAAGAGAATGTAAAATTTTTGAAATGTTTAAACTTAGATGAACGTTTGTGAAAGAAGAATAAAGTCCCGGTTTTTGCATGTCCAGAAAGTGTGTATGAACCACCATGAGAATCCTCGCTGGCAAGCAAAGTTTCTGGCCTACGATATCCTTCTATCAAAATAAATATTTCTCCAGCAAGGAGTTTTCCTCATTTTCCTCTTTGTAGGCTGGATGCCCTCCCATTGCTGAGCTTCCAGAACCCAGCAAGAAACCGAAGGCTCTTTTGTCTCTCTTCTAAAGTAAATTTGAGTTATCTATCATTATCTAAGTGATTATATACTTTTTAAATGGAAGTTTTGTAGACTAATAATTCCTAGGTTAGTGGTTTGTAAGTAAAGCTGATTAAAATATTTAAAAGTACTATATGTTGGCTAATTGAACATAATAATAAAAACATTTGAAAGTAGAAGACTAAAAAAAATTGCCTGAATCCCTGATGTTACTTTTTTGGTTTTTTGGGGGGGAGGGGGGGAGTAATCTGGGGAGAGAAAAACCAGGAAAATAACGTTAGAGAGAGTGTTTGGGATTTAAGGAATATAAATGATTATTCTCACTTGAATCTCTTTTCCATAACATCTAGTTTTACTAGTGTATTAATTGGCCCTGGTCCTGGGGATGAAAAACCGCTAAAATATATTATATATAAAACAAAATGGCTTAAAAATTGCAAGCTTTCAGTAAAGGTCAAATGAGCAAACTTGAGCTTTCAGTGGGCAAACGCTCTTCTTCACCGCCCTCCTTTCTACCACCTGTTATGTGGGGATCACACCCTTCTTAAACCTGTCCATCCCTTCACTTCAATGATTCTGGATTCTTCCGGTTTTGAACTCTACGTTTTGAGTCACGTGTGGCTCCTCCTTTCCCACAGACGCCTATGTGCCACCGTGCAGTCTCTCTTTGGGAGAGCTCGTGATTTCTAACTGTCTACCTCCAGCCCTAAGCTTCATCCTGACTAGATACCTTCGTCTGCAAGTCCCTCACGCTACCTCTTACCTACGTCACCAGCACCTCCCACCTCAAAATACCAAAGGCGCCTGCGTTCCCCGCCGTGCTCCGCAGCCTGAGTTTCCTACTTGATTTAGCAGGATGAACAGCCTCCTAGTCATTCGATCAAGAAGTACTGGCACCTCCCTTTACTTCCCATACCGGTGATTTATCCAGGAGTATTTTTAGTCAATGTGCAGAATATCTTTCTTGGCGTTCGTGCCTTCGGGCGAGTGAATGATTGGGGTCCTGACACTTCCCCACCTGGATGAACTATAGTCCTCCCTACTTTTTTTCTGCCTGCCAACATACTTTCTGCTCTTCGTGAAATCCTTCACACCTGCTTGAGTTTTCTTCTTAGATTCTAGCTTGGTTTCTGCAGCTCACTCATTCGCAAACTGCGGTAACTCAGGATTGCCGTGGAATTAGGCCCAGCTCCTTTGTTAGGCGTTCGAAGCACTCCTCAGTCGGACAAACGCTCCATCCCTAGTTTCTTCTCTAACCCCAGCCTTTCGTGCATCCCTGACGCATCTTCACTCTTCAGCACCTTGCCGTAGACCTTCTTCCTTTTTCTTGTGAGGCTTCTTCTTTTGCACCTGTTAAAAACCAAACTGTTTCTGACATTGTGCAGAAATGCTCTTTTCTAGTAGAGGTCAACTAGATGGAATCAGTTCTTGCTTCCCCTGAGAGAGTGCTCTGCTTGCCCATCTGTTCTAGCACTCATGCTGTGCTTGGTGTGGGGTACATTTGGCTCCACAGCTGGCCTCTATGTTCCTAGAAAGTAGAGACTCAGTCATCTTTGTAACTCTGATAGTGCTTAGCCCACTGCCTTGCATAGAAAAGCAAGGTTTCCCAGGGCACTGATAGTTGTGCACGGCTCACAACGCAGAGGAGTACTCATGCTATTTATCCTCTTGTATTAAATGTACTTAGAATCCTTGCATAACTATGTCCCAGGTACACAGACGGGGGATTTGTGCATGAAGCCCCGGATACTAACTGCTGACCACACACCAGGTTTGGATCGTATGTCCATCTGTGGACTGGGGTCAGGGTCAACCTCAGTATATCCTGAGAAGGGGAGATTTTCCCAGGAGAAAATCGGGGGCTCTTAAAGGCAGAAAGGGAGATGGATCCTGGACAGGAAAAAACAACAGAGGAATACTCTAACTTCTTAATTATAGACTCCCATAATTCAAAACATGATAATTTAGTAAAGGGCTAAATTTTAATAATGTTAATAGAGAAAATGTTTATTTAAAAAATTAGTGCCATGAGTAAAATTACAAACATATTTTTTAGTCTATGTAACAGAAGGAACTTTAAAAAATAATGCTAATAAATTGTCTTCAGTCATTAGGACATTAATTCATTCATTCATTTTAGAAATTCCTTTTGAGTGTTTAGCCAGGCATCGTGCTAAATGCTACAGGTACAAACTCTTTAAGATTAGGTTACAGAGTCCCTAGTTGACACCAGTCTCGTACACTTCAGGCTGTTGAAGTAAAAACTCTACCTGATGGTGTGGACAGAATTTCATTTATGTCTTCTCCTGCAGGGTAATGCAACTTAATTTCTTTAAAAAGTGTTTTGTAAGAAGCATTTTGTAACTTAGCATTTTTAATTGATTCATCCTGGCTTTGCTTTTAGTTAAGCCAAATTAGTAATTTGACCAAACGGTGCATTTCTCTAGCTTCTTACGCCTGAAGAGTTCAAGACGACCGTATAAGGAGGCAAAAATTCTTATACCATTTGTATTTCTTTCATTATGAATAAACTTTGAAAGACGTGTGATCATACCTTCTAATGTAACTCATCTGTTCGGTGCCCAGTCTCTAATCTGTGCTGAGTCCTTTTGTTTTTGAACCAGTTACGCTGACACAAAGGCAGTCTTTCTTGTTTCAATTATATTGAATATTCACATTATTTATTAAAGGAGGATTATGTAACATTTAAATGAAGGCTCAATCCATAAAATACCTGTCACCGATGAAAACATGTACATGGATAAGCATAATGCATTCATTTAGAGGCTATGGATCCGCTATCCCTCAAGGAATGTTATAAACCCACGTGGTGTCCCTGGGCGTCGGGATTGGCCGCAGCGTCTGTGGCTGTAGGAGCCAATGTGGCCCACGAGCTCCCCGCTGGCTGCACATCTGAACAGCTTCAAGAGTACAAGTTTCCCCATCAAAGGTTTGGAATAAATTACACTAAAAAATTGGCTCCAGAAAGAGTTATTTTGGATAGGACAAGGTGAAGCTCTCATGAGGTGTGTTAAATGAATCCCTTCTGTGCAGTAGGTGTCTGTGGGAGAGTTGGTGGGGTGGTTAAAGGCTGTGGGGGAAGTGGGAGAATCCAACCCCCCACACAATTGGCCAGAAAAACCGAGTCTACTGACTGGACAAGGGTTTGAAAATTCAGTTTCTTAATAAATGGCTTTATAACTTAATAGGAACACATATCTTATAAACTAGTAATCTTTTTCCTGATACTCATTTTCAAAAGAGTATCTTTTCCCTTCAGTGGAGTGCAAGAGCCCATTTGTACCAGCTTATGGGAGCTGATTGTTAAGTTTTTAGGAATTCTGTGAGCCACTTGTTAAACACAGCTGCTATTAAAATTAAATTCTATAAACTTAGAATTACATAAGTTATATTAAAAGCAAAGGTAATGAATACCCCCAACTCACCACTTTTAAATTATTCTACTACATTTTAACATGATCCATGCTCTTGACGTTATTTACATCTATCATACGTGTATGGTGGACAGATTATATGATGCTGTGCTCCTTCCTGTCTCTTCACGACCGCGTTCAAAGACACCACATTGGTAGTTTGAAGTCCGCGTGATGGGAGTATTTACATCACAGAAATTGGCTACAAATCATGGCTTAATTTATCATTTTGTTGATAATCTAGATGTAAGGAAGTGATGGAGAAAATATTAATAACATTAGATAATAAATTTTAATGTGTTTTGTGCCTGTGTTCCTTCCATTGTGGATAGCCCTCCAAACTGAGGAAATAGCTTCTGGTATTCAGACGCCATTGTCCGCTTCAGCAAAGAAGCTGCTTCCATCATCAATGAACAAGTATCGTTCTGACATCTGGCTTTGTTGTTTATTACTCCTTAATATAAATGAAAATATTAACCAATATTCATGTGGGAATTATACTTGTTTGATCATTATAACCACAGGTAGCTAAGGGTACAGCAGTAAGATAAAAATCAAGGAAAACATTTTGTGAGAAATCAACTGTTAATATAGAATTTCTAATTCAGAGGCTTGATTGTTTTATTTATACGTTACAGCCATTCTTTATTATCAATAAATTTACATTAAACTTATGCATGTATTTATGTACACATTTTCCTAGAGAGCTGATCGTTGAACTTTTACTAGCACACCGCTACCCGTAAATAGAGTTGAGTTTCCTACTCTTACTTAGAGTTTCCTACTCTCACTACTCTATTTTTCCAGAGCCAGAGTCTCTTTCGTGTTAGATACGGGGGGACGATCTATGGCGCAGGTGAGGGAGAAAGGTACCTGGCCCGCTTGAGATGGCTGTTGACAGCCCTCCCACCCCAAATTAACTACAGCTTTGCCAGAAGAGAAGAGAAAATCATACCCCCCCCCCAGGCCCTAAATGTGGACCTGATTCATCAAAAAACTACCTGTGAAAAACAAAAGAATCCAGTTTTTTCCTTGGACTGCATTCCCGTGGCATTCTTTTTCTCTAGTACTCTGAACCCGTGGGGCCATATTCCATCTCCCAATACGTGCTTCAGACCCTCTTTAGTTTGCTAACCTGTTATAACCCCTTCTCTTGTATGTGCCCCCACTCCCAGCTTAATGGTCTGGTATCTCCTGATGCTACCAGATCTAGTCCACAACATGTGAGGTGGACTCAACCACCACCACTCCCCACCCCACCTATCAGGGAGAGCAATCTGGAAGCCTAATCATGGGCACTGGTGTATTCAGACACCGGTGCTTCTTGGACTCCATTTGATCAGTGGCTTTGCCGGGGACAGTAACCCCAGGGACACTGGTAGGAAAAGGAGACACATGGTGGTGGCCACATGGTAGCTGAGATGCTAGTTTGTAACCCATTTGAGGTGCCCCTTGGGTTAGTCTAAGTAAGAGGGTAGAACTTGGTGTTTAGAGGAGAATTGGGCTTAATATTTTATACTTTCGGGGCATGGTTTCCAGCATGCTGACTTTACAAGAGGGTCTGTCTTATCCTGATTGCGGTATCCTCCTAAGAGCTGCACGGTGGGGAGACTGTCTGGGCCAGTGGGAAAAGACTGGAAGTCAGGGGACCTGGCTCTTCTCTCACTTCTGCTACTGATGAGCCCTTTGGCTTTGGACAGGTTATTTTACTTTTGTGGAACTTGGTTTTCTATCAAATGATCTACAGTTTCCAGTAGTAAAGATCCCTTCTAACTCTGTCATCCTATAACTCTTTGTCTTTTGTTTTACAGTTCGAGTAAAAGAAGCACACATCTTTGGTCAAAAGTCAAGGGCAGAGTCTAGCATCTTGGTCATATCAATTCTTTGAATACAGGCTTCAAGTCCTTTATGGCAGTAGGCATAAATCATAAATAATTCCAGGCTACTACTCCCAGATTTCTTAGAAGGATCAGAGCACTGACATTCTTTGGCAGATGAAAAAAGAAACTCAATTATCTGGAATGCAAAGAAAAAAAGAATATTCTCTCTTGTTGAAAATCTTTCTGAAGGGCAGTAGCAGTTTTTCTTGCTTTAGTAAGAACAGAGAACATAGCAGTATTTCTTCCATTATCATGGCTCTGTTCTGCTTCAGGATTAAAATTCTGAGTACGTATGATCATTATGCATTCAGTATCACAAGCTCTGCCTGTAGAAGATTTAAGAGATTGGCCTGAATGTTTACTGTTTCAGGTGTACATGGAGATGTTTATATCAGTTATATCTGTGGTCTCTGTGAGTCACTTAAAATTTAGAACTTTCTCATAAAAGTAGGATGACAAAAAAATTTAAAATATTTTCTTGGAGGGTGGTGGTAGTTAGCGTTCCATTTCATTGAGTTCTGGTTAATTAAGGCTCTGAGATGCTTAAAGAATTCAGAAACATAAAAACATTTGTACTATGTTCCGAGTATCAAAGACTACAGTTGTTATTTAACAAGACAGTTGCTCATAAGCAAATGTTTTCAGATTCTGAGACAGGAGACACAATGTGCCGCATCAGCCTGAACTTCCCTGTGCGGGAGCTGCTCCTCTCTGACATAGCTATTTCTTCAGTATGGGACCTTGGGGTGGTCCTGGCTTTATTCGATTTAATTAAAAGTGCATGTTTGAGCACCTTCTCTGTACAGTGCTAGACCTCAGTGAGCTTGCACTCTAGTATTCAGGTATAAGTCATATTCCCCACCCAGACCATGACCAATTTCCACGGCAAAGGAAGAGAAAGGGAGGGTGAAAAAAGATGACAAAGAAGAAAAGAAAGAAAAGAGAGAGAAAAACAAAGGAGTATGATTAGTCATGAAGAGCTTTCGCTTAATTTTCAGTAGGAGAAGAGAATTCAAATCTCGGGAAGAACAAGAACACTTGCCTCTCTGCTTTTGGAGGAGCCAAAGTGGAGCTTTTCGTCTCGTGGGAATCATAGGCTCTGGGGGTCAACACTATGGCATATAGTTCGTCTACTGGGCTGCTTCGACTCAAGGTTTTCCTGTTCATTGTCAAAAGTATATCATAAAACTCTGTTCCTATTACAACACCGTTTCGGTCATGCAGGAATTAGTGTCAAAAAGAAAGCAGAGTTTAAACATTGAGCTACTCACCTGACGTAATTTAGAGGTAAACAAGTTTCTTGGTGACCTTGGATGTTGGCAGCTTTTTGTGTATTCTCAAGTTAAGAAAGGAAGCTTCAGGCTTCATTCTGGGCTAACCAACCAACCAACCAACCAACCAACCAACCAACCAACCAAAGAAACCAAATCTCTCTCCCCCACCTCCACAATTGCACTCCTGTCAAATGCACGACATTTCCCGCCCCACCCCAGGATTGATCTCGCGACACAGCCATGCCCTGATTATGTCCGTGAATTCATTTCATCAGTTATCCAGATAGCTTACAACTTCTCTTGCGGACCTGTTAGCATCTTTACCAATAATGAGAGAAGAGGGTCTCAGATAAGTTTATTTGGCTATATATTAGCAGTTCTTGAATTAGTTTTAATGGAGAGAAGGTTGAAAGTAATGGACAAAATAAAGATTTTACATTATTCCTGCATTTCAGTTGTTTATAGAAGCCCTAACCCATGTTTCTGTGGGTCTTTGGAAAGTTATCTTCACTTCTGTATTTTTAGCTCTCAAGACCAGTTCCGGCACATGGCTGAGACCCAGACTTGCAAGGTGGTGGCGGCGGTGTTGATGTGCTGTGCCCCCTGGCTTCCTTCTAGGTAAATAAATCAATACTAACTCTTCTGAGCCTTTCACCTTTCTTTTATTTTCACTGTGGAAAAGTTTAGGTAGAAATATATCTGTCTATCTGTATCATGCGTATTTTTTTTGTGAAAAGGGTAATGGAATACAGAATGCCACACATGGGTTATTCCCACTATGAATTAGTCTCTTTTATCTGTCTCTGACCAAAACAGATGTTGGCAGCCTTTCTATTCCAGCTCTCTAAGTCAGACTAAGACTATCAGTTCCGCTTAGGAAAGCTGTAGGGAAATGATTTAACTCTTTCAATAGACCCTTGCTAGTTTTTCCCTTGGTTCCTTTTGATTATAAACTACAAACAAAATTAGAATGCATCTCTATGCAACAATAAAAGAAAAATAGCAATATTAAAAATACATCAATACGACTCTAGAGGGAAGTGATTTTTATTCAAGGACTTTCAAGAATTCTGACACTGAAAAGACATCTTTGCTTGAGGACGCAGCCGAATGTGTTTCCAACTTATAGTCAACGTTCATTTGCATAGAATACCAAAAGAGCCATTTTTTTTTAATTCAGAAAAAAAGAGTATCTCTCAGAGAGCGGCAGGATGCATCCTGTAAGGATTCTACTTTTTCCTGTAGAAACTGACCATTTAAAAAAGTCATTCTGTGATTGGTGCCGAAATAAAGCTCTTGTACCAGGATTCTGCAACAAAATGTAAATTAAAGGAATGTGAGAACCGGAGAGACTACAAGGGAAAGAAAGGATCAAAGGGTGAGAAAGGAAGGGGAGATGATTAGAAAAAAATGTTTAAGAAACACATAGCATTTCAAGAATTTACTGTGGAAAGAAATGGTCTTGTAAGATTTGGGGGGTGAAAAAATTTTTGGTAAGTTGCTAAATAAAGACTTTAAACATTTCCCAAACCATGCAAAGGAAAGAGGAAAAGGCAATGGCTTCTTAGACTCTAAGTAGTTTCATATTCTTTATCTCATTTAATATTCACAATTATCCTATGAAATGGGGATTTCTATCAGTGCTCTGTCTGGGCACCTGTGCATTAGACTCCCAGGCAATGAATTTTGGGAAAGAATGCCACCGTTGGCACACCCCCTCCTTCCTCTAGCCTTGCTGGGAATATTGGAAATACAGGTCGGGAAGAGCCTCTGCCTGTCTTATGTGAACACTTCCAACAGAATCATCAAACAGTAAGTATAACTACAGATGCATTTAGGGGCGCCTGGGTGGCTCAGTTGGTTGAGTGTCTGCCTTCGGCTCGGGTCATGATCCCAGGGTCCTAGGATCAAGCTCTGTGTGGGGCTCCCTGCTCAGCAGGGAGTCTGCTTCTCCCTCTCTCTGCCTCTCTCTCTGCTCGTGCTCTCTCTCTCAAATAAATAAAAAATCTTTTTAAAAAAAGATGCATTTAATGACCATTTGGCAGTAAATGGCATCTGGAAACTCAAATTCTCCGTACCACCAAAGTAAAAGCCGAGATTTGCTGACATACTTCCCGCCTGCCGGGAGCTATGTTAAACGCTTCACATATATTACCTAGTTTAATCCTTCAGCAGCCTGCAAGGTAGGGGCTGTATTTTTTTCTCATTTTCAGAAACGGAGGCTAACGAGGTTGTTAGTCCTCTGAAATCACAGTCAGGAAGTGGCAAAGCCTGGTAGTCTTATCCCAGAGCTGGAATACCTACCTAACGACCCCCACTGAGCACTCAGCATTGTTGGATGCTGTCCTTCCTTTCTTTCACAGCCACTAAAGCCATGGGGTGGGGCCTCTGTTTCCTTTCTCCGAGAACCTCATCACAGAACCTTGAGGAGGCCCTCTTCCGCCATAGCAGCTGTCACGAGCAGGCGTGCTGTGTGACACAAGGAACATCACAGAGAGGTATTTCTTGAGATCCACAGCATTTCCTGCTCGTGACAGGTGATGGCCAAACTGTGACTTGCTGATCACAAAAGGCCTAAAAAAGGGACGTTAAGCATCAGAGGCAGCCGCAGATGGCAGGAGTCCACCCTTTTGCCTGGGTCACACGATGTGCATGATTTCAAAGCCCATGTGCTTCCTCCACGCCACATGAAAGTAAGGACTCAACCAGAAGCAGGATAAGGACTTTGACTCCCTCGCCCACCCCACCTTGTTCCTAAGATATGACTAGGAAGCAAAAAATTAAATAGCTTTAGGTGGATGGGGAGGGGACGGTGGGAGGAGGGAGTGTTCTAGATTCTCAAGGAAGAGCACATCACGTGCTTGTGAGAGTACAGAGGAGGTGGGGTCAGTCTGTAAGGCATTAGAGCCGCATTAATCCGGATGGTTAGTATCATGCTGGTGGCTCAGTTCTACGACGATGAGCTCTTATTACATATTCGTTATGCAGATTGCATTACATTTCATATTGGCCAGTGAAGGGGCCCAAAGGAATGGAATTCACTGTGGGGTGGCCTTTGGGGTATTTTCAGTATATAAACACCATCTGGGTGAGAAGGGGTTGGGGGTGTGAGCTTGGTATGGGGAGGGCAGAATTAGAGAGACAGAGGCTAATGTATGTATGTGGAGTGGGAGCTAATTAGTCACAGTGACCCGGATTTGCATCAGGGTAGGATCGAGTTTTGTAACTTATAAAATAGATCAATTCTTCACCCCTTTCCACTGAGGGGTTGGGGTGCTCCTTTGGTACAGCCCGTTCTGGAGCTGCTATGGTACTTTCAGTCAGTGAGAATCTATCCTGTGAGGTGACAGTCCTGCCGCCTCTCTTTTGAGCAGGCCACCTGTCCAACACAGCTGTGTTGGCCCTACAGGCAGCTTGGATAACATCTGTTCTGTGAGCGCACTGACATCCTTCCATGTAGTTTGGAAGTTGTCAGGGAGCAAACTGTTGCACATTTGTCACTAGTGATCTTTCTGTTTAGTCCTTATTCCTGTGTCTGACAACAAAGAAAGCATCATGTGTCTACAGAACAGCCACTTCCTGGTGACTGTACTAAAATTCACATTTCTTGTTGACAACTCCCCCCCCACCCCGCCCCAGAATTGCTCCCTCTTCATTCCACAAGTGAGCACCCTTCCTGTTCTAGGAGCAGGGGACAGCAGTGAATGAGACAAGAAGATCCCTGCTCTCACGGAATTTGCGTTCTGGTGGGGAGATAGACAATGAACACAACAACTTTTCAAAGCAAACAAAATATGGGATCGTTCTAGAGGACCCTTGGAGAGCTACTTTAGAGGGTTGGTCAGGGAAGGCTTCTCTGAGGAGCTAATACTTAGGCTGAGACCAGAATGACAAGACCGAGCCGGCCAGAAGACCTGGTGGTGCCTTGTGGGCAAAGAGAAGAGCAAATGCAAAATTCAAAGAGAAGGTTACTGGAAGGTTCCTGGAACAGAGGGAATGTGGACCCCACGAATATGGTGGAGAGAGGTAGGAAATGAGATCAGAGAGGTGGGCAGGCCACAGATGGTGTTGAATACTGGAGGCTCCCAGAATGGAGTCTGGGTTTTGTTCTAAGTATCTGGAAAAACCGCTGGAGACATTTGAGTACAGGAATAACATGATCTGATTAATATTTTAAGAAGGGTGCTATAGCTGTTGGTGTATGGAAGGGACAAGCATGGGAACAGGAGACTAGCTGGAGGTCCTTCTGGTGAATGGTGGTGGCTGGGACCAGGGCAGTAGCAGGAGGCAGATTTGAGATGGAGGATACCAGGCACATACTGAAGATACGGAGATAGGAAGAGTGGGGAGGGTCACTTTCAGGGAGGGGGTGAAGGTAAAATCCACTCTTCTGTTTTGGCCATGATAGTCTTGAGATGTTTATTAGATGTAGAAATGGAGAGTCAAGTTGGAAGTTGCTTCTATGTGTCCGGAGGGCAGGGCTGGACATATAAATTTGGACTCTTTTACAAATTTAAGGCTACCTCAATTACAGTAAAAATGAAATATTTTAAAACCTAGATGCATCCTAGAAAACGAACTTAGGAAAAGGAGAGGAGAACGGTTACATTATTTTCCCTGAAGTTACCACATGAACACACACTGATGTATGAAGTACATATAATCTGTACTATATAAGCACCGGTTACAAAGATCAACAAGCCCTAGTATATGGGCTCGAAGAACCCCCAGCCCAGTGCACAACATACACCTATGGACAGATGCTGATTTGTGAGTTACTTCTTCGCCCTGTACCGAACAGAGGCTTTTTACTAGGTGTGCGTGTCATTTTCTTGGGTATCGGATGAGGAAGAGATCCGTGTCTAGTCCTTCAGGTCAGGAGAACAGCCCTGGAGGTCCGTGGGATGACGCGCCGGAGGCGGACCACTCTCGAACGCTCTCGTGGTGCGTGCTGGGCGGGGGCAGGGATCGGACGTCTGTGCGAGGGGACAAAGGAGCCTGCTAAGAGATCACAGACCTTTGCCTTGGGGCTGAGGGAAGGCTGCACAGCAGAGCTGACAGAAAACTTCATTGTGACATTTGAGATGCTTTTTAAACTATGAGCTGGCCTTTGCCAGGGGCCTCGGGACGAGGGGCAAGGCTACCGAAGGAGTTGTCTAGAGCGAAGGTGTCTCCTGGAGAAAGTCAGCCCAAAACACTTTTCTTCGTCTTTGAACACGACTGCCCAGCTGGCCACACGGATCCAGGCAATCTTTGCTAGATCAGTCGAGTTGTTCTTTTACTTCAGAGATCTGCCAATGCCTGTCTTCCAGTGTTCCATACGTGCATTCAAAATCCCGGGTCATTGTCTTTACCCAGCTTGTGGTGACCTGAAACACATTTGCATGTAAAGCTTACCCGGAGAGTGTTCTCCCCTACACACTCCCATCATCTATCACAGCTAGAACTCACAAAAACTGTGCAGAAGGGGATTATTGCGGCCCAACTATAACCTATTTCCTTTTATGTAAAAAGAAATCCGAGATGATAATTGCAGGTAATGACGACGGCGTAAACCTCAGTCTGTTCACCTTCTACCCTAAAGCGAGTTCACCCGGGAGCCACATACTGCAGAGCCGGGCCTGGTTTTCAAACAGGCTGGTGCCCTCCACACGTCTTTGTCGTTACCTTTGTGACAAAATGCTGTTTAGTCACTTCCTGGCTGCAGTTTGCAGTTACTGTCTCTCTCCATCACACCCCTTAAGGCCAGTTCCTTCCTCTTCCTTTTAATGACAATACAGATGTTGAACCGAAGACTTAGAAAGACAGGACCCAAAATGGGCTTTCTTACTATTGGTAGTAAAGTATTTGCAAACCACTGCCCTGTTTATGTCACTTAGGCTGCCCCAGAATTCCCGTAGTTCTCCTGGGGATTGCATGGAGTAACAAAATCACAGCCAGCAAATAGCCCGGTTTGTAGGAAGGCACCAGTCTTAGTCTAATTGGTCTCTAGAATTCTGCTGGTACACGACGGACTGAATAGTCGTGGTTTCTTGGAGGCAGCGGAGAATTAATTTCTCTTCCCCTTCCCAGGTGAACAGAAGATGAAAGTTGATTTTCTGCTGCCAACTTTAAGCATGGCTCCTGACCGTGATTGTGTAAAAACGTTTACTGATTTTATAAGTGACTTTTCCTTGAGTCAGTTACGCGAACTCTCTAATTTCTCAAGGTGCTAAGTGGGGATTGTATCTCCTTTATACAGTTGTGAAGATTACAACAGAGCGGATACCGATAGTCTAGCTAAGAGCCCGGTACCTTCTGAGTGTACAGTACGCTGTAAATTATTTCCTTTTATCCGGAAGCCTTAGGAGGACCGTTTTTATATGATGCTCCTGAGTCCAAAAACTTTCTAAGTTACATAATTAATTTCAGCTCTCGGCAGGGGCCTAATAAAACATCAGTGTCGCCAGTGACCCACGTAATCATCTACTTCAGTGTTCTGAAGAACAAGCCCTGGGGACGTTATTTGGAGTTGCGCTCAGATGGTCATCTTGCTGTCTAAGTGGCCTGACTCCATTTGGTGGACACACAGGGTTCCGATTCACAGTATGCTTGATAAGTCAGTAAATTCTTGGGAGTCCCACAAAGTTCCAGGGCCAGATTTGGATGTAGCTCCAAAATGGACATATTTCTGGAGCTCCCAGCTTTCCTCCAGTTATCCATTTTGTCTGTAAATCTTCATATAAGCTAACCAACCTGAAATAAAAATTTATTTCTTATTTTATTGCTATTTTAAGTAAATATGTTTTAAAAAAATAATTAATCGGAGATGTGCCTCATACTCATAGAAGATCCAAAAGCTGGCCCTTGGGTGTGGTGATCATACATTTTAATTTGCCCAGGACAGACTGAGTTGATGCCTGTTGTCTTACTATAATTATTAATAGCCCCCTCTTTTACTCTTAAAAGTTGTCCCAATTTTGGCAGTATGGTGGGTTGGCCTAGAATAGTGCACCATGTCCCCGTCACTAGCTGTGGGTCTCTCAGGAACTCCAGCCTGGCAGCAGAATTATAAATGATTACATGGCATAGCCCATGGACGTTGCTCCCCCAGTGGTCTACCCTGAATAGCTGAATCTGCAAATGTCAGGGATCTCCAGGATTTAAACTCCCACTGAGCCACATCTGTCTACCACGAAGCAGCCCCCCCTCAGATGGGATGTGCAGTCTTTCAGCAGGCAGACTCCCACTTCGTTCAGAGGATTTCACCAGTGTTGGAGGTTACTTCCTATCACCAGGTTTTTATGGCATCAGAACCCAGCCTGAATAGTTCTGTTTTCTGCTCTCAAGCTGTGTTGTTACTCGAGTGTGCTTCTTAAAACAGTGATCATGTAACTCATTAAATGCCTTCAAGAAAAAGGAGATGTAAGGACCTAATTTTATTGACTGACATGGACAGCAGAGACACACAGAGCCTGCTCACATCCTTCGCAAAGTCTGGATTCAGAGACACTTCTCCACTCCTCTCCTGCCATAGGGACAGACGCCATCACACATGTTTATTGACTGGTAGATAGCAAAGATCTGTTGGCCAGATGCATGTGCGTAAAACAACATGGGCCTTGACAGGAGATGTTCTTGTGGCTGCATTGAGGAAAAATGTCTCCACCCAGAGCTGCTGTGATCACATTGTTGATACCAAACCAGCTGGCTGTGAACTCAGTGGGTCATCTCGTATACACTTTACCCTCTAGGATGGACAGTGTTCACCCCTACTCAGAAAGGCTGTCTCAAACAACAAAAATAGGTCACCTTTTTTTTAGAGGTTAAGAAGGTGGATAGAGGATAAAATTCGCACACCCCTGTAGTTAACACACTTTGTTCTATTCAACATCCTACCTCAAATTCACGCACTTTAGTTGAATCTCCAAACTTTTTTTAATGCTTTGCTCACCGCAAGTATGACTACCATCCGTCACCATGTAACACTACAATTTCAAGTCCAATCCCCCAGCTCGTTATTTTGATGGACACAGGGCAAGAGCTCACGGTTCTCACTACACTAACAAAATAACAATAGCAAACACAGAGCGCTAACTATGTGCCAGGCACTGGTTCAAGCATCTTACATATAGTAGCAAACCTAATCCTCACAAAAATGTAATGAGGCGGGCACTTTATTGTTGGTATCTTACAGACACGGGGACTGAGGCTAGGTCTGGCTCCAGAGTCTGGGTGCCTACACTGTCTGCTGCCCTGCCTCTCGGATACTGGTGATATTCTAGAAAGCAATCAGGGCATTGCAGCTCACGAGAAACGTCTCCTGTCAAGTTCAGTGTTGCTCCACGCATATGCATGTGGTTGATGGATCCATGCCCTGTGCCTGTCAATAGCCACCCCTGTCCCTTAGGAAGACAGTCATATCCCTGTCCTCCCAAACTTCTCTTAAGACACAATTGATCTAAATTGTTTTACTTCTTTCATCGTGAGGACTGTTTCCCAAACATTTAATCATTTTGGTGGTTCTCTCCTGGTGTTCCAGAACATGCTTCACCTGGCGTCTTCAGCCCCATCCCACTTTAGCCTCACTGGATGCATCAAGAAAAGGGGTTTTGTATGGTTTAGGGATAAAGCGGAGAATAAAAACGAACTCTGCCCCAATCCCCCAAACCATAGCTCATTTAACCAGGAGAGTAAGGCAACCATGATCCCCTGGTTCCTTTCTATGACTAATGGAAGAGAAGTCGTTTAGTTTTCTATGAAGAGGGGTCCATATTGTCGCAATTATAATCCTAGTTGAAAATCTTTCTTGGCCACCCAGAAAACTCTGCTGGTGGGAGGGAGACATGAATTACATGTACCGTAAGCAAATAAACAGATAAAGGAGAAACCACGCCATGCTTCCAACCAGCTGTCACATTATTTTGAAATCTCTCCCGCCTTTAGTACATGTTGTAAGATAATTGAAGGTTATATACTTTTTTCTTGTTTCTTGTGGTATTGTGGTCTTCCTCCTTAAAGGGTAGTCATCCTTTCAAGTGAGATCCAACAGCCTTCCTCAAAGGTTGGAAGTAAAACTGAGCCCAAACTACTTTGAAATGATATTTAATATCCGGTAATCGGGGTTTAGGAATATGAAGGTATTTGTATTTGCAGGTTACTTGTTTGGTTACATTATTTGATTTTGTGAAAATTCCATGTCCATTCAGAAGATATTTTAAATAACCAGCACACAGACTACACATAATAGTTGCCCCCAAAATGTTAGTTTCTCATTGTACTGTAGTATGTTAAGTTATCCTTCAGCATGGTTTAAAAATGCCATCTGGTATCCTCAATTTCACACTTCATGTTTGGTTTAGGTTGTCATATGTGATGTAAACATGAGCAAATGACAGTTTTCACATCAGTTCAAAGTGACTATATCTGAAGACCAGCATTTCTTAAGGTGGGGTCTGTGTCACTTTGCTGGTTCATGTGTCAGTATACCAGGTAGTGTACGGGAACTTTTAAAAACATTGTACTAGCTATATAGTTACCTAACATGTATTAGAAGAACTATTTCTAACATACAAACCTATCATTTTGTGGGTATTATTCCTTAAGATGAGGCTAAATACAAAAGGAGTAGACCCAAAGGAAAAACTTGGAGCAAATATACCTATTGTCCAATATGGCAAGAATTTGGAGGGAGGGTCATGAATGTATAAAGTTTGGGACCCACTCATATAGGACATCTTGAGACCCAGGGACTCCGTTTTCCTGGATCTAGTGATGGTTGCAGATAAGTGCTAGGAATTTTCTGGCTCCTAGTCCGATATCTCCTAGATTTATCTTTAAGTCTCACATTTTTCTGTCCATTCTTGACCCTAGATCTTGCTCTTCCCTACCCTTGGACGGGCTTTTCCAATCCTTTGCTCTTCCTCTTCAAGGCCCATTTCAGGTAATACGCTTCTATGAAGCCATTCCCACCCATGAAGTTACATAGCATTTGTTTTTGTTTTTTGTTTTTTGTTTTACACACTCTCTCTCCTCCCTGGCCCCCAGTACAGTCTGCTCTTAGCTTGCTAACCTTTGTGCTATGCTGGGTGTTGAGTAGCCTTGGTTTCTACTGGATGGCCGGTCCGGGGGAGGGCAAAGGAAAAACCAATTCAAGCAAATCACAGATCAAAGTAGGCTCAGAATTTGTTATTAGCTCTGCTCATAAATATTCTTCTAAGTTGACCTGCTATCCACCAGGCCAGTCCAAGAAAACTCACATTCTTTCATATTGTAAATTACATCATCAATCATCTAGGAACAATAGCGTTCATTTTTAGGTGGCTTGCTTCTTTATTAGTAAAAATCCAGATTTTATTGATTTATTATTATTCTGGATTCTGGATTTCAACCGAATTGCAAAGTCAAAGGATATATGTATCTTAAATTTTGATGTTTTGCCAAATTGTCCTCAAGAAAAGTTTCATAATTTATCTCTTGCCAGACACTTGCTGACATGCTTGCTTTAACTTCATAAGTATAGGTCAAAAAAAGAGTATTTCATTGTTGTATTAATTTGCAGTACTAAAATTATGAGCGATGCTTATATTTTAAAATTATGAGTGATGTATATAAAATTTTGAGATATTCATGTTTGTCCTTTGCTTATTTTTCTTCTTTGTCTTTGTTCTTCCTTTTCTCCTTCCTCCTTCCTCCTCCCTTTTCTTTCTTTCTCTCTTTCTTTCTCTTTTTGTTTCTTTGTCTCTCTTTCTTTCCTTCTTTCCACTGATTTATGAGATCTTTTTATACAAGCAATATGTATTATAAAAGTTTTATTCGAGTTTGTCTTTTTACTTTTTTTGTGGTATTTTTTCCTACAGATGTTTTAAATTTTGAGACAAATTCAATAGACGAATCTTTCCTTTTATAGTTTCTGGTTTTTATGGTTTCCATAAAAATTACTTCCCCACAGAATTTTTTTAAAAATCCACCCGTTTTAGGGGCATCTGGGTGGCTCAGTCAGGTAAGTGTCTGCTTCCGGCTCAGTTCGCGATCCCAGGGTCCTGGGAGCAGTCCTGCATCAGGCTCTCAGCTCAGCAGGGAGTCTGCTTCTCCTTCTCCCTCCCCCTCTGCCACTCCCCGTGCTTGTGCTCTCTGTCTCTCAAATAAATAAATAAATAAATAAATAAAATCTTTTTAAAAATCCACCCATTTTAAAATTCAGATTTCTATTTTTCAAAAAGGGATGCTGTATTTGTTCCATTATGACATGTTAAGTGGGACAAGCTACACACATACCTTCCAGGAGCCAGGAAAGATCCCCTCTCAGGCCTCGCTCAGTGGCCTCATGCTTCCCTTACTCCTGTCATTCTGTGCACTGCTTGGCTTTGGCTTCAGCTCCTGATCCCTGAATCAGGCCTTACTGGTTTGGATGGCCTCTTGGAACCCACTTCCTGGATTTATAGACCTCCGTCCCGTGCAATACTGTTTGTTGAGTGAATGCGTCAAAGGGCCTATACTAAAGAGAACAGCACCTGGGACAAAGGAAAGGTTACATAATTGTTAACTATTATTATTTCCAAGTGTTGACTTGAAATTGCCTTTTTCAAGGTTCAAAATGGTTAAATGGTTGAGGCTGCTGACAGGAGAAAATCTATTTCTAAAATTCCAGCAGGATACTGTAAACAAACTAGAAAATATATACTTAGCCATACTCTATTTTGCAATATTTGAAAGGGGTGAATTAGAAGCAATTCCTTTCAAAATAACTGCGATGATCTATTTGGGTTGTGGGATGCTTGAAGTTTGAACCGAGACCTTTAGGGAAGAGACACACCAAGAAGCTTTGCTAGAGGGACCTTCGATGTGTTCTCACACTGTAAGGAATGGCTCTCGCATTGGTTTCTGTGTCAGCCTATGCTCTCTACCTCTCTTGCTGAATGCCTGCCACGTACGTTCATAAACAGTTGTATTTGTTTTTGTGGGATTTTTTTTTTTTTGCCCGTATCAGAAAACAAATCAAGTCCGTGATAAACTATCGTAGATGCGTGTTCTATTTCCCGTTAGATTTTTGCCAAAAACGATACCAGTTTTCGTCAGGTGGAGAGGGCTCTTAGGCTTTTCAAACAAATCTGGAAGAATCATATGAAGCCACCAACTAGCAATGCCTCTGTTTTCTTTCATGATTCTTAAGATCACATCATAAGGAATGAGAACTATTTTATGAAGGCTTCACTAGGAAATTCCATATCATGCTGAAAAAATACACCATCATAGTTAATAGCATCCACTGTAGAGAAATGGATGTACTTAATTTGTATATTTTATGGCACATTTAAAATTCATGGTCTCTCACCATATCCTCAAATGAAATGGGGAAAAAAACCCCTGGACTCCATCACCTGAGATCGTTTTTCACGGGCCTGGAACATTTATTCAGTCTTGTCAGGTGCTGTGCTGGAGCCGGATGGCTCCACCTCGGGAGCGACGAATACACGCAGCTCCTCCAGCTCTGTGTTTAGTGACCTCATGTTGGTAGCTTGAAACTGGCCTTTATGGGAATATTTACACCATGGAGATTGGCAAATACTATACATCAGGGCTTTATTTTCCAAGAGCCATTTTAGCAGTACCGCTGCTGGTTTCCATCTTACATCTCACAGAGGGAGGTGGTTACCAGACTATTACTTGAATAATTTACTTTCTGAGCTGATGTAACTGTGTATCTAAGGGATTATGTAACCGAAAGTCAACAGGTGGGCTTTAAATTATAGAATGAGTACCTAGTTCTGGACTTAGCAAGCGTGACTTAGCAATAAAGAGAATTTTAACTGCAAAAGGCTGTAAAAGTTTTGTAGGCCTGGCTCCTATCCTTGCGACAGGATAGCTGTCATTTTCGTCTATCCGGAAACGCCTCCCTCTCTTCTGATAAGAGCACCTTGATTTTCCTTTGGCCGCTCTCGGTCTACATGGCTTAGGAGGCAGGGACTGTTGACTCCATGTCCACCGTCCTCTCCTACTCTAAAGGTGTGCCGTGACCACCAAGAATTGTGCAAGGGCGAGCACTTGCCTTAGTCCTGGCTCGTGGAATTGCTGCTTTCCCAGTGCCGTAACAATAGGGTCAGAGGAGGCACTTGCTGGGAGCTCGAGTGAATTCCAGCAATTGCTGGTGTTATCAAGAAAGAAGAAACTCCTTCCACTCCTGTTACTTAGCTGATGTGGTGTGAGACTGAAACCGTAGATTTCCATCTTTGCCACCATCTGAGGAATAACCTGCCTGAGTATGAAGTCAACACAAAGGCAGGCAGAGCTGAGTGAGAAGAGATTCCCGATGATATCATTTGACTTCTGGATCCATCTATGCTGAATCTAGAATTATATTGAAACAATTAATTTCCTTTTTGCTTAAGCCATCTAAATTAAATTAGTTTTTTGTCGTTTGCAGTTGAGAGCTCTCACTAATCTAAATCCTTTCTGTAGTAACTCTGATGAGTACTCCGCGGCTGACTTGAATACATCTAGAGATAAGGGCCTCACTATTTTGTGAAGTGAGTCATTTCCTTTTTGAGGATTCTGGGTATTAGAAAATTCTACATTGATCCCAAATTTATCTCCTTTCATTGGTCCTATATGTGTTATCAAGGGCAACCCTTCTAAGCCGATGTCTTTATCTACCTTCCCACCCTCCAAAAATTTTGAGTTAATTACCACACTTCTGCTGAATCTTCCCTGGCTAAACAGACTTAGTGTCCTCAAAGACCCCACAGGATTCTCAGCACCCTAGCCACAGGCTTGTGGGTGTACCACAGTGGGTCAACGTCTTTTCTAAAATGTGGCGTTCCTATGGGCCTGATTTTAGTCACACGGTTGAACGGAGGAAGGAAGGATTATTATCTTGCTCTACCTGGAGGGCTGACTGTGAGTGAAATACCTACAGGGGGAAGTGTATGGTTAAGATCTGGCTTCCATTTCTGTTTTTTACTTATATTTCTCTTGCTATTATTTCACTCCTTCGGGGTTTATTTTCTCTTTCTACCCAGGGGTCTTCTCACCCTTTACCTCTTCTCTATCTCACCACTGCTGCCCCTGCCCCCCAGCTGCTCCTTGTTAAACAAAAATTAGGGAAAGAGTTTGACTCAGATATTGAGTTCAAGTGCAAAATAAATGATAAGTTCCACACGCCCCCTTTCTTCAGGAGTATGTTTTTTTATTTCCATAGACAAACCCTTGTTTAATTGAGTCAAAGAACAAACGTTCCACTTGTGGCAGTTTAGCTGTTGTGGAGCCATATTGAGAAGGCGCTTTATTGAAATTATATCATGTTTCAGGCCCCCTTTGCTCACAGACTCTTTACCAGCCTCCAATCTCCAGGGTCCTGCTTTGGCAACCTGCTCCCACTGCCAGTTCTCATATTTACAGCGTGCTCTTCTGAGCTTGGGGATGTCCAGCTGTGTTTTTGCCTTCTTATTCTTCAGGAAGCAAAATACTTCTTGTTCTCAATGGAAGACCGATTAGACGAAAACAAAACAAACATTTCTCCTGTGAAAAGCACAGAGTTCCTCCTGTCACTGGGACAGAGATGACCTCAATGTCCTGGATGGTATCCAAGATAAGAATGAGAGTTGCGTATTTTACACATTGCAGTCATTTCGAGATCACATCCTTTGGCCACTTTTAACCACAGTCTAACTCTGTAGGTTTGATTGGGAAACCAGTCTACCTGATACTATCATTTAAATGACTAAAAATAGCAGACCAATGTCTTTATTTTCATTTCAGACGCATACATTCTATGTGGCTTTAGCATTCTTTTGATATTGCTAATAAGGGATCTGTGTGGGTGTGTGGTTGTTGTTGTGTCCCAGAGACTAGCCCAATTCCTGGCTCTCAAGAAATTTTTTTTCAGTCGTGTGTAAAAAATTAGTATGTAGATATAAATATTCAAAGCGATATCACAAAGCTACTTAAAACTCATTCTCAAAATTTCAGTTCTTCAGCAAGTGTAATGGAGTCGTTTTTTTTTTTTTTTTAAAGATTTTATTTATTGGACAGAGACATAGCAAGGGAGGGAACACAAGCAGAGGGAGTGGGAGAGGGAGAAGCAGGCTTTCCGCTGAGCAGGGAGCCCGTTGTGGGGCTCGATCCCAGGACCCTGGGATCACCACCTGAGCCAAAGGCTGACGCTTAATGACTGAGCCACCCAGGCGCCCCTAATGGAGTTTTTCCGTAAAACTTATTTATGGAGGAAAATTTATGATAATGTGGGCCCATCTCATACTAAATCCTGGGATATTCGATTCTCAAAAGGAGCAGAAAGACCTCTTTATAATATTGCTTTTCCCAATGTCAGTGTGCTTTGGAAGTAGACCACCAGGCCTGCATTATAGTGACATCCCTGTGAACACACACATTGAATTCCTCAAGCAATGGACGATTTTCACCAAGCTGGCTTCTCCTCAAAAATCAAAAATTAGTTTTTCTTTTGGTCAGTTTTCGTGTTAAGAATCGTTTCCAAATCACTTCCCAGTCTCTCTCCATGAAACCACCACTGGTTAATGGAAACCTAGGGTACTTGATGGGGTGGGATACAATGATAAGTCCCCTAGTCTAGTTTCTTCTTTCAATAAACAGGTCTTTTCTAAGGGAACTGCTGGTGGTTTGATGCTTGGCAAGTACTCTCCTCAAAAACGTGTCTTACGAGAGCAAGCGGTTCTTCCGAGTAGAATGAGCACCTTTCAGAACCCTTTCTGTTTGTTTAGTTTCTTGATTATATGAAGTACATTAAAACCAGTCCAAGGCCCATTAACATAATTTTCATGCATGTTAGTTCTGGCAAAACACACTAGGCAGGAACTGTATGATAAATGAGATAAATAATTTTGATGGAGCAGAGAAATAAAATAAACTTTTGCCATATAAGAAAACAAACCATGACTAGTGGTGTGTATAGGGATCAGTTTGTGTTAGGGTGGCATTCTGAGGGTGGCCTCTCACCCTTACAATGTTCTGGGGAGAAAGAGCCCCTGTCTAATTCCAACAAAGTCTAGCTACAGCTTTAAAATAGAATATTATGTCCTTTATTTAAGTTTTCATTATCCAGGCTGTGGATTATGTGAGGGCCCCTGTTACTTCCTCTTCTTGGGTGCCTTTTAGCACTGTGCCTAAAGAGTGGTCATGGGGGGGGTGGACAGAAGAAATAAAATTTGTATAAATTCGTCTTGAGACTTATGAACACCTTAGGGAGAAATTGTTGGACGTTGAGTGGATTCTCTTAGTTAGCAGTTTACTGACTGTTACATGAGCAGGCCTCGTTAAAAGTGTCCATCTAAGATAATGGTAGAATCAGCTTCGTGGGGCCAGGGCCAAAAATATAGCCTTCTTGTCAGATAGGCCTGGAAAGCACTCTTCAAGATGATATTACAGTCTCTATGTGCCTGCTAAGTTATGAAAGGTAGAAAGAACCTCAGAGGAGACCTTGAGAGTTTTTTTTTTTTTTTTTAAGAAATTTTAAAAACTGGCCCTTGCAATAAGGTTATCATTTCCCAGTATGTCAACTGGTCTGATGTCACCTGAGTTTTGCATCGTTGAGACCATCTCCAGTGCAAAGCTGTGTTTCCTGGGCGACAGGAGGAAAATTCCACACAGGCATCGTGCCCTGGCAGAAGGTGATGAAATCACACTTGTGTGTGTTTTGGGTTTTCTTTTTACTCCTCAAAAAATGATCCACTAGGAGAAATTCAATAAAGTAAAGTGAATGAGATTATTGCGATGATTGGTACATTTCAAGTGTCATTGCCAGTGCTGCCGTGGTAGATAGCGCTGCCAGGAACCGTGAGCTGGTTAAATACCACACGGAACAGGAAGCCCTTGAGTTTCTGCTTTTAAAACACATGGAAAAACACAGCACCATATCGTTACCACCATAGCACATTCTAGCCTCTATGTAAACAAGATACTGGATCTTCTACGGTGATAAAATCCTCATTATCTCGGCGGTCTATGATGTTGGTGATTGCCTTAAAGTTTGGAATGCTGGGAAAATGGTGGCAGCATGATTTTGGGTGTTCCTAAATTCCCCACAAAACACACAGGGTCAATTTTATGCCATATATATATAAAAGCACTCGGGATCATAAACTATAAGGAAAAAAACAGAGCAACTAGATCATAGAACCAAAAATCCATGGGCAACTATGAAAAAGCCAGGGAATGAGGTAAACCAGTGACCCCTAGAATATGAATCCTAGGTTCTGTACCTTTCTGGCATCTGTGTAAAAGAAAACAGGGGGAAGTAATGGGGCTAGATTTGATAAACATGAGAATAATGGATGATCCCCAAAATAGATGAAGCTGGGAACTAGAGCTGGTCAGTTTGATAAAAGCTGAAATTGTCAGGTGTTTGCCACCACAGTTGCTGGTGATACAATGGTCCCATGTTAAGGCTTCAGGTGACTGGGGCAATACGGCCTCTGTGAGATATTGAAACTAACCCACCAGGGCTCTCCTCCAGCACACAGCCTCACACCGAAGAGGTGCAGAAATGAGAGGGTTCAGATAAAAGTGGATGGGCGAAAACAGCCAGGAAATCTTGGAAAGCAAGCTGCCCTGTGTGTGTGTGTGTGTGTGTGTAGAATAGACTTTATTTTTTAGAAATCAAGTTTTATTTATTCATTTTTTAAAAAGACTTTATTTGTCAGAGAGAGAGAGCACAAGCAGGGCAGAAGCAGGCAGAGGGAGAAGCAGGTTCCCCGCTAAGCAGGAAGCCCAATGCGGGGCTTGATCCCAGGACCCTGGGATCATGACCTGAGCCAAAGGCAGACACTTAACTGACTGAGCCACCCAGGAATCCCAGAAATAAAGTTTTAGATATAGAAAAATTGAGAATATAGTACAGAGAGTTCCCATGTACTTCCCACCCAGGTTCACCTATTATTAACATCTTTAACATCTTCATTTATCGTAGTATGGTGCAATCATTATAATTAATGAAGCAATATTAATACATTACTATTGACTAAAGTCCATACTTTATTCGGATTTCCTTAGGTTTTTTTTTTTTTTTGGTTTTTTCTTTTTTGTAGATTTTATTTATTTATTTGACAGAGAGAGAGCACAGGCAGGGGGACTGGCAGACAGAGGGAGAGGAAGAAGCAGGCTCCCTGCTGAGCAAGGAGCCCCAGGCAGGGCTTGATCCCAGGAATCACTTCCTGAGCCGAAGGCAGACATTTAACCGACTGAGCCACCCAGGCGCCCCAAGATTTCCTTAGTTTTTAC
This sequence comes from Ursus maritimus, assembly GCF_017311325.1. Taxonomy (NCBI): domain Eukaryota; kingdom Metazoa; phylum Chordata; class Mammalia; order Carnivora; family Ursidae; genus Ursus; species Ursus maritimus. The sequence continues at coordinate 4,134,845 of NW_024423453.1, forward strand.
CTAATGGCCTCTTTCTTCTCAATCCCATCCAGGGCACCACATTACATTTAGTGATCACGCCTCCCTAGGCTCCTCTGGGCGCTAACGGAGTCTCAGACTTTCCTGGTTTGTCATGACCTTGAGAAGCCCTAGTCAGGTATTTGTAGCTGCCGTACGTGTATATATTTTCAATCATCTACAAAAATGACAGAAGAGAGATCTCTGTGAGGTTAGAAAATTTGTACAAACCAAAACCCTTCCGAAAAGTTCAGGAAAATTAATTTTACATAAGAATAGCAGCAGGAAATTTTTAAGGTCAAATTCTATATGAAACTATTGAAAGGAAAAAAGAGATTGAGAGCAGAATAACATTTCTACAGGCAATAAATCATACCAGAAAGACATAAGTAAAAAAAGATAAAAAGCTATAATGTGCTATTTCAAAACAAGCTAAATATTTCAAGAACATTATTAAAAACATGAAATAACAATTGTACTTTGAAAAACTCAGAAGTCAGGAAATAGGGGTCAAAAATTTAAAATGAAAGAAAAAGTGAAGACTAAATTAGAAGAAATACAAGTAAAGAAGCAGAGGGCGAAAAGGAGAAAAATTTTAAAGTTCAAAAATAAATGATGAAAGAAATCAAAAAGATTCAAAATAACAAGGCGGATATTTAAAGATAGGCAGAGAAAATAAAACCTGAAGATAACGGGAATTCCTGAAGAAGAAAACCAATGCACAGGAATAGAACAAATACTGAAATTCCAGAAAATGTTTCTGAAACAGGAGGAAAAAAAAAAAAGAAATATTTTACAAAGCACACTGTGAACCTTAGAGTATCAACCTAGAATGACCAATACCAAGAACAATTCTTGTAAAATAACTGAACTTTAAAGGAAAAGTAAAATTATTGAACTTTAAAGGAAAGATAAAATTACTGAACTTAAAAAAATTCCTAAACCTTTGTGTGTATGGACAAAGAAAGCAAATGACATCTAAGGGAATCCAGTTAGGTTGTCACCAGACTTTTCAACAGCAATGCTTTTTGCCAGAAGAAAATGGTATAAAATAAAGACGCTCAAGGAAAGAAAATGTGTACCAAGATTTTATATGTAGCAAAACTGATATTCATGTAAAAAGGGGCACAAAATTTGTAATCAACCTGGAAGAACTCGAGAACTATTGTCCCGTGAGCCCTGTGAAAATCTTGTTGTCCTAGATTCGTATTGTAGTGTGAATCTATGAGGTATTGTATTTTTAAAAACATATGTGCATATATGGTGCGTGTATTTCTTAGCTCTGTTCATTGAAAAGGTTTAGAAACGATAACCAGCTCAGAAACAATGCGTATTCCTAGGGCCTAGATGTGGTCTTGAAATACCATTCTCCTCTAAAAGAAGCCAGGACTTCTTGGGAAATGGCTGATGCCAAGTCTGGGGCAGGAGGCATAGAAGATGAGCCTGGAAGATCTTGTAATACCAGATAGCCAAGAAGCTATCAAAGACTAGTAGGGTCATGTCTAATGGACTTGTGAACCACCTTGAAGACAAGGCTTCCAATGATCATTAGAGTTTCAAAATGGATAAGAATTGCCAAGGCTTGAAATCCATTAAATATGTTGAAATCTGTGAGTTCATAAGTATATATATTTATATATAGCAGGAGCTGGTCACCTTCTGAAGATAACAGGGACCAATTTATTGCTTTAAAAACTGGGTAGGTAAAAAAGTCAAGCATTTATCTGCCTTTCCTTTGTGAACCATACCACTATGTATCTCCTTATGAAATTAGTAGAGCTAACAAACGAAAATAAAATGATACAATTAGAACGTCCCAATTTTATAACATCTAATGAATTAATAGACCCAGGCATGGAGTCAGCGGCTTGCTTACATCAAAAAGGAGTGAGCATCAGACATCATGTGCCACTTGATGGAAGAAAACACCACCTAGAGCTTTGCAGAACAGAATCTGGTCAGGATCTGGGCCCAGCTACCGATCTGCAGGAAGTATCAAGGACAGGGAAACAAAATGAACTGCACCAAGGGCATGCAATCAGCAATATCCAGTCTGTGGGAAACTTCAATGTGAGATGTTTTTTTTTTCAAAAGATAAATTATAAGGGGGGGAAGATAACTAGTAGATCAAACGAGGTTGAAAATATATGCCAGATTTTAAAGAATGGGCAAGATTAAATGACCATCTCTCAGGATGGACACTTGGACGAGAGAACTAGAAAGAATTACGAAGAAATAATTGCTCTTAATCTCAGGTAGTGGTTATTTTTGAAGGGAGGGGGCTATGTTGGGCTGAGGCACACTGAGGGGCACACTGAGGGGCTGCTGGGTGGCCGGCAAGGTTCTATGTCTGAGTAGCGGTCACAGGCTGTGCGCCTGATAACTCAGTTGTTAGAGAATCACCTCGACAATCTCTGACAGGTCTGCCACCACCTCCACGATCATTTCCTTGACATTTTCTTCTTTAGATAAAGTGAAATTTTAAAAATAATGGGTGAATTTAAAGTCTTCTGCTCCTGCTTTTTTTTTTTTTTTTTTTTTACGTAAGTTTATTTGAAAAGGGAAATGCCTGTGAAGTGGGTTTGTCGTGCTAATTACATTTTCATCCCTAGTGCGTTTCTCACGGTGAGACCCATCAGAATGCTTGCTTCAGAACCACCTGGGTGGTGCTGACTCAGAAGCTCTCGAAGGGTGTGGGGTTCTGCAGTTTAAGGAGCTTCGCAGGGGATTCTCGTCAGAGTAGAGTTTGAGAACTACTGGGCTAGTTTTCTTCCTTGTACCACCGGAGGGTGGTGAGCACATTACACTTGGGTTGACACTAGATTTGGAGCTTAAAGCACATGAGCTTTAAAGAAAGACGGCTTGTGTTTGATTCCTGGTTCTGGTCTTTTCCAACGGCGTGACGGTAGCCACCTGACCGACGTCAAGTCCCTATTTCCTCACCTGTAACATGGAAATAAAACTTACCTCACAGGATACTTGTAAGAATGGTGTGAGATCCTGTTTCATAAGAGAACACACTCTATGCTCTCTTCCCGGGCCCTTCTATATTCTGAGTTTTAATCTAGGGTCGTCAGGGAATTATTAGGTAACTTGAGGCAAATCACACAACTTATTTGAAGAGTGGTATTCCTCGATTTTATTTCCTACCAATCCTTTAGGAAATTAAGGGCAGAGAAGCCCTTAGTAATTTCAGGAACTGATGACCAGTGAGAACGACACACCTTTGTGTGAACTTGGAATAGCCTTGTCTCCACGTAGCGTCATTAGTGCTCAGACAGCAGCTTCTTCGCTCCCGTCTGATTGTACACGTGTGCTTATGTTGAAAACACAACCAAACCAAAAAAAAGCTTCTATTGAAAAGAGCCATTTTCCCTACCTCTGGCTAGCTATCCCACACCATTTCCCCTTTTGTCACTTAAACACACAAAGTTCTGTTAAAATATCCTAAATGAATCGGCCAGTTATTTGGACACATCAGATCCAGAAACACCAAGTACTAAATAAATAGCTCATTGAGGTAACTAAAATTTTTTTTGAGTCATCCAGAATAAATCTGTTTGCATATCAATGATATGGAGAGCACAAAGAGTAAAGGGCTAAGATATAAGTGAGAGTGGCTATATGTCCCTCAAAGTTCCTGTGTTTACTTCCTGTCATGCAAATGCCAAGCTTCCTCATTCTGAGTATAGTTAATTCTGAGTAGTGTATAGGGACAAAAATCAGTCATTTTAGGGGAGAAGAGTTGATACCTGCCTAACAGAAGCCTGGACACATACCTGTGGTCGTCTGCTTCTTGTGAGGGTGGAAATCATTTAGTTCTTGGGCTAAGCATAACATTCTTTTTCTTACTCCTTTGAAGCGAAACTTTATTCTTTGTGTATTTTTAAAAAAATACAAGACCTCAAAGAGAAAATCTCACATTAAGTGAATCATGAGACAGTTAACTATTGATCATAATATGTAGGTGTCCAGATGATGGCTTATGAATCCAGGCTGGGTGTATAGGTTAATGGGAAAACCCTGCCGGAAATCTTGTTACCTCATTGCTGATTTCAGTGGAAGACTCAACTTATGTTGACAAGAAATAGAGAATCTGAAAAGAACAAAAACACTTTTACTGTAGAAGTGGTTTAAAACGTGTACTAGTTGATTTGCTTGTTGTCTTTGAAGCTTAAATTAAAATAGGCATTAATATTCACTTAAGAACATTGATTATAATGGCTTTCTTTCTGGATAACCTTCGTTTTCTCCTATTCATATAAATGTTCCCTTTCTACCGGGGAAAGACAAAAGAAACACCAATAACGTGATAAGAACGCAGGGAATTTAGAGCTTGGTGAATAGCTTCTCTCGACCAGAACTGATAGAAAATTTAAACCTACTCATTTCTCAGTGTAGAAATTAGGAAATGAAAGCACAATTCTGGTGCACATTCTGAAACAACGCAAGAGAGGACCAGTCAGTTGCAAGGTGAGTTCAGGCATGGACTATCTGGAAACCTAACTGGAACCCTGTATGTTCCTGGGAAGTCCAGGCGAAACTTTCAGGGTTTCCACATCTGTCTAGCTGACATACCACTTCCTTCTTGCAGCGATCGTTCTGTTCCCACAGTTTGCGAGAACATGCTTATGGAAACATCTTGTAGCTGGGCAGAGAGAACCTGGGTTGGAGATCCACCAAGCAACAATTTAAATCACCAGGGAACCATTTCAGTGTATCAGGGGATTCCCTGATAGACTTTGATTCTTCCTCTAACGCGGAGAAATCACCTAGGCTGGGTTGGGACTCCTCAAGATCGTAAGACACCTCAGACTCACTCAAACCCCAGACTAAATGTTGGAGATAGTTACGGAATACTCTGCAGGCTGGAGTGCTCTCGTAGTCCGAAATTCAACTGATTTTAAGCTGTAAGCAGTAATTTACATGCAAAAAAATCGCCCAGGAGCTTGTTCAAGATGTAGATTCTAAGACCCAACTTCCACGGATTCTGCCTTGCTCGATCTGGACATTCATGAGCCTGTGTTTGAACAGGCACTACAGATGTTTCAGATTCTGCTGACCTCGGCCCACTTCTCAGGCAGCACTACTCTAAGGAGTCATGTGTAGTACTTGTCTTCCCACTACTCTCTTCAGACGCTGCTACACGACACAGGCTGAGCAAAAAAATTAAGAGATTTAAGAGCACATGTCTTCAAAAAAATTAAGAAAGAGATTTAAGAGCATATTTCCTTAAAATACCTAAGTACTGGGGTGCCTGAGTGGCTCAGATGGTTAAGCATCTGCCTTTGGCTCGGGTCATGATCAAGACCTGGACCTGGGATCAAGCCCCACATCAGGCTCTTTGCTCGGTCAAGAGCCTGCTTCTCCCTCTCCCTCTGCCCCTCCCCCTGCTTGTGTGCTCTTTCTCTCTCTTTCTGTCTCTCTGTCAAATAAAACAAACAAAATCTAAAAAAAAACCCCAAAAACCTAAGTACTTTCTGGAAAGGGATAGGCTGGGGAACTAGCAAGAATGGCCGATTGCTGCTGGGTCCCCAGTGAAAATAACCCAGAATTGTGAGAAATTATTTCCCATATCCTTTGAAACCTCGTCTTTAGATATCTGCCCTTTTCCATCAGAAACTATGCCACTACTCCTAAAATGTTCTCTCCATGGGGGAAAACTAAACCACAGGCGGGTTTGGAAGTCATTCAGCATCTCAAAGAAAGGCAATTCACCTTGAGTTAGATCCCCACAGTTCTATCCTTCAACTTTTGGTAACAGAATCTTCTCCCTTTGCATCACCCTTTTAAAAGATCAGTTTGCTGTGAGTTGTAGGGTAGAGCTGATCTTTGCTGAGTATGAATATAGGCTGCTTACTCTTCCAGTAGGGTTCACAATCTCCTCGGGACTGCTACGGAACTAAATTCTTTCAGTTAAATTAATTATAATAATAAACACCTGTTAATCTTAGCACACCTGGTTCTCCTTTGAAGTTTTTCTAGACTCTCGATGGTAGAAAGTGTGTAAAATAAAGAAGCTGATTCTAGGGAGATTCCTCACTAGACAGGGTAAGACATGGAAGGGAATATCTGATGTTTTGCCAAGAGCCATCTTTTAACTCTTTCTTCCCCCTGGTCGTAGTTTTCGGGTGAAGTAGGCCATCCTGTGATTCCAAAGATGGAGGGCTCTGCGGGCGGCTCTGCAAGAGATTTGTAGTTGCCCTATTTTTGTTAAATTAGCGCTCCTAATTTCCTGGAGAGGGAGCTTAAGAGGATGATACCATTCTACAGCTAAAATTTCCTTCTAAAAAGTCATCTGTGAAGCGGTGTTCCCCAAACTTTAATGTATATACAGACCCTTGGACATCTGGTTAAATTGCGGATGTAGTAAATCTGAGGTAGGGCCCGCGGTTCTGTGTTTCTAACCTGCTGCTAAGTGACGTTCGCAGTGCTGGTGTGGGCGCCACACTTGGAGCAGGATCGCGCCAAAGGACACGTGATAAAGAAGTAGATGGGGGGCGCCTGGGTGGCTCAGTCGTTAAGTGTCTGCCTTCGGCTCAGGACGTGATCCCAGGGTCCTGGGATCCAGCCCCGCATTGGGCTCCCTGCTCAGCGAGAAGCCCGCTTCTTCCTCTCCCACTCCCCCTGCTTGTGTTCCCTCTCTCGCTGGCTCTTTCTCTGTCTAATAAATAAAATCTTAAAAAAAAAAAAAAAGAAGTAGATAGGGGTTGATGAATTTTGGATTTATAGCATTCCTTTCAGTTCCGAAGTATCTCCCTCTGGTTAAACAAAAGAAAATCTCTGTTTTGGTTTGACTACCAAGCATCTCACGGTTGTGTGTATTTCTTCCATAACTTTCGAGAGGTAGGGCTGATGGCCATTGTGATGCTTCGTAAATAATATCAGGCTACACCTTCAGTTTGCACCATGGTGTAATCTGCTGTCCTGAAACAAAATGCCAGGCCACGTAAGTTTTAAATGGCCAAATCTGTATTTTTAAACAGATTTCCTTGGCATTTGAAATGTGCAGAAGAATTACGGAAATAAATGTGCCAAACCTACATTTCACAGAACTTCTGGTAAAGAATAGTATAGTTGTTGCTCTTCAAAGCATTGCGCTTAACTGAATTCTCTTTGATCTCTGGGGTTTCAGAAAGAGCTTGACTTATCCAACTTTCTCACGACTAAAATAATGCACTAAAAAGCAACCGATTTAAGTATCCCGATCGCAGCATTCTGCTTGCCCCTTTTGACGTTGTGTGCTACAGTACATTCTTGGCGTGAGACTTCAGATGAGCACAGAGCCTATTTCATAGTAAAGCAGCTGGTTCCCAGGTAAACGGCATGTCCTTCAGGGGAGCTCATGTGGTCTGCAGACCCTCCATACACTAAATAGAGGGATTAGTGCTATTATAATTTTAGAGGTTTAGTTGTCATCTTTGATTTGTGTTCAGATCTCTTCTGTCAGGAATTTAAAAGTGTCTGGTTATGTTTTTAATGGAATTGCCCAAACTAAAGACAAAAAAACACAAGAGTGACAAGTGGGAGTGCTTCTGGGTGAGGTCTGGAAGAATCTTTATTGAGACCTACCTACTTTTTTTTTTTTAAGAGAAAAGTGGGAGTGGGGAGAAGAGCCAGAGAAAAGTAACCAAGTAACCAAGGATATGGAAAATGAGTTTTTCAAGAAAAAGCTGGTGGGGATGCAGTTGTTTCACCTGTAAAAGTAAGGATTAAGGAGTCAGTTTCTCATTTTTAGAAATATGGAGGGTTGTTCCAAGGCAAAGGGATCCAGTTATTTTCTGTCTTCACAAGGGAAATCTTTACAAGTGTAGATTTGGCAGATAACCTCTCTTAAGTGCTTTCAAAGTTAAATAGTGTAGATTTTAGATATAACAGTTCTTTTTTATGGCAAAACTCATTGTGTGAAATCTGTATCCATTTAAAGAATTGCTGGGTTATCTGTATGAACTAATAGTGATATCTGCGAATCTTTGCAATTTAAATTTGGTTTCACCGTGGCTGAAAATGTAAACTGCTTACACCAATCAACATTTCATAATTTGTTCTCTCTTCTTTTGAAGTTCTTTATTAGCTGTGCCCTCTACCATAAGATCACCACTGAACCCCATGCTAATGGGTATAAATTATAGTGGTGCCAGCTTGTCTTACCTTTGTTAAATATGTGCCAACTGTTTCACAACGAACCTTTACTTTCCATTTTATAACTGACTGTAAAAACTGCTTCGAGCCAGTGAATGGACATGGCATATTATGCTCACAATCTTGAAAGTCCCAACAAAAGCCAGGTTGGTTGGTTGGTTGGTTGGTTGGTTGATTGATTGATTGATTTACTCTCTAGGGATAGTTCATGGCATTTTCACGTATCTTGATGTTCGTCCTTTAGTCTCTTTTCCCCCCCTTTGCCTTTGCTCATTGTTTCCCAAAGGAAGATGGGAAGAAAAACAATATAAAAGCAAGCCTGTCAATTTTATGCTTCAGTGTTAGTTCTGCATTCTGGAGAGGGAAGGAAATTGATATTATTGTAAAAAACAGTCATCTGTGATTTAATTCAACACACAGTTCTCTTCCTCTCCATTATTATTAGGGTTAGTTGACAGCCATCTGTGAATCAGATGCGACAGTGGTCTAAAATTAGAATCAATCAGGTTTTTACAATTAATTGTCTTATGGGAAACATTGATTTGATTCCCAGTTTGCAACTTTATAAAGGTTGTAAAGCATCATTTTGTGGTAGGGTTTAAAATTAGATGGCCCCAGAACATATTTTTCATGAGTATAAAGAAAAATAAAACAAGAGCTTAAAGACAGTATGTTTGAGGCACCTCAAGAAACTTACACAGAAAACAGAAATACAGAGTAAGGAAGGCCAGGAAAAGGAGATCCAAGTAATATCTGCAAGTAGTCTGGTGATGAGCAAACTCCGTGAGCTTGGCTGGATTTGAATAAAGAAGCAAAATATTAGAAGAAGAAAAAAAATTTTTAGGGGAAGAGAACAATGATTTCTAATGTCTTCAGCAAATCAGGATAAATATAATCTCCATTTATTCTCAATAGAGCTAATGGAGAAATCTCCTGGGAATGTTTCCATATTGGCTCTTCTTGAAGAAAATTGGTTGAAAAAAAAAAATCTTTGGAGTTCCAGGGTCTTTGTCATCTCTTAAAGCATGGAACAGGTTTTTTGCACCACACATTCCAAATTATAGCTCCAGCAGACCATAGGAGCCAGACTGATCTGGTTCAAACTTCCCTCGAGCTATAAACCTAATGGATCCTAATAGGGATTCATGATTTTTTTGTAAGAAAGCCATGTAAGCAAATAAAGAGTAATCTAGAAATGCCATACACACCTTTTTAATTGTCGAGCAAATGGAGAACCAGCCCAACCACTAAATTCCTGACATAATGCCCACTTTGTCTGCTCTGTACTCTCTTGCACGAAGCTTGCAGTGGGAGTCATCTTGATGTTTATTCCAAGAGGTTGGTTGACAAGGAGGTGGAAGGCGAAGAGCCATTTGTTCACATCTGTGTAACACCAACCAGGCAGCAAAGGGGGAAGTGTGTGCTCTCTTATTCAGGAAAACAAATCCCGCTGCTTCACACTACTTCACAAGCAAGCCAGGTGTTTTGAAGCCAATCGAGGAAAGTAACAGGGCTGGGCACTCGAGCCTCTCAGCTCAAACACAGAGAAAATCATCCCATGCTAATATATTTGACATCGGGAACCACCGTTTGCTGTCTCTGAACTTGACCAGGCCATTCCCAATGGCTCTTGGAGAAGGAAAGTGCAAGGGGAAAGGAGAAATATTAGCCTCAGGGGGAGACAAGGCAAAAGGTACCATTTTATAATCCAAGAAATGCTGAGAAATATCCTCTCATATCCCAAAGAAAAAGGAAGGCTACACTCTCCAAGGGTTGCAAATCAAAAACTCTTATGTTGGTTCTCCTTTCTTTTGTGAGCACAGCAGTATTTCCTGCCCAGCCAGAATATTGTCTCATAATCTTTCTCCAAGTAATGCTCCAGGGAAGCCTTGCCAGCTGGCTGAAATTGACCTCAGACCTATTTGATACCCTTGGTCTTTGCTACAGGATAGTAGCATTTCTTCATTGGAGAAACCATTGTGCTGCATCCAGGGAGAACAGGGACAGCAATGGCTTGTTTCCTTCTAGAAACTCTGCCCAATAGCATAAAAATATGGACAAATGGGACTGTGATTTTCTGTAGATAGATCATATGCAAGATCAATGGATAGGTCATATAGTCGTCCTGCCCGTCTTATTCACTAGAATTCCAAGCACTCAGCACATTTTTGACAACGTAGTCAGTGTTCAGTAAATGTTTGCTGCATGAACACACAGATGAAAAAAATGGTGAAAATTAAATCATAGTGGTTAAGTCTCATTTTATAATTATAGAGTGAGTTTAAAAATTAGAATTTTTTTTCAGTTTTGAATTTTCTCCTCTATATTTTTATTTAAATATTGATACCTGCTATTATGTAATCTATTAACACAACAGAAACTAAACAAAAACTTTGGAAATGTGATTTAAAAGAAAACAATTCCACATATATATTTTGAGATGAAAAAAAATGGCGTACGAATCATATGGGCATATTTTCCACTAGTAAAATGCATGGAATTCTATGTCACTAATTCATGGTGTCCCACAAAGAGCATGATTTTTAGGTGTTCTGTGATCTGAATGTTTTAAAACCACCCTCGGCTGCCAAACCCTACATTTTAGAACAATAGTTCTTAAACCATAGCATGCATCAGAATTAGCTAGAAGGCTTATTACAAACCCGGATTGCTGGGTGCCACCCTCCGAATTTCTGATTCAGTAGGTTTGCATTTCTTACACATTTCCAGGTGATACTACTGGTCCACAGACCACATTTTGAGAACCACTGATTTAGGGCATCATTTCTTGAGATAAGGACACCTTCTATTGTTTTGGTTGCTCCTTCCCAGATACCCTCTGAAAGATGCTGGAAGAGCCACTGATAGGGATATTAACTCACTTAAACCTTATAAAACTTTGTGAGGTATATCCTAGTATCATCCCTACTTTGCGATAGAGAGAATTTGAATAGTAAGTGGGAAGAGCCAGCGCTGGAACCCAGGTGGTCTGGCTTTAGAGGCTTAACTATGGCATTACACTGACTTTTAAGAAAACAGATAACTGAAATAGATTCTCCCAATCATGTGGTTTTGATCCAGGGCAAGAAAAATAACTGAGCAAATTCCAAAGGCCTGTCCAATTGTTCAAAAGAGAAGCGAGCAAGTGGGCTCTCTAGGTTGGGGTCGCTCTGCACCATTTCCCCACGTGTCTCATTGTCACTGCTCAAGGCTGAATGAAACCTGCCTTTCTCAGAGGGCGGAGCAAATGATTGGAAACAATCTGGATATGCGTTCCAAGGGGCCTGATAAATAAATAAAGCCACATCTATTCAGTGGAATAGCACACAGCTGTGAAAGAAAGAATAAGGAAACCTCTTTATGTACCACTATGCAATATATAGTTACATTTTTTTAAAAAGGAAAAAATGAACACTTACGTTTGCTTACATGGGCATAAAATATCCTAGAAGGACCCATAATAAAGTAGTAATAGTCAGCATATGGGAGCAAGAGGACTGGGGCCATCAGGGACAGAAATGGGAGGGAGGGGCGCCTGGGTGGCACAGCGGTTAAGCGTCTGCCTTCGGCTCAGGGCATGATCCCGGCGTTCTGGGATCGAGCCCCACATCAGGCTCCTCCGCTAAGAGCCTGCTTCTTCCTCTCCCACTCCCCCTGCTTGTGTTCCCTCTCTCGCTGGCTGTCTCTATCTCTGTCGAATAAATAAATAAAATCTTTAAAAAAAAAAAAAAAAAGAAATGGGAGGGAGACTCTTCCCTTTCATAGTTTTTTGGTGTTTGAAAATTAAATAATTAACATTGGAAAGTCAGTGATGGATTTTCTGTGACTTTCCTTTTTTGGTTACCTGGGGAAAGATTTTCACTTGGAGTTTATGTCTCATTTATTCCCAGCGTCTCATGGGCCCCTTCTACCCAGTTGGAATCACCTCGTGCCTGCCGGGCCGGTGTCGAGGGCCTGTTCGGCGTTAGCTTGTGAGACACAGGGGGTCGTGTGTTTCAATGACTTTGGAGTTGTTTTGGCATTGTATGTAAATGACTAAATGTAAACAATCTGGAGGAAATAAAAAGCTTATTTCTCTTAGGACAACAGAGGCTACTTTAGTAATAATGGTGTCACTTTTATATCGCACTTTATAGTTTATAAAATCCTTTCACATGCATTAGGCTATTTATACCTTACAAACAGCTTTGAGAGGTAGCTATTATAGTCCCCACTTAATAGACGAGAAAACCAAGGCTCAAAGAGTTCCAGTAACTTGTCCAAAAAGCTATTAAATAGTCGAGTCGCTGCTGATACCCAACTGTTCTGATTCAAGGCCTGTGAATTTTTCCCCTTGCCTTTTTATAATTGTAAAAAGAGAAAAATTAATATGCTTTTGAAAAAAAAAAGACTGAAACATCCATAATCCCATGACTCCAACAAAAAACATTATTAAATTTACATATTATCTTCTAGGGTTTGTCCATGTGCTTACAACTATTATCTAGTTACAATCATAATATATGTGCAATTATGTATTCTGTTTTTTCCCTCACTTTGCACTGCTATCCTGAAGCATTTTCCGAGTTGCAACATAATTTTCATAATTAGCAAATTAATATGTTCATATTTCATTAAGAGCCATACTAACGCAATCTGCTACCTTTTAACATGGATTCATTTGATCAATTTATTCACGCATTCGTTCACTCATTCATTCATTCAATAATTACTAAACCCCTGCTATGCACCTGGCTCTGTGCTAAAGACAAGGGACACGTCAGTGACAGGCACACGCTCAGGAGAAAAACTGGGGTACCTGAAGGTAGGCAAGCAGCAGGTCAGGGAATACGGCACAGCTCCCGGGAAGAAGTGTAGGTTGACAGAGATAATCATTGACATTTTTATTAAAAAATGTAACACCGTTGTAAACACCTTCATGCTTATTGTTTTTCTGTTTTTAAAGTTTTTTTTTTTTTGCACAAGTAAATTCCATTTTTATGGCTTAAATATTTATGTATCTCTACCTTGATACCGGAAATATATGTGTATGGTTTCATGACGACCTCACCAACACTGAGTATTTTTATTGAGAAACAATATTTGTTAATTTAGTAGTTGGAAAATGGTGCTCCACTGTTGCTTTAATTTGCATTTCTTTGATTAATAGCAATATTAATATTTTTCCATTGACTTGCTTATTAATTGTATTTCTTTTTGTATGAATTGTCTGTTTTGTCTTTTGCCTAATTCTTTATTAGGGTCTTACTATTTTCTCGTCCATGTGTGAGAGTTCTTTATATAATTTATTTTAGTTTTATTTCAACATCATTCAAAAGTTGATTTGAACAGGCTTTTTATATTGTGAAGATGATATTAAAATGACCATTTGCTGTTTTTACTGAAATTGTTTTCCTTAGTTATTTGCCTTTTTATTTTAATGTTTATAGCTTAAAGTTTTTTTTTTTTTTTTAAGTTTTTTTAAAAACCAAGCTCTATGCCCAATGTGGGGCTTGAACTCACAACCCTGAGATCGAGTGACATGTTCTACGGCCTGAGCCGGCCAGATACCCCTATAGGTTAGAGTTTTTTTAAGGACAGCTGTCTTTGTATAGGGTAATTTTGTCTATTTTCTTTAATAACTTACGAAGTTATTACTCCTCTTGATATTTGATTATGATTAGATCTTCTTTTGTGCTAGTTTTTATTTTTCTTTAATTCTTAACAGCACTTGGAACTTATTTGGGTTTTGAGTGAGATATAGACTTACACTTATTTCTCTCCCCGATTTCTAACAAGACAGTACAATATCATTTATAAAAATATTTTATATTTCTGTATCATATATTACATTCTTACATGTAACAAACTTCCTTTTAAAAATTTTTTATTTATTTAAATTCAATTAATTAACACATAGTGTATTAGTTTCAGAGGTAGAGTTCAGTGATTCATCAGTTGCATGTAACACCCAGTGCTCATTACATCACATGCCCTCCTTAATGCCTATCACCCAATTATCCCATCTCTCCACCCAACTCCCCTCTAGCAACCTTCACTTTGTTTCCTATAGTTAAAGACTCTCTTATGGTTTGTTTCCCTCTCTGATTTTGTCTTATGTAACAAGCTTCCTATATAGGTCCATTAGTATGAATGTCTAGTTTTGTAGAGCTAATGCAGTTTTGATTTTGCTTTATACTATATTTTACTATCTGATAAAAATTGTCTTTTATCCCTACTCATCTCTTTGAGTTTTATCTATTACTTAGTTTTACCTATTTGTTTCTCCAGATGAATTTTATTTTAATTTTTCAGAATACTGGTAAAAATCTTTGATCGACATTGCATTAAAGACACATATATACATATAGTGTGTGTGAGGAATCAGGTACCTTTTACATATCTAATTGTTCCATTTAGAAGCAGAAATATTTCTCCTTCGACTATGGACTATGAGAAACAAACTGAGGACTTCAGAGGGGAGGGGGGTGGGGGAATGGGATAGACCGGTGATGAGTAGTAAGGAGGGCACGTATTGCATGGTGCACTGGGTGTTATACACAACTAATGAATCATCGAGCCTTACATCGGAAACCGGGGATGTACTGTATGGTGACTAACATAATATAATAAAAAATAATTAAAAAAAAAAAGAAAAAAAGAAAAAAAAAAGAAATATTTCTCCTACCAAACCAGTTAAGTATCTCTCAAAATATAAGTAATATACATCCCTTGCTAAATCTGTATTTTATATATGTGGTAGCTATTTGAGAATAAATTAATTAAACATTATACTTGTAATTAGACATTATTATTTTGGCTATTATTGGTATACAGGAATATTATTAGTTTTTGCATGTGTATCATGCCTCAGGAAAGATAAAAGATTACCTATGAATGTAAGTAGCATTTTAGTGAATTTTTTTGGCTTTTCTAGGTATATAATCCTGTATCTTTTGCAAGTAACTATATTTTAATCTCTCTCTGTCTTTTTAAAGGGTTTTATTTTTCAGCAATCTCTGTGCCCAACATGGGGCTTGAACTCACAATCCCAAGATCAAGAGTCACATGCTCTTCTGACTGAGCCAGGCAGGCACCCCTAATCTCTTTCTGATAGTAATGTCTGATTAAATTATCCCTAAGGTCACACATCTGGTAAGTGGTGAAACTGGGGCTGGCCGTAGGGTCTGTGGGAGAGCCCGCCCATGTGCTGACTTTCTGTTCAGATTCAGGGATGTTTTCTGGAAAGCAGGCCTTAGGGCAGGTCGGGGGTTTAGAATCATGCTATGCGCTCACCCACTGAGTTACGCTGGGCAAGTTGTTTCCTTCTTGGGGCCTCATAGGATCAAAACTCAGTTGATTTCTAAGAATTTGTCCAACTCCAAAATACTTCGAAATGGAATTACATTGAGAAAGTTATCTGAAAGGCATCAATTTGGGGCAGAGTTTTTAGATAAGAGAAATTGAGCGAGAGTTGCCAGAGGAAGGAACCATGTGAGGTTGTGAAGAGCAACAGTTATCACTGAACACAAAGATTGAGATATGTATCAATTGTGTGTATCTGTATATGATGTATATATATGTGTGTGCACGTACATATGTATGTGTATGTATATACGCGTGCGCACACGCACGCACACGCACACGCACGCGCACACACACACACACACTCGGTGTTCCTTTGTTATACCATGTGCCAGGGCAAAATATTTACTTCTTGAGATTCCTTGACCTAAACCTGCTCAGTTAACATTCTCATGGAGATGGCTTCACTGGAAAAGAATGAGAAGGTCACGGTCATTGTGGCGTTTTGTTTTGTTGTAGTTCATTGTAAATTCATTGACCTACTGCTAAGAGTTCTGAGTCATGAGCCCAGTTAGAGATATTGATGGTAAAAAACACAGAGAAGAGAGAATAACAGAACAAGCTAATGGGAGAAGCGGAAGAGATTTTAGAAATGGTGACTTCCCGAGGCAGAAGTGCCAGTACGGAACGCTGCGGCCGAGACTATGCAATCTGGAAGCAGACTGCCTGGATTCTTATTCTGGCTTTGCCACTTACAAGTTGTATAAACTCCTTCCCTCGGTTTCCCCCTCTTTAAAATGGGAGATAATAATATGACTTACTTTGTAAGATTTTTGTGAAGAGTAAAGGGATTAATAATGTAAAGAGCTTAGAAACTGTCACTGGCATATAGCAAACTGTCAAATATACTCCTGTCATTTTTCCCAAAAAACATTAAAGATATACGTCTGATGAACCACCTTTTCAAGGTGTTCCTGATGAGTACCCAGCCTTCTCAAATTATGCCTTTCTGAGGTGACTATTTGGGTACCTTGTTAATCGAAAATTTAGGTTAAACATTTTACTGTCAGAATTCAAAGAACTGCATGCCTTGGGTTCTTTTATATTTACGAGGCTTAGTTCCAGTTTATGCTCCAACTTGCATGTTACATTCTTTGCCTGATTCATTGCTACTTGTAATAATCCTATTTATAACACTTTTTGTCCTTAGTTCTCTCAAGTTTTACATACCTCAATTCATTCCAGCTCACAGGGAAGTAGGTGGTAAGTAGCAGAATCTCACCTTTTTCAAGTAAAAAAATCACTAAAGGCATAATGATGAAGAGACGCTCAACAAATTGGTGGTCAGGTTGGTAACATGACGGTGGGCTGACGTACTGCTCGGGGCTCCGTGTTCTCAGGCACTCTCAGAAGATTGCTCATGTCTTTCATGAAGGTGAGTGGCAAAGGGCACAGAGTCCAAGGCTCAGACGGATTTGGGTTCAAATCTTGGTCTACCATTTACAAACTGTTGGGTCTTAGGAAAGTTACTTGACTGCTCTTGGCTTCCATGTTTTCCTCTGTAAACTGGGAACGATAATTTTGTCTTCTTTACAGCCTTTTTTGGGGGGAGTGGAGGGGTTCAGGGATGGCGAATCAACTAACACATAGGAAATGATCAATAACGGTGGCCATTTTTCTTCACGGAATTCACCTCTTTCAGGATGCATAGGCCATCTTCACCTGAGCCGATGCCATTTTAAACAAGGCTTCTTGTTTAAATATCTGAGTCTAAAACTTTTGTAAAGGGAACTATTCGTGTAGAGCAAAGGGGCTTCGTTTTGCCTTCTATTCTTCAGGACTATGTAGGGTTGCATGGTGTGGCCCAGTGCTGTAGGAGGAAGACGAGGGGGAAATGTGGAGGTATCCGTGGCACAGAGTATTGTGGTTGGAGTTTCTCAAACTGTAGCACACCAGAATCACCAGGAGTGCTTGTGAAAACACAGACTGCTGGGCCCTACCCCAGAGTTTCTGATCCAGTGTGTCTGAAGTGGGGCCTGAGAATCTGCATTCCGAACAAATACTTTGGTGATGCAGATGCTGCTGGTCTGGGCCCCACCCTGAGTTAGGATAACCTCTCACTCACACTGTATATCCGTCGTGAGTCAGATGTTTTGTTTTGTTTTATGAACGATTGTATTTCTCCCCAAGATGATAATCTTAAAGGGCCTGGGTCACCTTTCAATTTTATGGGCTTCGCATCATCCATTTCGGAGCTCAACACATGCTCAATACCCAACAAAGACTTGTTTAGCTATACTGCGGAGGGTCAACAGAAGACTTCTTACCTTTCATTTCTTGCTACTTTTAAAATTTCTCCTTCCAGGTGGATGTTTAAGGCCTTATGGGCTTTCAGCTGGGGCTTTCCAAAGGGGACGGATCCATTCTTATTGTAAATGGAAAATGCAAAAATTAATATATATATAATGTGTATGTATTTAAACACACTTTATAGTTTTCAAATAAAACAAAAAATTAAGCCTCCAAAGGGAGGAGAGCACAAGACAATCCAGTTATGACAGCTAATAGAGCTACTGTTATCAGATAGCAGATTTGACTCTGAGCTTCCTGGCGATAATAAGAGAAGTACGATGGATTATATAATTCTCTCCTACTCGTGACCCATCCATTTACTTGATCTGTTATATCATAATCTTGTTTCCTCTGCTCTCTAATTCCCTTTCTCTGTTTGTTGGTCCCACATTTCTGCTTATGGTTTTCTTCACATTCCTTTTCTGGCTTTAGTAAGTTAATACTTTATCTTTGTATTCTTACACTCCATACATACCTCTAACTTTCCTTGAATTGTGAATGAGATATGTGTTCTCCTCTGGTTTTGATCCCAAATGACCTCTCCTAAACCACTCCTTCAAGGAAGGGATGACACTCTGTGTCTTTTGCCAGGTTGATCTTGGCAGGTAGGCAGTGCTCAGCATCAGAAGGGCCGTCTGGCAGACAGCGAGCCCTATGAACTGACAGAACTCGAGTTCCTTCAGGAGGACAAACCAGAATGAAGCAAATGACAGATCCTTAAAGGAAAAAGCTGTGGCAAATAGGTTTCCTCTTGAATGCGGCGGCTTCCCAGAGAAAGATCCTGAGACTGTCTCCAGGATCTACAGGAAGTAATGCTGTGATCAATTAGTGATGTCTGTGGAAGTGGAGAGGTGGGGTAGTCTAATCAGAATTGCATTATAGTGAGGGTTTGGTCTCAAAAACCAAGAAGCTCAGTTTCTGAAACCAGGTTAGAAAAGAACTAGACATACATATTGACTTAAGCCATCTCAATATTGAAGTGAGGCTCTTTAATTATATCTTGATTGTTCTTGGGCCTGGAATGGAGCTGAGGCTGTAGTTTGTTGTCTCCTACCTCAAAGGAGCTAGCTGTATAAAGGAAAGAGATAACTTGTTTCCTATTTCTGTAAGGAAAAGAGATAACTTGGGGGAAACAGGCAATATTTTTAGTGATAATATTGTCTAGTAGACACTTTGTGGTTTGCCAACTGGTACCACTTAAGGGTAATTTGAATGCAGAAGAATCTCCCTTAAAGCCAATCTTGAGAGCCCCTTCCAGCTCTACAGTGACCAGGACAAAGTTTCCCCTTCTCCTAATTATCAATACCTCATGATTAGGAAAGAACATCTTCAAGACAGAAAGAGACATAGGCATTGGTTAATCCCATCCTTTTATCATTTTGATTCTTTTAGTGATTTACTACTCAAGAGACCTAGTTCTGGTTCTGTACTAATTAACTGGTCTTGGGCAAACCACTTAACTTTTCAGGGCCTCGTTTTTTAATTTTTAAAATAAAGATTGATCTCTACCACTCATTCATATCTATAAAGTTTAATAAGCTTTGATTTATCCTCTGAAAAGTGTCCAATAAATTTCATTCATTCTACAAATGCTTACTGAACACATATTCTTGACTAGACACTAGGTCGGGCACTAGGAATACAAAGTCATACACCCCCAACCTTTCCCAAGGTACCTATAGTACAATGGAAGATAAACGCGTGATTGCTTTGAGAGGGGCATAGTGTAGCAGCTAAGAGTATAGGTTCTAGAACCAGCCTGCCCAAGTTTGAATCCTAGCTCAGATACTTTCTATATTTAGGACACTGGACTAGTTTCTTTCTTTCTTCTTTCTTTCTTTCTTTCTTTCTTTCTTTCTTTCTTTCTTCCTTCCTTCCTTCCTTCCTTCCTTCCTTCCTTCCTTCCTTCCTTCTTTCTTTCTTTCTTTCTTTCTTTCTTTCTTTCTTTCTTTCTTTCAGATTTATTTACTTATTTTAGAGAGAGAGAGAGAGAGAGAGAGAGAAAGCAGGGGTGGGGGCAGAGGGAGAGGAAGAGAGAGTCTCAAGCAGACTCTGCTGAGCCTGACACAGGGCTTGATCTCATGACCCTGAGATCAAACCTGAGCTGAAGCCAAGAGTTGGATGCTTAACTGACTGCGCCGGCCAGGCGCCCCTACACTAGACATGTTTCTTAACCTCTCTGTGCCTTATTTCCTCGTCTTGTCTTCAAATGGTATCCATCTTATTTGGATGATAGGAGAGTTCAGTAAGTTAAGAAATAAGTATAAATCATTAAAGCAGTTTCTGGGCGGTATAGACGGGTGAGTTTTTGGAGGTGCTATTTTAGGGGGTTCTCAGCTGTCATTTAGATCAGAGCAGCTCTCGTTAGAGGTTTTACAAATTAGGTGTCTATATGATGTCTCGTTTGAAGAAAGGGTTCTACTGCATATAGAACAAACACAAATGCAGTAGGAAGTTTTAATATCAAGACCTTTGGTGTAGAAAAGAAGCCGTCTTGATGAAGATTTTGTCCAAACCTAGGGAGACTGGATCACTTCTGGTTAATCTGTACTCCATTAAAGAACCAACTACGGAGCTGTCTTACAAGACAGAAGTAAATAACTACTACCTTGTTCGAGAGTCACCCAGCTGAATGGGGCACTGGAAAGCACCATGCCCAGTCCCTTCATTTATAAATGGAAGAAATGACTTGACTCATCCAAGGTCACAAAGCTTATTAGGGAAAGACCCTGCTCTGGCCACTGGGTCAGGTTCTTTCTAAGCTACAGTGATCCTGGGGATGTGCATTGATGAATACCTGGGCTGATATGTTACACTGCCTTTGGTTTTATTTGATTTTTTAATCAATAAATATTTCTGAATATATCTCTAAAAGGTAAGTACTTCCAAAAAAATCACAGTATCATTATCACACCTAAAAGAACAGTTAACAATAATTCCTTAATGTCATAAATACTCAATGTTCAAATTTCAGATTTTGATGCACAGTTTAAGGTCAAGCTGATCAACTTTCTGTGACCTTTAAAGTATTATGGAACCTTTCTGGGTCACACATTCCTCATGTGTGAACTAGGAACGATTGTAAAATCATTAGGGCTGTTGTGAATATTAGATTTGTAAGGTCCTACTATAATGCAGCACATGTTAAACATTTAAGAAACCATTGTTGAGGGGCACCTGGGTGGCTCAGTTGGTTAAGTATCTGCCTTTGGCTCAGGTCATGATCTCAGGGTCCTGGATTGAGCCCCATGTTGGGCTCTCTGCTCAGCGGGGAGTCTGCTTCTCCCTCTGCAACTCCCTACTCCCTGCTTGTGCACGCACGTGTGAGTGTGCGCGCTCTCAAATAAATAAATAAAATCCAAAAAAAGGAAAGAAAGAAAGGAAGGAAGAAGGAAAGAAAGAAAGAAAAAGAAACCACTGTTGAGATGGTGAAGAAAATGTACCTGGCACATGGCGGATACTTAGTAAGTCTCAGCCATTATTACTAAACAAACAATTGTAATATGATATAATAAGTGTTAGGTCTGTAGAAAGGAAATGGTGGCTGGAGGGCTAGGTAACAAATACCTTCAAGGCCGATAGGGTGGGAAAGGGGTGCTCCAGATGGAGGCAGACCTGAATTAAGGGACGAGCAAGCCACCACTTTCCAGCTGCCTTTCTACAAAGGATACAAAGACATCCTTGGAAGAAATTAGAAAGATGGTGCTCTTGCACTGCGGGTTCCTCGCAGCACCCTTTATGGAGTTGGTGAAATGTACAATGGTCTGACTCCTGTGCTGGACATACAATAAATCCCTAGTTTTTAACTTGAACGTATGACAAAAGAAAAAATTATTATGTATAATCCCCACTGCTTTTAAGGAGAGTGGATCTTGGGAACCAGAGAATTTGTTGTTTGCTAATCACAAACGAGTTCCTCAGTCTCAGTATAGAGCACGCAAGTTTAGAGAGAATGACTGGGACAAAGTTAAATTGCTTTAAATAAAAAAAGGTGGCATGGGAAGTCTACCAAGGGGGAAATGGAAGAAGAAAGCCTGCTTCCCCATGTCTGAGATCACGGGGACAGAAAGACCATGGGGCTCTTCAACTGATTACTGCCTTACTCTCTCTGGGAGTCTAATGAAGCCAACGACTCCTTCCCAGAATTTTTAAAGACATATAATTCATAGAATTAAAAAAAAAGAAAACAATTATAGCAAAATAGTTATCAAAATATTTTTTAAAACCACAGATTTGTTTGGGGGTGGGGAGGGATGAATAGGAGGAGAACAGGGGATTTTTAGGGCAGTGAAGCTACCCTGTATGATACCGTAATGATGGATACATGCCGTTATACATTTGTCAAAACTTATAGAATGTATAACACCAAGACTGAATTCTAATGTAAAGTATAGACTTTGGGTGATAATGATGTGTCAACAAATGTACCACTCTGGTAGGGGATGTTGATAGTAGGGGAGGCTATGTACGTGTTGGGCAGGAGACAGGGGCATATGGGAACTCTGTACTTTCTGTTCAATTTTGTGGTGAACCTAAAACTGCTATGAAAAAACAGACTATATAGATATAGATATAATTACATTTGTGATACAGTGATATATGTACTTCTTTATTATCACTTAACGTGATCCAGGACTGAGTCTCCTAACTACCGTAATTCAAAATACTGATGACCATTCACAATATTTTAAGATATCTGCAGCTACTGTAATATGACAGGAAAATAACTTATTTCTATTAGTGAAAAAATCACAGGGTACTGCTAATGCCGCTATAGTTTATTGATTACATTCATAATGAAAGAGAATGCTAAATTTCAATTACAGGTCACTGAAAATAAAGATGTAAATTACTTTCCACCCAAGCTCAAAGATTCCTCCCCTCAAATTTCATTCATGGAATCCTTTGTGGAGAGGAGATCCCTATGGTCCCTGATTAAGGATTCTTTTCTAGACCCTAGAATACAGTCAGTTCAATTTCTCATCTCAAAGATTTTGGAGCTCTGTCCCATTATTATCGTCTTTAAGGTTTCCCAGCTGATCTGGGTTGTTTTCTCTTTGTTTTTGGCAAATAATGCCAGTGTTCTCTAGAGCCAGCTGACCCTGCTTATTCCCTGGGTCCTCTGATATTCAGGAAAGGCAGAGCTGCTCTTAACATCAGCTGATGCAATGCCGTGAGAAGCTGAGTGAATGAGAAAGAGGGAGGGAAGCTTCAGACTTGCTAGTTGGTCTTTTATGTTGGGTGCTGGAAAGATGTCTCTCCTCCATTGGTTACTAATAACAATTTGTAGTGTGTTTATGGTACTTTTGAACTTCAAAGGACTTGGCCAGGATTATTAACTAATGATGTCTCAGTTCTGTTGAGCTGATTAAGGTAGGACTGCTTTCTTACAAAAGTGTCTGATGAATGTTGCACTATTCCTGAGATCTTATTGAGGTGAATAAAAAAGCGATATGTCCAAGGACAATTAAACTATTGTTTTCCCAGAGTTCCTCTGCTATTCCAATAGAAGGAGTACTCTTTAGGCTAGTTATATAACGGAATGGATAAATGAATCTATTTCTTACTCACTGAGCCCAGAATCCTTTTTAAGACAAGATTCCTGGAAGCCATTACTAAATCAAACGAGTAGGTTCTCAGGATGGGATATATATGCCTAGACTATGCCTTTGCTACAATATCATTGTTAAGTAACCTTTTATTGAGTTCCATTTTCTACTGGATGAAGCCTAGAATTCTTGCGAGGGCATTCAAGGCTTTCCCCAAACTCACCCCAGCCTGTCTTTTCTACCATCATTTTCTGCCTCAAAACAAGCCTTTTCCTGAGCATAAAAAGATTTCTTATATACTGTTCATTTTGCTCAGGTCATTCCTTTGGCCTGGAATGCTCTTGGCATTGGTTTATCTTATTCCTTGTACCTCTCGGACCCACATTTCTCATCAGTCAACCCGCCTTGAAGTCTTTCCAGATGGCATTCACTCCTCCCGTCCATACGCTTTCTTTATACATTACCACCCCCTTGTCTCATTTTGCCTCGAGCTGTAGTTCTGTACCTGTGTATTCCCATGTGGATTGTGAGCCCCGAAGAGCAAGAATCACATTTTTTTCCTGTTCCATTCTAGTGCCTAGTTCAGTGTCATGCACGTAGAAGGCATTCAATAATGTCTGTGTGAAAGAATGAAATGTCCTGCATTATTCACCTTTGGATTTTCCCATGAAATTGTGCTTGTGATTCACAAAGATTAAGGGAGGTCACCTCGGTGTGACTGAGCAGCTTGTTACTGTATATACCTAAGTCCCTTCACGAGCTCCGTCCCTTACTCCCAGTTTCATCTTCTAATACAGCCATGCCTTCCTAGAATCCCAATAAACCAATCATACCAGGCTGCAGCAGCCTTCCCCAGACTCTGGGGGTATTGTCACATTTCCATGGGCTGTCTGTCTGACATGGCCTTTCTCCTTATCTGTCTAGCAAACTCCTACTCATCCTTCAGAGCCCAGATCAAATATCCTCTAAACTCTATAGTCTTTCTCATCTGACCAAGATAGAATTAATTGCTCCCACATTTAGTTTTCATCAACACTTAAAACCATGTTCATAGTAGGTGCTCAGTAACTGATTGTTGGAACTACTTGCTCCCAGATCTTTGTTCGCGATACAATCTCAGTTAGAGGCAGATCCACTGATGAGCAACTCAGGCTCTCATATCAAGTGGAGATCCTTCTAGAAGAAATAGAATGTGAGTAGAATTGAGGGGCCTAAGGACCCTGAAGTCTTATTTCTCTTTGGGTAGCACTGTATGTGCAAATGGTTAAAACAAGAAGGGAGGCAGGGGAGAAAGGAGGGATTTGTGAGAGGAAGAAGAGTCAAATTAATTTGAGTTTGTAATCTGAGCACCAGTTCAAGATATATGCCCTCACTGTTGGAGCTTAATGCCAGAATGTCATAGACCAAGCTCATAACTTAGTTTATGGCTGATCTTTATAGCAATAAAAAAAATCTAGAAAGAAGCTGCCTGGCACCATTTGCTGAAGACATTTTTTAATACTGTCAAATGATTCGTAATTACACAGGGTGAGTGCCCTGCGTTTGCTCTGTAGTGGTGGTGCTGGGACTCGTTAAGCACTTTCTGCATCCAAGAGTCCTGTTTTATGTAAACAAGACCTCTGAGGAAGATAGAGACGGGTAATAAAGATGAAAAGAAATGAAGTATATTAACGCGAGGACAAATTAATAACGGCCTTTCCATCCTCTACCAGGAAAATCGGTTGCAGAGTAATTGTACTTTGCAAGGCAAAAGGGGAGCAGAAATCCAAACAAAGCAACAGACAGAAGAAAGACAAAATCAGACAGGGCTCCAGGGTCAAACTACTCTATGAAGATAGTCTGCACTTTGGGAGCTGTAATCCGTGTGCCCAGCCAGCCCCCTGGGACCTGCAAAGGGCCTTCCTTGGCACAAATGAGACCCCCTGCATGCTTAGTCCTGCTCACTGGGGCATGTGGAACCTACATGAGGGGACGGTGAGCGGAAGTGAGAGGAAGGTAGGAGGATATGAGTGGTGAAATGCCAGGGCAATGAAAAAACAAAGGAAGACAGCATCAACAAAATCACTTTCATTTCTCTTCACATAAAGGGGTGGGAGGCTGTGTGTTGTTGAGATTTGACTCAAGTGAATACAGCATTGACGAAACGAGGCTGAGCTAACACAGGTGGAGCTGTTTTCGTATCAGCCGTTGACTGTCTGAATTCCCAGACAAGTAAGTCAGCTCAACTGTTTCTGACTGAGCCGAGCCTACACGGGTCACTCCACGTGCAGACGGTAACACCAGGAAGATACCCAGGGGCTCCCAGGCCTTCCTTCACCTGGCTCAAGCTCACTTGCCCAGAGGGCCTGCCCCACATCACTGAATTCCAGAAAGTGTTCCCATCCCAAAGGCGGCCTACTCTTTAGGCCTTCGGCATAGGGTGACTTGGTGCCTCCTGGTCTCACAAAGACTCTTCGGACTGACACATTCTCGGGAGAGGCCCTGAGCCCTGCCTAGAGTAGCGTGAGGCAAGCCAGGCTGAGGGCAGAAGCATTAAGGAGACACTCAGGCTCGGGTACTGACCCTGCCCTTGCACGACCTTGCGAATGAGTGCCTCCTGGGAGCCGCTCTTGCCTCCCCTCGTCTGGTCTCTGCCCTGGAGAGAGATGCTCACTGCTCTGGAGAGAGATTGACGCATCCTGTTGGGTTGTTTTTTTTTAAAGATTTTATTTATTTATTTATTTGACAGAGACAGCCAGCGAGAGCGGGAACACAAGCAGGGGGAGAGGGAGAAGAACAAGCAGGCTCCCAGCGGAGGAGCCCGATGTGGGACTCGATTCCAGAACGCCGGGATCACGCCCTGAGCCGAAGGCAGACGCTTAAGGACTGAGCCACCCAGGCGCCCCCATCCTGTTGGTTTTAAAAACTTGAAGCCAGGTCTCCCGTTCAGCTTGATTGCTCTTCTCACATGTTTACCGCAGCTAAATGCTCTTTCTTTTTATTGGTGAAAGACTCTGAAGACCAGAAATGAAACTGTATAGTATTTGGAACTACACAGTGAGGGGCCCACCTTGCTTTCTCATGGAGCCCAGGAGCTCAGCGAGGGCCTGATGACCGCAGACCTGTCATGGAGCTGTCCTGACTCACCCTGACCAAAATGACCCAGGGCCTCAGGGGCTGCTCCACCCTGGGCGGCCTTAGGAGGGCCCCATGCTTGGTTTGATGCTCCGCTGTCAGGCCTTGAAGTTCTTAATAATTTTTTAACAGGGAGTGCCACGTTTTAATTTTGCATTGAATCTCAGCTGATCCTGGCTCCATTTACTAGAATAAAGAAAAATATCTGGTAGGTCAAGCCTCTCCCCACCCCTCTAAAAGCCTTGCTGACCACTCTTGGAGTAGACACAATTTCTTAAAATAACCTACGAAACCCAACCTGGTGGGCCTCAATTCAACTCTCCGGCCTTGTATTGTGCCCCTCTCTTCTTTGCTATTCATCCTGGCCGGCCTGTGCGCCCCCCGCCCCCTCCGGCTGCACCGCATTCCATCTGGCCTCAGGGACTTTGCAAAGATGGCTTCCTCCCCTGCCTGGAATCTCTTTCCAAACCCCACCCTCACTCCCAATTCACTCCTGCCTGTGCTTCAGTTCTAAGCAGACTTTAATTCCTCAGGGAAATTCCCCTGACCCCCCAGGCTGGACTGAGCCCCACATGGTAACTTCTCACGGTGCTCCTTTAGCATTCACCATGATTTGCAATAGAATCTTTGTAAGATCATCTGCTTCATGTCTCTGTTTCCATGTGATCCCATGTTTGGCAGTACCTTTGTTTGCTCTGTTCAGTTTTGCAGGTTCAAGGCCCAGCACAGGGCCGGCACTTAGTAGGCAATCTGTAAATTGCTGTGAAATGGAAGGAAGAGGAGGAGGCCCAGAGTAATCCTGTCTGGGTTGTATGTGGGGAAGGTGGGGGGAAAGGTGGTGCTGGGAGGTGGGCTATAGGGAGGTAGCCCCTGGAAGGAACCGGAGCAAAGCTGGGTGGGTACCTTTGGACTGTACCTTCCAGACTGCCACCCCCAGGGCCCCCAGTCTGAAGCTAGCTCAGCTCCAATCCAGCCTGTGGTGAAGCGAGGTGGTGAGCGAGTGAATTCAACTCCCTGTGGTCAACCTTGAGATCTCAATAATTAGAGGAAAAGATACCGTGTCAGACATTTCTAATGAGCACAAGGAACTTGGAACTTCCGGTTTGCAGTGTGGTCTGCTAAGTATTTTAATAGTTTGGGTCTTCATCTTATCTCTTCCTCCTTTATCTAGTGGTACATTTCCCTCTGGTGGTTTTATTCTCTTGGATAGACTTGTAAAAGCGTTATTTTTTCCCCCTAACTCTCTGGTGTCTCTCCCTCTGTCTCCGTGCTTCCTTTATCTTTTCTTTCGCAAACCACGGAAAGTCATGTGCTCTTCTTTGATTTTCTTCTATGGTTCCCCATTCCCGTACTGTAAATTTTTTTGCTTGTGATCTTTGAAATATCCCCCACAAGGTCAAAGTGACTGCTACTCATTTCTTTGTTGGGAAAAAGAAAAGTCAGGACTCCCTCTTGGCTGTAGGCCACTCGATCTTCTTTCTAACCCCCATTTCCACCCCACCCCTAACATCTTACTCAGGTCCTTGATGCTTCTTGTTTTGCTTCCAAAGAATAGTGTGCTTTTCCACCACTTCCCTCTGTGACAGGAACTCAGGACATTAAAAAAAAAAATCTTCTTCTTACAAGAGGGGAAAAAAAAGACAAATAATTGGTAACTTTTCTAAGTAACTACTCAGTTATCTAGAAATAGAGCTTTATATTCAAACTGTAGAGGTTTCCATAAGGATCCATTTTTCATAGCCTTGTCATCTGTCAGCTGTTGGTATCACTGAAATCCTCAGTATGACAAGGGACTGTTCTTCCTTCTCCCCACTGAGCCCCTGACTCATTGGAACAGCTAGGAATACAGGAAATGACATTAATTTTACTATTAATCCATTTTGATCCAAACCCTAGCTAAATGATAAATAACCGATGCTTTAGGAAAAAATGAAAATTTAGTAGAAATGCCAATTTTCAGATGGCTGTGGGTCTGAATGAAGGGCTGGGATGGGCACTGATTGGTCTTATTTGGAGTCAAGAGTATTTAGCTATTTCACCAGGGAGGTGAAATGCTTCTTTATGTTGACTTGACTTTTTAAAAAAAGTTTCACACCCTGATTCTTCCCAAGTTTTGGTGCAGAAAAATTTGCCCCACCAATGTATCTTTTCATTTGGCTTATTTCTAGTTTCTTTAGCACATAATGCACATGTCTTACTGTCTGTGTTCTACTGAAACGTCCCATTTCTAAGTCTTTCTACTGACTTCGCCAATCATCAGCAGGGCGACCGTGGACAAGTTACTTAACCTTGGTTTCCTCAACCGTAAAATGCCAACAACAACAACAATATGTATTTCCTAGTAGCGTTTATTAATTCATCTGCCCATCCACTTATTCAACAAATATTTCTTGATCACCTACTATGTGCCAAATGCGACCCTCGTTAGTCTAGGGACGCAGCAGCGAACACCACAAAGTCCTTGCCTTCATGGAGCTAACATACAGACGGCTAGAGGAACATAAGCAAAGAAATATGCAATAAGCTCAGATGTGCTCAGTTATCTGAAGAATAAAGCAGGGTTGGGAGATGGGGAATGATGGGGGCATGGAAGCGGGTTCTCCAGGAAGCAGATTCTGGGACGGAGACTAGAATGACAGGAGCACATCAGTGAGTACTCTCAGGATCAACACCTGTGGGAGCACAAAGGCACAGGAAGGTAAAGGGCCTCAGCTGACTCCATTGGGAGCTCTGCAGCCGAGATAGCCTTTCAGAATTGACCACAGCTGGGGCAGCGGGTTTGGGCATTTATACCCCCTGCTTTGATCAGCCACATGTGCTGCCTCTAGGAAAGTGGTACTCCTCAGCTCAGGGAAATTTCCAGAGAGAGCTGAGAGCTTAGAGTTTTCAACTGCCATCACCTCCAGCACCTGGGGGAATGAGTGCTCAGTCTTGAAGGGGGTGTGGGTGGTGCATTGCCGTGTGCACTGTAGGTGGGAAGGGATGTGACACTTTTTTTTTCCAAAAATTTTATTTATTTATTTGAGAGAGAAAGAGTGAAAGAGAGATCATGAGCAGGAAGAAGGGGTAGAGGGAGAAGCAGACTCCCCGCTGAGCAGGGAGCCCGAGGCGGGACTCTATCCCAGGACCCTGGGATCATGACCTGAGCCAAAGGCAGACGCTTACCTGACCGAGCCACCCAGGTGCCCTGGGGATATGCTACTTTATATACAGCGTGAGGGAAGCTTTCTCTGGCATGGTGACGTTTGAGGAGAGGCCTGAAGAAAGTAAGGATTGAGTCTTGCAGAGGTCTTGGGAAAGAACACACCAGGCGGAAGGACCAGGAGGTGCTAAGGCCCTGTGGATGGACTGGCCTTGATGTGGTCAGAGACTCCAAGACCAGCATGGCTGAAGAGGAAAGGCCCATGGAGAGTACCAGGAAATGAAGTCAGGGTGGAGCCTCGGGTCCGATCCTGCAGGGCTTGGCAGGCCATAAAGCAGCACGCCCAGCACACAGTCAGCCCTTGGAGAAATTGCCGCCATCCACGCCATTGCTCTTCCTGACCACGTCCTGTTTAGCCTCGTATTCTTCGCACCGGACCCAAGCTCTGGTATGTAGTAGACACTCAGTGCTTGCTTGTTGAACCAAACGTATACATTCTTAGTTATTTCACTGCTGTGTGTGTGTGTTTTGGTTTTGTTTTAGCGTGCGGCGAACTCTGGAACCTCCGCCTGTACCTATTTCGGAGGTTAATAAGCTCTTGGAGAATGAAGAACCATGCCTGGTTAGCTGACTCTTTCCTGTGCCCACCCAGCCCACTTGTGCCCAGAGGCTTGTGCTGTGTACCGGGAAGCTGCCCGTTTCTGTACAGGACCGCCGCCACTCTACGTATCATGTAGTTAGAATAATGACATCCTGTGCCCCGCAAAGGAACTCATTTGTCATGCTCCTGCAGTCTGACTCCTAGGGCCTAACATAGGACCTCTTCACGTTCTTTAACATTAAAAATTTAGCCAGTCATTTTCAAATTCACCTCTGATCTCTGCTCAGAGGATGTGCCCAGGCTTCCAGTTTCTTTCTGCAAAGAGAGAAAGTCATGAGTGTGTCGAGCACCATGAAATATCATATATGGACACATGGGTAGACGGTGACCCCCAATATAAGTTGACCTCATATTTTTGGCTGTTTTGGACACACAAACTTTTATATCAATTTTTTTTGCCTATTTAAATATATAAACTTTGGGGATATAATTAAAACAGGCAATTGCCTACTTATAATTTATTAATTTAGATACACATACATATTTAAAATTATATGCATAAAATATTAATTTAGAAATATTGCTTTTTTCCATTTACACATGTCATGAAACAATTTGATGCAGATTCTTCATGGGCAACCACTTCACACCCATTAGGATGGTTATTATAAAAAAAATGAACCCATAAAATAACAAATGTTGGTTAAGATGTGAAGAAATTGGAGCCATTGTGCACGGTTGGTGGGAATATAAAATGGTACAATGTGAAAAACACCATGGTGGTTCCTTAAAAAATTAAAAATAAAATTACCATCTGATCCAGCAATCCCATTTCTGGGTATATAAACAAAAGAATTTTTTTTTAAAGATTTTATTTATTCATATGAGAAAGAGAGAGAGCACAAGCTGAGGGAGAGGGAGAAGCAGATTCTCCACCAAGCTGGGAGCCCGATGGGGGGCTCGATCCCAGGATCTGGAGATCCTGACCTGAGCCAAAGGCAGACGCTTAACTGTCTGAGCCACCCAGGTGCCCCTAAACAAAAGAATTGAAAGCAGGGTCACAAAGAGATATTTGTACACCCATGTTCATAGCAGCATTATTCACAACAGCCAAGAGGTGGAAACATCCCAAATGTCCATTGCTGGGCAAACGGATAAACAAATTGTGGTATGTACATACAAGGAGTATTATTATGCCCTCAAATGAAAGGAAAACTTGATATATGCTATAACGGATGAAACTTGAGGGCATTATGCTAAGTGAAATAAACCAGTCATAAAAGGACAGATACTGTATGATTCCACTTATATGAGGTACTTAGGAAAGTCATATTCATAGAGACACAAAAAATGCTGGTTGTTAGGGACCCAGGAAGGGGGGAATGAGGAGTTACGATGTAAACAGTTACAGAGTTTCAGTTTTACAAGAAGAAAATTGTTTTGGAGATGGATGTGACGGTGGTTGCGCAACAGAGTGAATGTGAGTGCTTATGTGTATTTCACCACAATTAAATAAATAAAGTGGAATGAAAATAAAATAAAAAATTTACAATTGTAGGATCAACTCCTTTGGAGTAATTACTAAAACTGTGTTAACACTTTTTGATTACAAAAAAAATTTGATTCTGCCAGGTAAGCACTAAAAACACTCAAAGTAGGCGCTGGTTGAGGTCAATTCAGGCCAATGTGTCTTTCCCTCAAAATATTTCATTGTTCAAAATAAAGTAATTAAAGAGCTCCCTATAGATTGAGAGGACTTTCAATGACTTGAATAAACTCTTTCTTTTCAAAAAGAGTAATTTCTTGAACAAAGAAAAGCACCTCATGTAATTGGACCTGTATAGTAAATAGAAAATGGATAGTTGAACTATACAAAATTGCCTATACTCAACTGTTTTTGACCTATAAAAATGTCAAGTTCATATGTTCAACCTATTCAGTTTTTTGGGTACTGTTATGAGTTAGAAAAATGTATTTAAATACAATACTGCTCTTGGATATTTATTCCAAGTTTCAAAATTTTAATTTCTATAGCCAGATTATAAATTGCTTTTGATGATACGCCCCCTTGCTTAGTCCGTAGCGGAAGCAACTGAAGCTCGAACTTCGTTAATTTCTTTAAATAAAAAGAAATTATAAGAGTGTATCTGACAGCATTTCATATAGATTAAAAAGTTGTCTTAAAATCTATCTCCTTGGAGCACCTGGGTGGCCCAGTTGGTTAAGCACCTGCCTTTGGCTCAGGTCAGTCGGGCTCCCTGCTCATCGAGGGGTCTGCTTCTCCCTCTCCCACTGCCCCTTTCCTGGCTTGTGCTCTCTCTCTCTCTCAAACAAGTAAATAAAAATATTTAAAATAAAATAAAATCTCTTTGACCAAAGAGTGAAAATGAAAAGATTAGATTTCTCATTTTGAACATTAATTCTTTCAAAAGGGCTCCAACCTGAGGGTTGAGAGCTGCACCTTTGCCCTCTGCCTGCGACTCAAGGACATAAAGCAGAGGGAATGTGATGCGAACTGCTCAGTGTGTAAAAACCACTTGCACTTCCTTTGGTGAATAGATCCCTTTTTATGGGTCAATAATCCCCTCCACTTTGAGTTGATTCTTTATTTCTTTTTGGAAAAAAAAGTCAAACGTATAGAAAACTCAAAAGAACAGTATATTACCTAGATTTGCCAATTGTTCACATTTGTCATGTTGTTTCTCCCTATATATACACACACAAATGCACGTGTAAGCATTTCCACATATGTACCTTCTATGTATGTATCTATAAATATACATATACAAACATATATATAAATATACATATACAAACATTTCTCTTTTATATATGGACATTTCTTTATTTCTTAACCATTTGAAGTTGTGAGTATCAAGACATTTCCCCCCTAAATACATCAGGACATATTTCCTAAGAACAAAGCCATTCTCCTAGATGACCAAAACACCATTGCCACAGACAAGTAATAAAATATTGTTATTAAAAATATTATCTAGTATGTAGTCCTTACTCAAGTTTTCCCAATTAAAAATATTCTTTACCACTCTTTAAACAAATCTAGGATCCTCTCAAATATCATTCATTATATTTAGTGGTTATGTCTCTGCAGTCAAATTTAATCTAGAAAAAGTCCTGCGACCCAACCCCACTTTTGATTTTTTTCTTCATGACAAAGACATTGTGAGAGTCCAGGCCAACATTTTGGACTCAGCTTGCTTCTAGATGCAGGTGAAATCTATCCAGGTGAGAGTGTCTTCCCTGAATCCTGACCCAATCAGGAGGCTTTTAATGTCAGTTTGATGTTAAGCTTGATCACTTGTTTGAAGTGTTTTATGTCGATTCTTACCAACTTTAGTCTTTGAAAGTGTTTTCCGTCCTTGTGCACAAAATCTGCGAAGTTTTTGCATCTGACTACATAGAAAAATCTTATGTCTTGAATATCCGTTCATCCTATATCCAAACTGTTATTAGCTTGTGTCAAGCAGGTTTGTTTTATTTTTCAGCTGAGGAATGACGAGTTACTGCTTTACTGATGACTAGTAATATGCAGCCCTCCAAAAGCTTGAAAGCTGCTTGAAGAAGACCACGAAGATCAGAATGCCTGTCTGAACTGCTGGGAAACTGGAAGCCTTCTTGGTCATCTCTCTCTCCGTGTCTTTGTCTCTGTCTCTCTGATTCCTCCTACGTAAGACCATCTCATTCTAGTTCCCTATCAGCTGCTTTAGTTACAAGTTATTCTATGAAGAGTAGACACGAAGAAGAAAGGACTTGTAGAGAAACACTTAAAGTCAAATCTCTTTTTTTTCACCATAGCTGGTGAATATTTTCTATCTTTGACAGAATTTTCTGTCCACTTCGTAAGAACTTTGTCAAAATAACTTTTCTGCCAATACAAGCCCCTGGAGCAATCTACCATGCATTGCTTTGTGCTCTGGGGAATGGCTGACCTTGGTTAGAAATTAATTTATTACTTCCTGTTTCCTTTACATCTCCCACTTCCCTCCCCACCTCCTTGCTCTAATAATGACATATAAAGTTAATGAGCACTGGTAATTAAGAGGGCCATTTTAGAACAAGTGAGTTGGGTATTCAATGCCCTTGACCTAAACTTTACTTGGAGAAAGGATAGCTGAACAATTAGAAAATGGGATTCCCAAATCAGAAGCCGAGAGTGTCTTTTCTGCCAGTAATTTGTGTAGCTTTGGCTGGATGTCTCTACCTCTCTATATTTTATTTTGTCTATCAGCTGAATAGGACTTAAAATAATTCCTCTTAAGAGTTTTTGAATGGCCACAGATGAAAGCCACAATATGGTAGCAATATAACTTTTAATTTGAGAATTAGGCAGTATGAATATGTTTACTAATTATAAAATCCAGTATATTTTCCTTGCCTCACTTTTATACTTTTACCTACTTAAATCAACAAAAACCACAACTTAAATCTTTTAAATTAAGTAGCTTAAAATAATGAGGGAAATCTACAATACTTCAGTTTTAGTTTCTTATATAATGTACAACTTTAGCCTCAGAAAATTTTAAAGTAAATGTAACCTCTTATTTTATAAGTAATCAATTAAAGGAATATTAGAAAATGCAAATAAGAGGAAAAACACATCAGGGGCGCCTGGGTGGCACAGTGGTTAAGCGTCTGCCTTCGGCTCAGGGTGTGATCCTGGTGTTATGGGATCGAGCCCCACATCAGGCTCCTCCGCTATGAGCCTGCTTCTTCCTCTCCTACTCCCCCTGCTTGTGTTCCGTCTCTCGCTGGCTGTCTCTGTCTCTGTCGAATAAATAAATAAAATCTTAAAAAAAAAAAAAAGAGGAAAAACACATCAGAATTCCATCACCACCAAGACAGGACCATTGTCAACACCTTGGGTATGTCCTTGCAGAAAGGATCATCTAGGCATATCCTTTTATAACCTGATTTTTCTTTTCATTTATTAATCTATTTTGAACATCTTTCTGGTTCATCCAAAGCCACTGTAACAGGTGCTGCTGGGACGTACTACCCAGGTTCCCCTTCAGGATTGGAAGACATTTACACCCAGAAAGCCCTCAGCCCTCAGCTCTACTTAGAACTGTAGGATGAAGGTACTCACCTTGCTCAAGGGCACACCTCTTTGCATCAGCTGCTGGCTTCCAGCCACTGGAAGATTCAGGGAGATAAAAGCCAGGGTCCCTTACCCTAACTGTAGACAATTCTATCTAGAAGTCCAGTGAACTATCCATTGCACAACACAGCCACGTCCTTGACTGTAGACAGTTTTGAAGAGCAATTCCTGCTTCAGAATTTCCTGAGGGGTAGGTTGAGGCCTTCACTTGGGACCACACAGCAGCCTCAAGTCTCCCTCCAGTCCTGACAAACCCATTAGTTCTCTTCTGGAGGCATGATCCCAAGAGTACGATCTTAGCAAACCCCCCTGTGCTAATCTCTGTCTCAGAGTTTTCTTTCAGGGAATCCAACCTATGACAGTTGTTATTGGGAGTGGTCTGAGAAAGTCTGGA
The DNA here is from genome assembly GCF_017311325.1 of Ursus maritimus. NCBI lineage: Eukaryota > Metazoa > Chordata > Mammalia > Carnivora > Ursidae > Ursus > Ursus maritimus. The sequence continues at coordinate 4,170,539 of NW_024423453.1, forward strand.
GCTGAATCACTCCCCCACCTGGCAGTGAAGACCTCCTCAGTTGCTGTGGGTGGAGCATAGATAACCCATGGCCCAAGGAAGCAGATCATTGTGAAAGCTTTCACTGACGGTGAACTAGGATGTGACATTGGTGAAAGAAAATGCACCAGCTAGTGAGATGTATCAGGTATTAATAATAAATATGGGAGAGATAACAGAAGGCCAGTGAAATTGCCTGGCTATTGCTAAGCTCAACTGATACTTTGGAAAAAGATAATAAAAGGTTGAGAATGATTATTTGACAGTTAAAGAGTGATAGCCAGAGGGCTTCCTTGGTAGCTTATAAAGCACTCCAGTCTTCAATAGCCAGAAGCTACAGGAAGCTAAAGACCAAGACCAGGACTTAATCATAAAAGCCACAGAGCACTAAAGAAGGTTTAATTTTCAACGGAGGCAAGTAGGCTAGGGAAGAATGGGTCCCTGACACCTGGAATGAGGATGTTTGGGTTGATGATCTCCCAAAATCCTGGATCTCAGATTCCTCTGAACTCTGCAATAGCAGAAGGAGACTACTCTTCACTCTTCAAGGCGAGTATTGCCTCCTTGTTTAAAGATGCTGCAGAAGCCTTTCTTCTGTAAGAGATCTGTTCCTTCCTGGGGACCTGTCCCCACTTCCATCAGGACAATAAGGGTGAAGTTACAACATAATCTGGCCAGGGACATTCTGAGTCTGATAAAGGAAGAAAGGGACTGTACCCCAAAGGAGCCGTAGAACCTTTCTAACAGCTACCATCAGAAGCTGGGAGAAACCAGGAAACTGATTTCTAAGCATGCTGGGTGGAGGGGGGGTTAGTATGGGGTCATAAAATCTAAAGTTAGATAAGTACTGATTTGAGAGTACTTTCCCAGGATACAGGATTTAACATTCTGGCAAGGACACTGAGTGATGGTGCAAATGTGCTGTGAGGTGGGCTCCTAGAAAAAGAAACGGTCCACTTGGAGACAGAAACAGCACAACTGCCATGACAGATGGTAGAAAGAGAGATTAAAAGGATCAGAGAAGTGGGATGTTACAGCGTGTCTGCTATGTAAGATGACTATATTCTATGGGAGAATCCAGAGGATTTACCGCTTACCAAAACAATCAGGAATGTGTTGGTGAGAGGGCACCATCACCACTAAAAAATTCAGTGGTGGCTCTCCCATCTAGGTGAGGCTCATGGTAGAAGATGCTTACCAAACTGGGATGAGGCTAAGTGGCACTGCTTAACCATCAGAGGCCAAGTATTGGGTGACAAGGCCAGAGGGCATGCAGGGGGCCTGCCCCACAGAAAGTGGTATACTTGTCTAATAGAGCATAGCATCCCCAGGGACGGAATAGATGGGCAGCCAAGAAGGGTGCTACTTAAGCTGTTCAGTCAAAAGGAATCAAGGGTGGATGATAAGGGAGCTGAGGGCGGTCCCCTTAATAAATAGTCACAATCTCTTGCCTACTTTTCTAGCCCTGAGAAATCTGACTGAGGGAGGTGCCGTTCCCAGGATGAAGGATTCCACAGTACTGTGACAAGTATACATGGTAATGGTTACCTGGTTCTCCTGCAAAGAGACCTATGACCATTGACTTTGGTGACCACATATTAGGGAAAGGGGTGTACCCAATCACAGGGTCAAAGTTAACCCAGAGATCTGAAACATCATCATGATGGCATATGGAAACCAAGTAATAAATATCCTGACCCAGCTCTGGCTTATCATGGGTCCATTGGGTCCATGGACCACCCAATGTCATTTCCCTGTCCCCAAATGTACCATGGAAAAAGATATACTTGGTATTTGGCACAATCCCCATATCGGTTCCCTCACTTTTGGAATAAGACTAATCACAGTGGGAAGGCCAAGTGGAAGTTCTGAACCTTGTAACCCACTCCCCACTCCCAACCAAAACAAGAAATCGAAAACAAAATCACATCCGAGCCACCTTTATAGTCGAAAGGATGCTGATGTGGTAAGTCCCATGATATCTTTATTTAGTTCATCAGTCTGACCCTTGAAAAAAACAGATGGATGTTAGAGGATGACAGGGGCCTATTGTACACTCAACTGTGTAGAAGCCACAATTACAGATGTACCAGATGTGGTATCTTTGCTCCAGCAGATTAACAAGGCCTCAATACACGATGTGTGGCCATTGATCTGGCACGTATGTTCTTTTCCATCTCCATAAGGAAAGAGGATAAAAACATTCACATCCATCTGGGAAGGACAACAGATTACATTTACAGTCTTGACCTAGGATTATATTAATTCCTCTGTGCTCAATCACAATATAGTCCGAGGAGTCTTGGATGGCTGGAATTTCTGCCACATGTCACACTGTTCCACCAGAGTGATGACATCATGCTAATCAGATCAATGAGCAAGAAGTGGCTGGACTTTTGGTGAGACATATGGCCTCCAGAGGGTGAGACGAAACCTTACAAAGACTCGGAGGTGTCTACATTAGTGAAGCGTTGGAGGATCCAGTGGTCTGGGCATGGGGGGAAATCCCCTAATCCTCTCCAAAAAAAGAACAAACGACTACATCTTGCACCTCCCATTGTGTAACCCTTCGGAGGCCTTTTGGGGTTCTGAAGGTAGCAGATCACGTACCTGCAAACACAGCTCTGATGCTTGTGTCAGATGATAACAAAAGGCTCCGGCCTCTGAGGAGAAATCACGATGAGTTCTGTGGCAGGTCCAGGCTGTGGTGCAAGTGAGCCTGCCACTTAGGTCTTACACTCCAGGAGGCCCTCTGGTTTTAGAGCTGTCATGGTGGGAAGGGACAGCGTGTGGAGTTTATGACAGGCCCTCATGGGAGAATCACAACATAGGCCCCTGCATTTCTAGAGCAGGAGTATGCCATCTGCAGTAGAGAATTATACACCTTTGGAAAAACAGCTCTCAGTGTTGTGCCTGGTGGAGATGGAGGGCTTGACCATAGGACACCAAGCGATCGGGCCCCAGAACAGTTCATCTTGAGCAGGTCCTTTCAGACCACCAAGTGATAGCTCACATGGGCCCAGCGCAAACCGTCATCTAATGCAAGTGGCACATCCAGGATCAAGCATGAGTAAGGCTGGGGAGCACAAGCAAGCTGCACGGGGCTGGCCGAGGCTCCGTGTCATCCACCACTGTTCTCCTCCCTCCACCATGGTCCTTTCCCTGCAGCTCACATTTATGGTCCTCTGGGGGGTATTTTATGACCAACAGAGGAAGAAAAAGCCCTCTTTGGATCATGGATATGTCAGCCTCGTATGTGCAAACTGAAAAGGGATGGCAGCTACACTCCCACTCATTCAAGGATGGCAGGAAATTCTCCCAGTGGCAAACATTATGGTGGTGCACCTGGTCACCCACTTTGTGTGGAGGGTGGCCTGAGCCTAGAAGATGCACAGACTTGCATGCAGCAGCAAATAGTTGAGGTAGCTGGTCAAGATCCCAGAAGAAGAAAGATTGGATTAAGTAGGCAGAATGACTCGACCAATTGATACCAACCACTGTCTGTCATCACCTGGTGCTGGCACAATGAATGCATGAACAGAATAGTCATGGAGGCTAAGAATCGAAAGGAGGAGTGAGCAAGCGAGAACAAAGCTCTGAGGAGAGAGGGCTGGAGGAGAAAATGTTCCCCAGCCAAGAAAGCAGACTTAGAGAGATGTTAGAACTGGTATGTGTATTGGACTGAACTGAACTGGAATTTATGAAGTGTTCCGCTGTGGACCTGGGGTAGGGTTAGGGATTCCTACATAATCTCACCAACCAATGGTCCTTGTTGCCAAATGTCCAAGCTGTCTGTAACGGAGACCAACTCTGAATCCTGGCTATAGCACCAGCCACTTGTGGCAAGTTGGTCCCTTGCCTCTTCTGCCCTGGAAAGGGCATCTTGACTGGAAGAGACATGTGTTTGGAATATGGTTTTGCCTTTAGGACCTCCATCACTATGTATTCTGGAAGCTTACAATGTGATCCACCTCTACGGGATCCCAAGCAACATCACATGAGACCAAGGAACCCACATTTACAGTCATATGACATACTGCACTAGCCAGAAGGTGCTAGCCTGGTAGAACGACAGAACAAGTCCAAGTAACAGCTGATGTAACTGCTGGGACGTGCTTTTCAGGATGGAAACCATCCCTGAGGATACCGTGTTCACCAAAAATCAACAGACTTATGTGATGAGTGTCTCAACAGGTCAAATACACGGATTGAGGAACAAATGGGTGGAAGTAGGAGTGGTGCTGCTTACCATCACTCGCTGTTACACGCCGGGGATTTTGTGCTTCCTCCTCTCGGCTCTGAGCT